>NC_091794.1:94307500-94642500 GCF_041296235.1 Equus asinus | reverse complement strand
CCGGGGCACACTGCCACGCTTGGTGGGAAACCGACTCGGTGTCGACAGTGGGTCAGTGCACATACACACAACGTGTGGCACTGAAAGGTGCTTGGCACATGCTACAACAGCTTAAAAAGGGGCCTATATGCGTATTTGTGTGGTTAACTGCACTAGACTGCAAACCGCCCTAGCTGCACTGGTCGGGGGCCGGCTACTACTTCCCCTTTCTGCACCCCAGTTTTCACTAATTTTAAAATTAAACCCACTCACCCCAATCAGGGTTGCTGGGAAGGGGAACTAATGAGAATTTGTGTGAAGTTCTTAATGAATAGACTAATAGTGAATAAAAGGAAATACACCAAGATGTTAACAATGGTTATTTCTGGGAAGTAGGATAATGAATACTCTTTTTATTTACAAACTTCTGTGGTTCCCAATTTTCCTATAACAAACATATTAACATTTGTTCATTTTTCTCATTAGTTCCTTTTAAAGATGGTTACTTTATCACAGAATTGCTTAGATTAGAGAAAAGCTGCCACAATACCAGTATGGCCAGGGAGCAACACAATCACATTACTAGCAATTTAAAATGTTTTTATTGCACAGCTTTCAAAACACAAAACAATAAAACTGCACCCCCCCACACACCAAAAGAAACCCAAAACCTAAAGAGACAAAAAAAAGGATCATCCACCAACAAATCTGTTTTTCAAAGAGAAAGCGTGAGAAGCAAGAACTCAGGTTTCAGATGGACCTGGACTTGAATTCTGGTTCCAGTATTCACTAGCTGTAGGACTCAGAAAAATGACAATATTCCAAAGGCCATTTTCTAATTTCAGTATCTCAGACAACATCTAGCCGTTAGGGTCACTGTATTAAAGGAGAAAAATATAAGTAGAGGAGCTGGTACATAATAGGAGCTCAATAAATGATGGCTGATATGCTCTTCCAGCCACTGGCATATATAATTCTCATATGGTTATAACCACCACACAACTACAGTTCTGTTTTCCTCCTGTTATGGAAATAAAACTGACTTGCAACATTACATGAATAAACAGCTGTTTTCTGTGAATTGTGATGTTTACCTTGCGTCTTTCTTCTGCAGCTTCTAATTTCTTCTGAATTTCCTCCAGGGAAAGATCCTTCTTCTTTGGAGGAGAAAGGGGGAATTCTGGGACAGATTCTTTTGATCGAGGGCTGAGAATCAGCTCAAAAGCCTGGCCTGAGGCCCGCTTCTCCAGTTCTTTCACCTGGATATCTGAATTTGATCATATTTATAATGTATTCAGAAGAACAGTGTTTTCCTATTCCAATAAACTGTTCTTAATTTTCTAAAAACCAAATCAATTTAAGGAAAAGAATTGGGGCTGATGAAGAAGCTGTGTTTGCAGGCAAGAAATTATCTGAATACCGCCTCTCAGAAAAACAAAGCTCAACATTTTTGGGTTAATAAATACCATTCTGAAACATCAGTATTTGACAATCGTTTTCATGAACAAAGGAAGACTTGTGCAAAACTCCACAATTTTGCTTTAGACCAAGCCAAATCGTTTAATAATGAAACAATTAATTATGAGCTCTCAGTACATTCAAGTGGTAATCATTTTTTCTTCTTTAATTATTCCGATTTATAAAATAGATTTTTTGATAAGGCCAAAGTACAAGTGCCAAATTAATAGTTTAAGACCTGAGCCATCTCCTATTCTAAAATCATAAGCCCATCACAATTTCAGCTTTTCCAAGTAGATTACCTACCAGAAGAAGCCATGGTGAACAGAAGACAAGAGACTGGCAGTGTATTCTACACAATCCACTGGCAAGGAAAGCCCTGAAAACGATTTTCAAAAGCATGCAATCAATTTCTTTGTATTTCTATGTCATCGATCCAAAGGGACCTCAAATCACATCCACATAAATCAATGTCAGAAAAATCACTACCGTGGAATTAAATAAGACATCATTAACTCTAATTATAAAAATCTATAAAATACTGAAACACTGGGAAATTGGAACTAAATATAACACTGGTTGCAGAAAATCAAGTTAACTGTGATTGCTTGTTCAAAAAACAACTCTCGGATTTTAAAAATTAGGCGAGGTTAAGTCACAAGATTTTTTTGCCCCCTGTAAACTCTAAATTTTCCCCCCAAACAGTGAGACCGGAGCCATCTTAATAGTGCCTACAACTCATTGTGCAAATGAAATACCCACCCTTGCTTTGTCTCTGTCTGCCATAGTGGAAAACACAACGCCCAAGCTAACATTAACCAATTATGTAGAACTCCTATTGTTCTTGGGGCTTAAATTCCCTGTCCAACAACGAGCAAAATTAGTTTTACGAACCTCTAGGTTTTACGTTATAATATTTGCTACCTCGTGTCATGATAAATTCTACACCCCTTCTCGCTTTTTTAACGTCAGGACTCTCGTGAACCCCCAGGCTAGTATCAAAAGCGTAGGATTACAGGATCCCAACATCTAGAAATTAAAACCAGAGGTAGCGAAATAGTCTAAACCTGGCAGAGGATTAGACCGAGCATCCGACCGAGGATGGGCGTGGCCCTGGCTCAGCGAGAAAAAGCGGCCCCCGGCCAATCAGAGCAGCCCCGCGCTCCGGCCCCTGGCCCCGCCCCCCTCCTCCCCGCGCCTTTTCGAATCTCCCGGAACTCACAACACCCCGGAGCCCGCGCGCGTGGGAAGGGGAGGGGTGGGCGGGGCTAACGGTCCTATCCGGGTAACCCCGCCCTCCGCGGGCTCGCCCCGCGCGGACGCCCCCCAACTCCCGCCAAAAACACCTCGAGACCACCCCCGCCCCAGCTCGGCGGGTGGGGCGGGCCCCGGGAGGGGGCCGTGGGGTAGCCCCGCCGTCGGCTCGCCACCTCCTCCCTTCGCTCCCACCCAACCTGCCGCCACCCTAGCTGTCGCGCCCCCCGCCGCGAGGACAGGAGAGCCCTCTTCGGGCGTTAGCCTCTCCAAAGCGGCCCCACAGTCACTGGGCGGGGGCGTTCGAGGGGAGGGCCCGGCCCAGGCCGTCGGCAGTCTGGACCTAAGGCCGCTGCTCCCTGGGGGCGCCGCCCCACCCCTTCAGACAATAGGGACCCCAGCGGGGCCGTGCCAGCACGGGGAACGAAGGAGACAAACGAGGGCCCACGCCCCCTATTGTCTCCTCGATGGCACCCCGGGGCTAACGCCCGAGGCTCGCCCAGCTGGCCGCGCCCCCTCCCCACGACAGCCGCGCCCCCAGGGAGCAGGGACAAAGCCGAGGCTCCGCCCGAGCCACACAGAAAGCGGAGCGACCCCCGCCGGCCAGCCCCTCTGGGGTCCGCGGCCCCGCCTGCCGTCGGCTAACAGGAGGCCTCTGCCGCGTATCCTCCCGCCGGCTGTGTCCCCCTCGTTGCCCCCAGCCTGCCGCCGCCGCCGCCGCCTCCTGGGGCCCCGCACCCACCTGCTCAGTCCGAGCCGCCTGGCCACACTCTGAGCACCAACAGACCCGGGCGCGCACAAAAGCGCCAAACAGCGGCACGTGACCTCCCCGCAGGGCTCCGCATTGGCTGAGAGCGGCGGCACGTGCCGACCCCTCCCCCACAGCCCAAGTGGGCCCCGCCCCTCGGGCCCCACGGCACCTCGGGAAGTGTAGTGCAGGCTGGCGGGGCAGGGGGACAATGCAAGGGGTGGGGGCATTTGGGGGTCTCCCCAGGTGTGACTCGTGGGCCGGGGGGGCTCGTCTGATCGCGGAAGAGGGCGTTGACGTGACCCCTGGCCTGGGTCTGAACCAGCTCTACCATCCCTAGGAAAAGGGCGGGGCGGGGTCCCTCCTACCTCAGAAGGTGGCCGCCTGGACTCCGCCTCTGTTGAGCCACGTGCCTCGCATCGCCCCAAGGGCAGCACTCGGACAGCGCAGTGCCCCTCCGGTACCCCACCCCGGGCCGCCTCCTACGACGCCCAAGCCCTTGTGACAGGACAATACCCTTGTAAGGCCCCCTGGACTCGGCGCCCCACTTCGACACCCGAGTGTCACTTGTATTGTGACATCATGATAATCCCTAACCCACTCAGCCCTAACAGGTCACGGGCGTGGCCCTTTCCTCACTGTGTGCGTTCTCGCTGCCTTCCTAGGGTCCCTGAGCTTGTGAGCAGGGACCTGTGGGGTAAAAGCGCGAGGCTCTGGAATGTGATCTTCTTTGGTCTAACAGTCACTCGGCTTAAGTGCAGACTCCATCTGTTCTGCCCAGCCCTTCGCCGGTGATGGGAAGGGAAGAGCAATAGCAGTTGGAGACCGCACAGACTGCAGTTAAGTGTTGCTTTTGTTCTCGGAGCACGTGCTCCCCAGAGTGGTGCTGGGCCCTTTTTAAGAATCAAAACAAAGGAGCCACAAGGTCATGGTTCCTCTTAGCCTGGATAGGTCAGAAGCACAAGAGGCACAAAGGAAATTGGTCTGACCTTGCCTATCTTAGAATGACTGGCCTGCCTCTTCCCACAAAAAGGGCAGAGGAAAAATAAATAAAATGAACGTAGTTCCCAGACTTCTCCTCCCATCCTCCCCTCACTAAGGCTGTGTCCCTGACCAGGTCTGTGTCCTCACCAAGGCTGTGTCCTCGGGTGGTGGTCATTACACCAACACACCTGTTTTGAGATCCTGACTGGGCAGAAAGACACCCTTTTATTAATCAGTGGGCTCCATTTCCCCAAACTAAGATACAAATACAATGGACCAACCCTGCTGAAACAACAGTCCTAATTTAAGAAGACTTCCCGTGTCCAGCTAGTCACTAGGGATGTGCTAGAGATAAAGCCAATTAATAGGTGCCCGGGACAATGAAAACTGGAACATACAGGCAGCAGACATACCACACAAAGCAGACAATTAGCAGTGTGCTGTTGCCTGAAATATGCTTGTTGCGGCATTTTCTCCAACAATCGCCCTTGTGTGGGGTCGCCTCTCCCCCGCCCCCAATCTAAGTGGTTTTCCCTTAGCATGTGAGCAGGACCAGGAACAATTCGAATTCTGAGCTCTAAAAGGCTTCTTCCTCTCAGACCAAACTTAGCCATGAAACGGCCAGGTGTTTCCATCTGTCGGTTTTTCTGAGCAAAATCTCACAAATCATTAGAAAGGCTGGAGGGGGTGAGGGTTAGACTTCAGTGAAAAGTAACAGATTGGCAGGCAACAGAAACCAGCAAGGAACCCAAGGCCAAGAGGTCTATTATCCCCTGAACCAGGCTTTATCTTGAAGTCTTTGTACTTGATCTGGAGGTTTGCAGAGGAAGGTCCCACCCATTTGAGGCATATTTTTTTCAAATACGAGAAATTGCCACACAAAAATCTCACATTTCTGACTATTAATGTTGTGACAGGAAAAAAAAATAAATCTTTCAAAACACTGATTATTTTAAACCACTTACACCTCTTCCCCCCACCTTTTCTTTCTCCCTAGAGCAGATGTCTATTTCCATGGAAACCGCAGCTAGGAACGAAGATGTAGAACTCATGTAGATTTTTAATCTTTTCTAGCGATGCCACTTAGCTTCTGGGTTTGTTGTGAGATGCCTTGTCCAGCCAGTCTCTGTGACAAGGATTCCCTGAGATCATCACTGCTGCCTGAGGACTGAGGGGCCTGGGGTAAGGTTTCCCCAAGAGTGATCCTGGGAATAAAAAGGTGTGCACTGGGAGGATCCTTGTTCTTTAGGGTGGGGCTGCCTTTCTGAGAGCCAGACTGCAGCTCTTTGTTGTCAACTCTTATAAGTGTCCGTATTTGAGCCCCGAAATAGGAAGGGCTTTCAACTGTGAGGAGAGAAACAGCTTGGCCACTTCACTGTGGAAAAGGGCAGACGCTCCCTTCTTGGAAGCTTCCCCAAACTAACTTCTCAATCCGCTCCCTCCTGAAGTGGCAGCAAGGAGTTAACATTCACATCTTGGAACTGTCTATCTTTGCCCAGGAGAATTATTTTTGCCTCTGCTCAGATGGCTTGGTCGGATCGCTGTGGAGCTGGCTGTGACTGTGGATTAGCACAAAGTGAAGTCGAGATATGGCAGTCAGCCAGCTTATTTGATCTGTGTAGACAGCTAAAGGAGAGCACTTCAGGCTTCAAAGTCCAGAAGGGATGTCTACACTGATCAAACGAGCCGGGCTGTTGTCAGATCTCCTCTGTTCTTACACAGCACCGGCAGCCTTTGTTCATTGTTGGTTCCGAGGCTGCGGGGCTTGTCTCCCACATAGGCGCCGCCGAGTTCCACTGCTACTTAGAGGGCCTGTCCTTGGCAAAAGGGTGTCGTGGGAGTGGTTTTCTCCTTGTCCCCAGCCTCTCTGTTCCCTTTGTCCCTTAATCCCTAAGCATTGTGCTCTAACACTCCCCTCCCTGCTCAAAACCTGTCTGTGAATCTGCGACTTTACACGCCTGTCTTCTTCACCAGACTAAGTCCAAGAGGGCAGGATTCGTGTTGTCTTGGTATCCTTAGTGCCCAGAATTGGGTCTGGCCCAGGATGGTGGAGCCTGGATGTTCACAGTTGACTCTGGGCAAGAACAACCTCGCTCATCCTCAACTTCCTCTTCTGTAATAATAGACACCTGCGCCATATGGGGGGGTGAGGATTAAAGGAGATCGGGTATGTGAAAGCTCTTATCGCAATGCCTGGCACATTGTAAGTGCTTAATACTTGTTAACTATTATTAATAGCTGAGAAGTTTCCTGATTACTATAGGTTATTGAATAAATGAATGAATGAATGAATGAATAGTAGACTTTCACCCTTTGGTGGGAATTTAGTCACCGGGTTAACTCTTCTCATGGGGTATTTAAAAAATTCAATTAATTTAACATTTTGAATAGATGGTGCATTCCTATAGTTTAGGAATAAACTATAAAAAGTCCTCCTCCATTCTCTGACCCCAAATTCTGCCAAATTCTCTACCTTTCCCTCCCCCACCACAACCACTATCAGATTCCTGTGTATCCTAGTGTTTCTTCATGCGTACACAGCACATTTGTAGAAATGTCTTCTTATTCCCCATTTTAAATACAAATGGTAGTCTACGGTAACTGTTCTGCACCTGGCACTTTTTCACTTAACAGTGCACACTAGGGATCTTTTCCGTGTTCGTACATCAAGCATTTCCTTGATCTGGGATCCGTGGTATGAATGTTCCATAATCTAGTTAACCAGTGCCCTATCCATGGCTCTTAGGTTATTCCCAATTATTTGCTATTTCAAACAATGCTGTACTGAATAACCTTGTATATGTCGCATTTTCCACATGGGTGAGCATATCTGCAAGATATATTCTTAGAGTGGTATTGCAAGGTCAAAGGGCAAATGCATTCATATTTGGATAGTGCCAAATTGCCTTCTATAAGAGTCATACCAATTCAGCACTCACCATGTGATGTTTTAATCCATTATCTCAATTCATTCAAAACTGGTTCGAAAGGTTTTGTCCCTAGAAATTTCAGGCATTAGGGAAAAGGAGGGGGAGGACTAGAAATCCCAAGAAAGACATGGCTGTCAATTCTGCTTATATTAATAACTCCTGTAAATACTTGACAAGCAGCAGCTGACCTCAGAACAGTTCTGGTGCCTGCACTGGAGCACTTGTCACAGTCAGTCTTGTCGGAGAAGCGTCTGCAGGTGTCGCTATGAGATTGGAAGCTTTTTGAAGGCAGGGTCTTCATCACTGTATCGCACTCTCCTCCCTATGATCCCTGACACAGTGCCTGGCATGTATCTCATTTAATTAATTCTAAGATGTATTTTTTCCCCACATTTTTTGTATCTTTGAAATCAGTTGTTCCTCATAGCCAATAAATAGCATGTCATAATTATTGACAGCATATTTTCTTAGTGGTACAGAAAATAATGGTATGTCTTAAAATCAATGGCATTTTTGAGTCAGTGAAATATGGCAAAGTGCACACGTGTCGCATGTATGAGTGGAATGGGACCAACATGTCGCTGCCCCGCCAGTCTTCATACTCCTTGTCCTAACCCGCATTCCTCTTATCCAAGTCCATGCCTTCTTCTAATGATTCCTTTTATGAGGATGACTCCCCATCTGCCTCTTGGGCTCCCATCCCTCTCCTGAACTCTAAAACCATATTTCCAACTGCCTACGGGACATGTCCTCATGGATGTCCCATAAGGCCTTCAAACTCCCTATGACCCACATTGAACTGACACCTTCCCACCAACCACATCTGGGTTTCCCCATTCAGCTAATAGCTTTGCTAGAGTCTTGCCTTCCAAGTTTAAAACTTCAGTCAGACTCAATTCTTCCCTCTTTCTCACCCAAGCCTCCAATTATAGAAACTTAGCATTTTCTAGTAGAATGGAAGTTTTTAAATGATAATAGCTAAAAGAAGAACAAGTTGGAGGACTCACACTTCCTGATTTCAAAATTTACTACAAAGCTACAGTAATCAAAACATTGTGGTACTGGCATAAAGACGGACATATAGACAAAGAGAACAGATGGAGAGCCCAGAAATAAACCCTCAACTATGTGGTCAAATGATTTTTGACAAAAGTGCCAAGACCATTCAATGAGGAAATGACAGTCTTTTCAACAAATAGTACTGGGAAAACTGGATATCCACATGCGGAAGAATGCAGTTGGACCCTTGCCTTACACCATATACAAAAATTAACTCAAAATGGATCAAAGATCTAAATGTAAGAACTAAAACTATAAAACTTTTAGAAGAAAACATAGGGCAAAAGCCTCATAACAATGGATTTGGCAATGATTTCTTGGATGTGACACCAAAGGCACAGGCAATAAAAGAAAAAATAGACAAGTTGGACTTGAAAATTTTTTTAAATGTGCATCAAAAGACAATATCAACAGAATAAAAAGGCAGCCCACAGAATGAGAGAAAATATTTGCAAATCATATATCTGATAAGGGATTAATGTCCAGAATATATAGAGAACTCTTAAAACTCGACAACAAAAAAACTAACAACGCGATTCTAAAATGGGCAAAGGACTTGAATAGACATTTCTCCAAAGAAAATATACAAATGGCCAAGAAGCACATGAAAAGATGCTCAACATCACTAATCGTTAGGTACCTGCAAATCGAAACCACAGTGAGATACCACCTCACACCCATTAGGATAGCTACTATCAAAAAACCAGAAAATAACAAGTGTTAGCAAGGATATGGAGAAACTGCAACACTTGTGCATGGTTGGTGGGAATGTAAGACTGTACAGTCGCTATGCAAAACAGCGTGGTAGTTCCCCAAAAAACTAAAAATAGAATTATGATATGATCCAGCGATCCCACCTCTGGGCATACACCCAAAATAATTGAAAGCAGTATCTCAAAGTGATATTTGTACACCCATGTTCATAGCAGCATTATTTACAATAGCTAAAGTGTGAAAGTAATTCAAATGTCCATTGGCAGATGAACAGATAAACAAATGTGGTATATACATACACTGGATATTATTCAGCTTTAAAAAGGAGGGAAATTCTGCAATATGCTACAACATGGGTGAACCTTGGGGGCATTACGCTAAGTGAAAAAGTTAGTCATAAAAAGACAAATACTGTGTGCTTACACGTATATGAGATACTTAGAGTGGTCAAAATCCCAGAGACAGAAAGTAGAATGGTGGTTGCCAGGGGCTGTGAGGAGGGGAGAAGGAGGAGTTATTGTTTAGTGGGGATAGAGTTTTAGTTTTACAAGATGAAAAGAGTTACGGAGGCAAATGGTGGTGATGGTTGCATAACATTATGGATGTATTTAATACCACCGAACTGAACACTTCCAAATGCTTAAGATGGTAAATTGTACATTATGTGTATTTTACTACAAAAAAAATAAATGAAAAAAGTGATAATAGCTAACGTACTCATGGAATACTTACCATGCGACAGGCACTGGTCTAAACACTCCATCCACATGGGATAACTCATTTAATCCTCACAACAATCTATGACATGTTATTAGCCTAATTATAAAGATAAGGAAGTGAGAGTGACCAATGGTCTCAGTTTGCCTGGGTCTGAGGGGTTTTGCTGGGAGGTAGGACTTTCAGTGCTAAACCCAGCAAAGTCCCAGGCAAACCTGGGTGAGTTGGTCACCCTAAAGGAAACTGAGGCACAGAGAGGCGGTATCTTCCTTAGATGTGTCAAACAGGGTCGGTGCTCTGGCCCTGCATTTTAAAGGGCTGCAGTCTGACCCTCCTCCAGCCGTGCCCTTTCTCACAGGCAAGGAGTCCCCTGGGGTCAAGGAGATATGCTCACCTGGAGACTGGGCACCCCTTCTAGACCACGCTCTGGGTACCCAAGACTCCAGAATTCCCTGTCCAAGTGGCCTGACTCCACTTTCAGCATCTATGCCAGCCATTTTCCAGGGTCTATCCTCCCAAGGACACACTCCCCTGCGAGTGAGTGCACCCCTGTGCCCAGGGCAGGCTACCTGTAAGGGGTGTGGACAGAACCTGGGCATGGTGGCCAGGGGTGCACAGGAGCCAGGAGTAGGAAGAGAAGGGAGCTGGCTCTGCCACGTTCTGACCTGAAACTCCAAGGAATCCAAGAATTCTCAACTCAAACCCTGGCTTTCTAGGTTATTATGGAAGGTATATTTGTCAAGGTAGAAGGATAAAACATATTTTTAAAAAATAGTGTGTTAACTTGATGTTTAACTCTTACATACTTAGACCTAAGCCATGTGGGCTTCCCTTTCATCCTCCTGCCCTGGGTCTAGCAAGTGTTAGCAACAGGCCTGCGAGAGATTAAACCACTTGTCCAACGAGCCTACGCAGAAGCACAGAGCTCTTGCAGTCTGGTTCCAAGTCTACGCTTTCAGCCATCCCTCGAAACTGTTTATCAAGATAACCTTATTATTTTACGGATGGGGAGAAAGGCCCAGAGAGCTTTAGAGATTTGCCCAAGGTCACATGGCTAATTCACGTCCCAGCAGGAATTTACACCCTGTGCTTTAAATGATGCTGCAGGCACTGCTCACCTACTACTTGTGTGAGCTTGGGCACGTGACTTCCCCTTTTGGGGCCCACAGTTCATCATCTGTGAAATGGGGATAATGCCCCTACCTCACAGTTTTGTTGTCAGAACTAAATAAGGACTATATGGAAAGTACGTAGCACTGTGTCTGATGCATAATAAACCCTCAGTAGGTTTTAATTACCTACTCATACCTCAGTATGGTATTAATCCACCAGCACAGCTCTGATCATGCCACTTCTCTGCTTGAAAACGTTTGATGAATTAAACTTTGGCACACATCGTATGAAAAAAATAAAAATTCCTAAGACCTAAAAAAAAAAGAAATGGATGACTCCCTTGGATTACAGTCCAAGGGTCCTTGGCATGGCATTTGAGACCCTCCATGAAGTAACTGCATCTACTTCAAGATCAATTAAACCCTGAGACTCTTTGATTCTTGATGTATTTGAAGATCTGTCATCTCAAAAAAGGACAGTTATAGGGAAGTATAATGAAGATGCATGGAGGAACTCTGTGATCATTGGACTTAGCTAACAATAGAATGGACCTCTTTTTTTTTTTTTTTAAAGATTGGCACCTGCGCTAACATCTGTTGCCAATCTTTTTTTTTCCCTTCTCCTTCCCAAAGCCCCCCAGTACATAGTTGCATGTTCTAGTTGTGGTCCCTCTGGTTGTGCTGTGTGGGATGCCGCCTCAGCATGGCCTGATGAGCGGTGCCATGTCCTCGCCCAGGGTCCGAACCAGCAAAACCCTGGGCCACCGAAGCAGAGTGCTCGAACTTAACTACTTGGCAACGGGGCCGGCCCCTAGAATGACCTCTTGAAGAACGAATGAGAATCTTGCTATGAGAGGTGTCCAGACAAAGATCTGTCAGTCAGCCTCCAATGTTGAAGAAGGAATCTTGCATTAGGAGGAAGTTGGACTAAGTGAACTCCCTTCAGGCTTTATGATTCTTTTTTAATGAGGTGGGGAAAGGCCTATGATGCTATGCTAAATGAAACAAACAAAGGCTACCCGACTGTGTGTACAATATGAGCCCAAATGGGAGCAAAATGTAATGAAGGAAATGCACCAACCAAAATATTTGTTCTGGAGGGTAAAATAACAATTGAGTTTAGTTTTCTTCTTTATACTGTTCTGGATTTTCCAAATTTCTTAAAGTGAACATATATTATTATTATTATTATTATTTTTAAAGATTTTATTTTTTTTTTCTTTTTCTCCCAAAGCCCCCAGGTACATAGTTGTGTATTTTTTTTTCTTTAACTTGTGGGTCCTTCTAGTTGTGGCATGTGAGATGCCACCTCAGCATGGCTTGATGAGCGGTGCCATGTCTGCGCCCAGGATTCGAACTGGTGAAACCCTGGGCCACCCAAGCAGAGCACACGAACTTAACCACTCAGCCAGCCCAAATATATATTATTTTATTAATGATAAAACAATTATCTTTTTTTTTTTTAAAGATTTTATTTTTTCCTTTTTCTCCCCAAAGCCCCCCGGTACATAGTTGTGTATTCTTCGTTGTGGGTTCTTCTAGTTGTGGCATGTGGGACGCTGCCTCAGCGTGGTCCGACGAGCAGTACCATGTCCGTGCCCAGGATTTGAACCAACGAAACACTGGGCCGCCTGCAGTGGAGCGCGCGAACTTAACCACTCGGCCACGGGGCCAGCCCCGATAAAACAATTATCTTTTAAAAATAGAAAAGAATTTTGTCCTCCTTACTGATGTTATGTCCTCCTATGTCTCTGAGAACTCTCCTCGAGCCCCCCCCCAATCCTCCAAGTTTCAGCTTTATTGGACTATTCCCAGGTCTCTGGAAAGTCATATACCTAACATATCCCAGTGTTTTGCTGATGCCAACCCTCAGCTTTGAGTCCCTTGGCTTCTGTTTCTATTGAAATTCTCTCTACTCTCAAGCTCTTGATTAATCTTTCTGACTCCCACACACTACGCCTGGTATCATAGCGATCCATACACATCCTTGTCCCCCTCACTAGAGAGGAAGCTCCTTGAGGGCAGGATTCCATAGGACTTTGTCTTGGCATCCCTACAGGGTCATGAATAGACACTCGGCAAATGTTGAATCGTTTGGCTGATGTCTTTTTGGCCACTCAGCAACACCTAGCGGTTGAGGGTCAGATTGTATAACCGAGGGTGTCTTCTGGAGTCCAGCCTCTTGCAATTCAAAAAGTACTATCCCAGGGACATTTAAAAATATATATTTTACTTGTTTTTAAGCTTTTGATTTTGAAATCATTTCAGGTTTCCAGAGAATTGCAAAGTAGTACAATGAGTTCCCACATACCCTCAGTCAGCTTCCCCTAATGTTAACATCTTACACAATTTTGGTACATTTATCCAAACAGAAACATTAACATTGGTACACGACTATTAACTAAACTGCTGGCATTAATTGGATTCCTCATTTTTCCACCGGGGTCCTTTTTGTGTTCCAGGATCCAATTCAGGACACGACTTTGCAAGTCTCCTTAGCCAGTAGCGCTTCTTTTAACGTGGTGGCTGGGGTGATTCCTTCTATTATTCCTTCCAACCAATCTTTTCTAAATAGTCAAAATATGAGCAAGAAAGATGGCGTGGGGATGGTGAGGTTGCCACACTCACCCTCTGCTGGGCTTCCAGGGGCTTTGAACAGGTAAATGGACTCTTCCTCCCACATGAGGCTAGGAGGATAGTTTCATTTTAGATCTAATCTTTTTCTTGAATGGGCACTTGTGGGCCTAGAAACAGAGAGGAGTTACTAGTAACTTTTAATTCATTCAATTTCTGGGCCGTTCCATAGCCCATTTTTCCACAGTCTGGCATGGGAACATGTTCCTGGTTACTTACAAAACTTCCAAGTGGTTGGCATTTATCAGCAATCTTAGCAATTCAGTGAGAACAGAGGTTACAGCTGTCACAGGAAGCTGAAATCAAGGCTGCTGAAATCACACCCATTCCAATGCGGGTGAAAGTATACACTGAGTAGAATTCAAGCCCGGAAGGTGGGGGTGGCCGGGGTGTCAGGTGGAGAAGGGAGGGATGCTGTGCAAGAGGAAATACACGAGGGGAAGAAAAGCAGATGTGTCACCGGAGATCAGGGTTGATTTATAGACCTTCAGGGGCTTACTGCTAAGCCCTTGCATCAATTAGTAAGCATCAGGCCTCAGGCTTCACAGACCCCACTCTACTGGATTCCCACAGCAGCCTCCTCATTGGTCTTCGGTCTGCCCCCTCCCTCGACTCCATTCCTAACATGGGCACCTGCCAACTCCACTCACTGGAGGGAGCAGCCCCCGTCTAAACAGAAGGGGAGGTGCATTGCTTTCCTGGGGCTGCCTTCACAAACTGCCACCAATTAGGTGGCTGAAACAACAGAAATTTATTGCCTCACGGTTCTGGGGACTAGAAGTCTGAAATCAAGGTGATGACAGGGTTGGATCCTTCTGAGGGCTGTGAGGGAGAGTCTGCCATGCTTCTCCTCCAGCTTCTGGTAGCCTCAGCCGTTCCTGGGCTTTCGATGGCCTTCTCCCCATGACTTCAAATGGTCTGCCCTCTATGTCTAGGTCTGTGTCTAAATATCCCCTTTCTAGAAGAACACCAGTCATATTGGATTAAGTCCAACCCTGATGACCTCATCTTATCCCGATCACTTGCAACGATCCAATTTACAAATAAGGTCACATTCACGGGGAGAGGGCTTCAGCATCTTTTGGGGGGACACAATTCAATCCAAAACAGGGGGCTCCCACTTCACGTTGGCTGATGCCTATCCTGGAACAATGTGTGGCTAGAGAAGCTGGAATTTAGGATTTCTTGCAAAATCTTCTGATTTTTAAATATTGGTATCTAATTAAATATAAACTTTTTCTAATACCATGACTGCCAAAAGCAATGCAACCTCTGCTCCAGTCACCACAGGGTTCTCTCTAAAAATCTGGTCCTGTCCTTCCACTTTACCAATGCCCGTGGGATTAAAGGCCAAGTTCCCTAGCATGGCACATGAGGCCCTCGGCAATCCAACTCTTTCCCATCTCTCCAGGATCCTTTCCCACTGTTCCTGCCATGCCCCCACCCACTGTACTATCATATCAAGACTCGTCCTTTTCCAAACACACGGTGCTATTCTGCACCTCTTTGCACCCTCCCTCTGCCTGTGATGCTGTCTCCCCTCCAATCCATTGGGAAACTCCTGGCCATCTTCCAAGTGACCTCTCATTGCCATCCCCTCTGTGAAGTCTTCCCTGTCTCCTCCCCCATAGAGTTAATCTTTCCCTTCTTTACGCCTCCACCGCACCCAACATTTCTCTAGTATAGCACTTGAAAGTTTATTTGCTATTATTTGATTCCATGTCTGCCTCCTGTCTGGACCATGAGCTCTTTGGGGCAGGGACTGTTGATCTGGAACATGTAGCACAGATCCTGGCACACAGTAGGTACTCAATAAATATGGAGTAAAGGAATACTCTTTGCACAGCACCCAACGAGGTATCATGAGGGACCCAAAGAAGCATCATGTGGTGTCTGTGTTCTTGAGATCCTTACAATCCAGCTGGGTTCACAAGATACCAAAGAAAAGGTCAACCATATTGGTGGTGTATGATGTCAGGCAGAACAAGAGGCTACTGGGGCCTATGGTGGTCAATGCCTTCTCATCTGGGACAGAAGACATCCTGTTTTGCTGGCCTGATAGAGCACTGCTTTTGTATGCAGAAAGGTCAAGATAATCTGGCAAATCCTTCCTGGAATGGGGAATGACTGCTCTGCATGCTCGCAGAGATGAGTTCAACTACGGTGGCTCATTACAAGAAGATAAAATGCGGCAAGAGAAGAGAACAAGAGAAAACACAGCAAAATAGAAATGGAGAAAGAGGAGGGGTGGAAGTATGAACAGGAGGACCTGGGGACCTGTGCTCATCTCACATCCCTCTCCTGCATCAGTTTCCCCACTCTGCCAGCTCTTTCCTATTAGCATGTGTACACACTGCAATTCATTCTTCCCTAAAACCTTCCACTGACTCCTTCCAGAGTCCCCCACTTCTCTGCTCTCCACTATAACAGCGTTCCCTGAAAGGGTTGTCATTCTTACTGTCTCCAACTCCTCTCTGCCTTTTCTCCTTTTTTTAAATTTATTTTTTTATTGCAGTAACTTTGGATTATAGCATTATATAACTTTCAGATGTACATCATAATATTTCAAATTCTGTGTAGATTACATCATGTTCACCACCCAAAGACTACTCACAAGCCATCACCACACACATCTGTCTAATCATCCCTTCCCCCCGCCCTCTTCCCCCTCCTTCTTCCCCCCTCCCTTCTCCCCTTCCCCTCTGGTAACCACCAATCCAACCCCTGTCCTTATGTGTAAGATTTTTCTGGGGGGGGGAAGATTAGCCCTGAGCTAACATCTGCCACCAATCCTCCTCTTTTTGCTGAGGAAGACTGGCCCTGAGCTAACATCCATGCCCATCTTCCTCTACTTTATCTGTGGGACGCCTACCACAGCATGGCTCGCCAAGCGGTGCATAAGTCTGTAGCCGGGATCCAAACCCGAGAATCCTGGGCCGCCGAAGCGGAATGTGCGCACTTAACCACTGCACCACCGGTCTGGCCCCTGCCTTTTCTCTTTAAACCCTCTTCCTGCAGACTTGTGCTCCACCACTCCCCGGACACTGCTCTCATCAAGATGACATCTATGTCACTGCACCCAATGGCCAATTGCGCATTCTTATCATCCTTGCCACGGCTGACCTTGAACCACTCTATTCTTGTGGCTTCCAAGGTCCTATACTCTTCTGGTTTTCCTCCTACCTCACTGGAAGTTCCCTTTAGTCTCCTTTGCTAGCTCCTCTTCATTTCCTTCACTTCTAACTATGGCAGGACTTAGTACTTGGACCTCTTCTCTATACCCAATCATGTCCCGGCAATCTCAGCCAGTCCTATGCCTTTTTTTTTTTTTTTTTTTTTTGGTGAGGAAGATTGGCCCTGAGCTAACATCTGTGCCAATCTCCCTTTATTTTGTCTGTGGGATGCTGCCACAGTATGGTTTGATGAGCAATGTGTAGGTCTGTGCCTGGGATCCAAACCCGAGAACCCCAGGCTGCTGAAGCAGAGTGCATGAACTTAACCACTATACCACCTGGCCAGCACCAGTCCTACGGTTTTGAATACCATCTGTGCTGCTGACTTCCAAATTTATATATCTCTAGCCTGGGCTTATGCCTTGGACTCCAGACTTGTTTATCAGCTCCTACTCTGCCACTTCACTTGGTTGTCTCACAGGCATTTAAAACCAAAATTGTCTAAAACTGTCTCCCGATCGTCCCCCATCCTCCAACCTGTTCCTCCCATTGTTGTGTGTATTTCATCCCTCTTATACTTGTAGGCAAATTATATATTTATGTATTTTCTGTGACACACCCCGCCCCCCAGCTTGAATGTAAGATCCAGGAGAACAGGGGTTGCGTGTATTTTCCCCCGTATTATAGAACAGTGCCTGACATGTGGGAGGCTCTCAATACGTATTTGGCTCATGAACAAGTTGAGGGTATTAGGGGCTCAAAGCATAGTGCTTAATGGTGTGGCCTCTGGAGCCCAGGTCTCTGAGTTCAAATCCTGGTTCTGCCTCTTATCTTGAGCAAGTGGAACCCCTAGGGTTTGAGAGTCTCTAGAATGAGCACCAGGAAACTTGGCCCAGAGAAGAATTTGCTGCTTTTGATCTGGATTGTCCGCTCCTTTAACAGGTCGTGACTGAGGAGCTCTGAGCTGTCAGGCCCAGGGCTAGGCCCCAGGAGTGCAGGAATAAGGAAGGCAAGCCCCGGCCCCAGGAGCTCCCAGTAAAGAGGCAGTCAGCTCAGAGTGCTGAGGGAGCCCAGGAGCAGCAGCTAACCTGGGCGGAGGAGGGAGGCAGGGAAGGCCAGACCTGAAGGGAGTTTGCAGGCTGAGAGGAAGGCAAGAGGGTGCCAGGAAAGGAAACAGGGCAGCTAAACGCCCAGAAGGGAGAGCAGCCTGGCACAGGAGTGAACTGCAAGGGGTCTGCCCTGGCTGGAGCCCTCGGGTTTCGATTGGCGAGGCTGGGCTCAGGCCTGGGCAGCGCCTGGGGCGGGAGATCCAAGGAATCGCCAGCCCTCCAGGGTGGGCTGGGACCACAGAGATGCCCCTCTGGAATCCCACGCTCACAGGCTCTTTGAGCAGAGGGGTTGAATGGGTCATCCAGTCCCCCTTGAACCCCTTCCCTGCATTTAAAAAATTTTTTTATTTTATTTATTTATTTTTTTTTTTTGAGGAAGATTAGCCCTGAGCTAACTACTGCCAATCTTCCTCTTCTGGCTGAGGAAGACTGGCCCTGAGCTAACATCCATGCCCGTCTTCCTCTACTTTATATGTGGGACGCCTACCACAGCATGGCTTTTGCCAAGCAGTGCCATGTCCGCACCCGGGATCCTAACTGGCAAACCCCGGGCCACCGAAGCGGAACTAGCTAACTTAACCGATGCACCACCAGGCTGGCCCCTAAATTTTTTTATTTTTTAAAGATTGGCACCTGAGCTGACATCTGTTGCCAACCTTCTTTTTTTTCCTTCTCCCCAAAGTCCCCTGGTACATAGTTGTATATTTTAGTTGTGGGTCCTTCTAGATGTGGCATGTGGGATGCCACCTCAGCGTGGCCTGATGAGTGGTGCCACGTCTGCGCCCAGGATCTGAACTAGCGAAACCCTGGCTACCAAAGCGGAGCACGCGAACTTAACCACTTCACCTGAAACCCAAAAAGTACAAAGAAAAGTACCCATATTCTCCAGCACCTGGAATTAACCATGGCTTACATTGTGATATTTGTTTCAGTGTTTTCTTTATGAATACACAATTTAAAATTCCTTAAGTAATATATAAATGAACTGTCACTTTTTTAAAGAAAAAATTAGAATATTAAAACAAAGCTGAAGTTCTCTTTCACCTCCACTGGCTGTTGCAACTCCCTGTCCCTCTCCACAGAAAAAGCCACTCCTATGAGTTAGGAGTGTATCTTGTCATTAAAAAAAAAATGCTTTTACATATGTTTGAATATACTGTAGAAAACCCACAACTCTGTTTGCTATGTTGCAAAAATTGTATTGTTTTATGCATTATTCTGCAACTTTGTTTTTACTTAACATATTTTAAGCTTTACCCAAGTCCCTGCATATATAGATCTAATTTATTCCTTCTAACTGCGATACAGTGAGTGACCCATTATGCATATAGACCCTATTGTATTTCTACTTTCCCTATTGACAGGCATGGGGCTGTTTTCAATGGTTTGTTATGTCTTGCAATGGTCCTGCAATGGACAGCCTCCTTGAATACATGTGCAAATATTTCTCCAGGGTAGAAACCGAGAAATAGAATTGTCAGGGCACAGAGTATGAATATTTTCAGCTTTCCTAGATAAGGACAAACGGAGAGAATCCATTTCCTTGCAACCTCGCCAATCCTTGCCATGGTCTGATTTTATTCCTTCCCTGAACTGTTACAGATGAGAGCACTGAGGCCTGGGGCTGAACTGCTTTCCCATAGTCATAGAGTAGGTTAGGTTCGGGGCTAGACCCCCGTGGCACCATCTTTGCACCACACCAGGTCGTCCCTGTCAGTTCTCCCTGGAGAATCGAGGAAAGACCACGGGGTAAGAGGGTGGGTGGGGAGGGATGGGTAAAATTCTCCAACGTGGTGATTATACCATGAGTGGAAATGACTCCAAATCCTCCCAGAAAATGGCTTCGCCACGCTCACAGATCTGCTCTCCCACCCGAGGCAGTTTCCACCTGCGGCTCTCACAGCTACACACAAGATCGTGATTGGCTCTTCCTCAGCCAAGACAAGGGTGGGAGCAGAAATGGCGTCTCCAGCAGCTGGTTTTTCAGTGCCGCAGCTCTGTTTGGGGAGAAGGGGGAGGCCAAGCCGCGCTGGACTGGTGGAGGCACAGAGCCCACAGGGGCCATCCTGAACCGGGGCAGAGGCTGGCCACGTCGGACTGCAGCTCCCAGCACCCAGCTGAGCCCCGGTGACACCTCCCTGCCCCATTTGCAGCAGCTCAGAGAGGGTGGGCTGCCTCTGGCCGGGCCCTGCAGCAGTGCCTGAGCGGCTGGAAGGGAGCGAGAGCTGCAGAGAACAGCGCTAAGGAGATTCCACAAGGACCTCCGGAGCCAGTGCGCACACGGCCGCACGCCCACCGAGGCAACTCTGAAACGTCCGACCCGCCCCGGGAGGCGCATGCAGCCGCCGCCTGCTGTTAGCTTTGAGCAAGAGATGGAGGGCTGGGTCCGCCCTGCCCACTTCCCGGGCTCGGATCAGCCGGGGAAGCTCCGCGGCAGGGACCTCCAGGGAGAGTGAAGACTAACTCTGCTTCAGCTCCTGCAGGGTGCCTAAGGCGAATCCGGTGAGGCCCAGACCCCAGCCCCTCCTAAGGGCCAGTCGTGGTGTGGGGTGTTTCTCCCCAGGAGCTGGGAGCTAGATTTCCTTTTTCCTCTTCGAGGCACGAAAGACCAGCGGGAGAGTTTGAGGGAAAGAACGAAGCTGGAACCGCCCAGCCTACTTTTCAGAGGCTGGACGGCTCCCTTCCTCTCGCAGCTGGGGTAACTTAGAGGGCCGGCATTTTTTCCTTAAGGAACTTTTCTTCTTAGCTACCCCCTTCTGAGCCCTGTTATGTGCCAAGCACTGTACTATGTTATCTCATTTCCTCCTCACGACAACTCTAAGACACTACAGTCCCAGAATAAGCAATTTCCCAAGGGCACACATTTTTGTGGGAAAACTGGCATTAGGAAATTCTCCCGGATGCTGTGTTTTTAATTTTGCTTTAATTAAGAAATTTTTAGAAATTATTTGCTCACTTTTGCTAATCTTTCATGGATCTTTTTGAAAAAATGACAATTGGGGGCAAATGCCACAGACATCACCGTACTATTCGTACTATTCGTACTCAGTGGGAGGAGGGAACAGGGCACCAGTGTCATTGCTGGTGAAGAGTGTAAACAGGTACCACTTTTCTGGAAAGCAGCTTGGCCATTTGAATCAGGAGCTTTAAAAACCGTCTCTATCTTTAATGAGGAAATGGTCACCTCTGTGGAGACAGCAATAGCTGCCAACACGTAAAGTGCACATTCCGTAGGACTCCGCCATTCCACCTGAAGGAATCTATTCTAGAGATGGCTGCATGAGCACATGGACAAAATGCTGCGTATGTAAGGACGCTCATTCCTGCACTGCTCGAATAGCAACAGATGGGAAGCACCTAAAAATGTATCAACAGAATTGATTAGTTTAATCATGCACATCCATTTAAAGACATTCCATGCAATATTTCTAGAAAATGAGGCAGTTCTCTATTTTATATATGGAACAACTGTCAAGAAATATTAAGAAAAGAGAAAAGTGCAAAAATATGTATCTGATGTGCTATATTTCTATATAAAAAAGGAAGATATATGTGTATTTATACATATTTGGATATATACATATTACATATATATATGTATATATTTTTTTCCTAAGAAAGATAAACAAAAAACCAAGTAATAGTGTTGCCTTTAAAGAGGAAAACCACAGCTGAGGGACCAAATAGGAGAAGGACATTTTTTAATTGTGTAACCTTTGGAATTTTGTACCATGTGTACATATTAGCAATTCGAAATTGAACTTAAAAAAATAGATTCTCTAAAATTTCTACCTCTGGACACAGTAATTCCCCTTTTGGAAATCTAGCTTAAGGAAATTATTGAATTTCAGCCAAGGATTTATGCAAAAAAATATTCACTGAGGTGTTATCATAGTGAAAAAACCTTAGTCAAAAGTCCAACAACAAAGAAAAGAAAATTATAGTATGTACATATAATACCTATCATGAAATCATAAAAAAGATGTCTCCAAAAATAGTTTAGTAACATAGGAAAATGCTTAATTAAAAAAAAACACAGAAAATTATCTATGTGGTATGATCAGATTACTGTAACAATAGCAGGCATAGAAAATAACTGGAAGGAACATGCCAAAAAAAAAAATCAGTGTGGCCACTAAATGGAGGGACGGGGGGGGTGATTTTGTTCCCCTTATATAGCTTTGTATACTTTCCCACTTTTTGGCAATGGGCATCCATGTCTTGGATAATTAAAAAAAAAAACACTCAAAAATAAATCCCCACAGTATTTAGAAAAATTAAAGATACAGAGACACATTAACCCAGCAATTCTACTTCTAGAAATAAACCCTACATAAACAGATGCACAAGTGCTCAAAGCATTATATTAATGACAAAAGATTGTAAACAACGCAAGAGTCTGTCGGAGGCAACCCCTTAAATGAGTACAGAACATCCATCCTGTAGACTGTTAAGCTGCAGTTATGGGGAGAAGGGTTAGTATACGAACATGGAAAAATCTACAGGGTAACATGTTATCGTGGCAAGAAAAGCGACTTGCAGAACGACATGGATGTTATGACTGCATTTATGCACAAGAAGGAAAAGCTGAAATTCTGTATTTGTCTTGGTATCTAAATGTATGGAGGACTTGAAACTGTTAACAGTAGCCATCTCTGGCGAACGGAATAGATTAAAAGGAGACATTTGCTTTTGACTCTACGCTTATCTGTGGTATTGGCGTCTTTTATAAAAATGTATTCTCATATAATTTGTGTAATTAAAAAAATAATACTATAGGGGAAAAGTCTAAGCATACAGAAAAGTCTGAAAAGATACTCAACAAAATTCTCAGTAGTTTCCAGCAGGGATGAGGGGCTGGGTCAATTTCTTGATCTACTATATTTTGGCATTGACTTTCTGCTTCAATGACCCCCCACACATGAACCACCCGGATAATTAAAACAGCAACATCAAAAGCCCCGGCTGGTGGGCAGTAGTAGCCTCTGCGTTTCTCCCGCTCTCTGCTGTCCCTCCACACTAGGACTCTGCTCCCTTAGGTGACGACCCTGCTCACATGCAACACCTAGGAGCGCAGAGTCCCAGACAATACCAGCCTCATTTCTCCTCTTACCAGAGAGAAGAAACACAACCTCCTGGCAGTTCTGCTGGGAAAGTGGACTCAGGCGACCTGGATCCCAGGCCCCTTGTCTCCCACCTTCAGTTTCCAGAGATAACCCATAGGAGGGGAGAGCCGAGGATTATTTCCGCCGGGCCAGGGAGGATAAGGCTTGAAGCCACAAATTAATGATATCAGCATAGCGTCAAATGAAGGAACAATAAACCCCATCATTTGCCGAGTTCCCTCTGGGCTCAGCTTCAAGCTCCTTTCCCAGACAATAGCTGGTCACATCCCCACACAGCCTCTGCCAGGTTTTCCAGAGAGATGGCGACAGGGTGCAGGCCAAATTGGCCTCCGGTGGCCAGCACTCTGGGATTCACCTCTAATGACTTACCCCCTCCAAGGAGGGGGCTTGGGAACCCTCCCAGGGCCCAGGAGCTCAGTGCTGGAAGATCCGTTTGCTTCCAAAGCGGAGCAGGAGGCAGCTGTGGTGCAGCAGGAGGGCGCTGGCCTGGACGCGGGAAACCGGGCTTTCAAGAGCCAGCCCTGTCACGTCTCCTTTTGTGACCCTGGCAACTCACCAGATCCTGTGAGTCTGGGCGTTGGGGGGCAGACTGGAGCCTCGCATCTGGGGGAGAAAGGGCAGTGTGAAGCCCCCTCCCCCACCATGGCTGTCTCAGAATCCTAGATGTCGGTGAGGCTGCTGGTCCCTCTTCCCGAGCAGCTGCTGCCTGTCTGTCTCCATAGCAACCAGGCCACAAGACTAATTTGCCAGGGTCCAGGCTCTGGAGCTCACCTTGGAGTGGGGTTTTAACTTGTGTTTCTGGAAACTAGTCCATTGCCACTCCTGGGAGCCTCTGACAGCATCCCCTAGCCATTGCATGGGAGGGGCACTGGGCCAGCCAGAAAAAACAGGCCACTTGTCCTTTATAAACCTCATCCACTTGGAGAGAGGAAAGACAAACAGCCTCAGGCCCAGTGGCCCTGTAAGCCTGATAATTTGTGTTTCAAAGACCCCTGGTCCCGCTCCCTAGTTGCTCTGGGCTGTTAGTAGGGATCTGCAAGAACAGATGGCAGAGGGTCACAGGCAATGAGGTCCCCAATCGTATCCCCTTTCCATTCCCTCAAGCTCCTCACTACTCTCTGCTGACCCATGGCTGGGTCCAGAAGTGCTGCTGTGGCCTGTCTGGTTCTAATAAGACTGAAACAAAAAATCTTGATCACCTTTCTCAGAAGGTCATGGAGGGTCAGGGAGGCGTTCAGAGTTTTACAGATCTCTCCTTTGGACATCGTAAAATTTGTCTGTTTTGGCTTCCCCCGGGGTCATTTTACATCAGACAGCTATCTTTTCTATGTGTGCTCTGACCCCCTGGCTGTAAACTTCCCAGAGCGCCGGGATTATGTGGCTGCCTCTTCCCAGGATACAGCACACTACCACGGACACAAAAGGTGGCTTCATGGACACCTCAGTAGCGCAGGAGCACCTTTATATACTGGCCAAAAAGTCTGACTGGAGTCAGGAGACCTGGTTCTAGGCCTAGCCCTGCAGCTGACCTGCTGTGCAACTTTGAGCAAGTCTGTTGCCTTTTCTGGGCCTCATTCTCCCCATCTGTGAAGTAGGTTGGACTGTGACCTCTAAAGGTTCCTCCTCAGCTCCAACTCCTTCTGTCCCCGGGAGCTATCCACGAAGCTCTCCATAGGGGAAACTGGGTCAAGATCAGGATAAATAAAGAAGAAAAAACATCATGAAATGGCAACGTTGGAACCTATTGTCCCAACTGAAAAAGGCTCAGAGAATAGATAACGCAGTCTGTGCAGATTAAATGCCACCCAAGATATGAGTTCTTGGCTTTCTCTCCGCATAAGGCTGTAGTGGGTTGTGATTACAATCAGTCCTGCTTGGACCTGGGATGGGATGGCCTGGTGTATGCTGGGCCCAATAGAAACTAACTCCTACCATGGTGGCTTGGCTGAAAACCCTGTCTGATGGGGCAAGTTATGCCAGTCAGCAGCAAACCAATGCAACTGGACCCTCTTTCTCTCAGAAACCAAGACCAACCAACACCAGGTGCTCATGGGGAGGGTGAGACCCCGGAGCTCAGGTTGTAACCTGAATAGCACTGCATTGACTTGGCAGCTTAGGGACCCAGAGCATGTCTGGCTGGCAGCTGAGAGAGTTTCCTAAAAATCTCTCTTCTTGTGGAACCTCATAACAAAGCTCAATGGATCTCGTTTACGTGGGCTTCTTCCTGCAACTCAGAGAGGCAAACCAACATACACAGACATACACACCTAAACACGCTCCAGAAAGAACTCCGGGGTAATCACTAGGCTCCATTCCGACAATAAGAAACAGCCACGGTGGCCGGCCCGGTGGCGCAGTGGTTCAGTGCGCACGTTCCACTTTGGCAGCCCAGGGTTGGCCAGTTCAGAGCCTGGGTGCAGACATGGCACCGCTTGACACCGCCATGCTGTGGCAGGCGTCCCACATATTAAGTAGAGGAAGATGGCCATGGATGTTAGCTTAGGGTCAGTCTTCCTCAGCAAAAAGAGGAGGATTGGCAGCAATTAGTTCAGGGCTAATCTTCCTCAAAAAAAAAAAAAAAAGAAACAGCCACTATTACACAATGTTTTATGTTGAATATATTTTAATTAAAAAAAAAAGAAGAAACAGCGACCACACTTCCCTCAGACAACCTGTACTCCAGCTATGCTAAATTCATATACCCTCCAGTACCTTGGACATGCTGTTTCCTCTGCCCTCCCCTCTCCATAGCTCCCATTCCCATCACCTCCTACTTGTTCTGTTTTTGTGGGACCTTCTCTGGCTCCAACTGTTGCTCACCGTCCCCACCCCTTGACATTCCACAGCACCTCTGGACCCCTCATGTCTACATGCCGTAATCATTTGTTTAGATGTCTCTCTTCCCTTTGAATTCCTCAAAGCCTGGGAGTTTCCTTGAGTCCCAAGTACTTAGCACAGTAGCTGGCACAGGGGAAGTATTCAGTAAACATTTTCCCAGCATTAAGTGAATGAATGAAAGAAAGAAACAATCTGAAGGCCACCAGCCCTCATTTTTGTATGAAGATATTCAGAATCATGTTTTTATTATTCTCAAAGAATCTCTGACATCGCTCGTTGCTTTGATTCTCATCATACTCAAGAGGCAGGCAGGGTCCCCGTAGTAGACAAGGACCCCAAGATGCTGAGAGCTGTGGTGACCTGTGTAAGGCAGAGTTGGAGGAGAGCTCCCACCTCCTGGCTCTGAAACTGGGGCTCATTCCACCCCCACCACTGGCTTCCAGATGTCCCTGCCACCTCCCACATGAAAGGTGATATCAGAAAAAGGAAGGGAGGGGCCAGCCTGGTGGCATAGTGGTTAAGTTCGCATGTTCTGCTCCAGAGGCCTGGGGTTCACAGGTTTGGATCCCAGGCACAGATCTACGCATTGTTCATCAAGCCATGCTATGGCGGTATCCCATATACAAAATAGAGGAAGACTGGCACAGCTGACAAAAAGAGGAAGATTGGCAACAGTTGTTAGCTCAGGGCCAATCTTCCTCACCAAAAAAAAAGAAAGAAAGAAAGAAAAGAAAAAGGAAGGGAGCTTTGAGGCTAAGAATCCCTTGTCCCTTTGGGGGAACCTCTCCTTCTTAGTGAAAGCCCAAATCCTCAGTCCCGGGGAGGGAAGCATCTAGAACAGTGGAAGCACTGGGCTCAGAGCCAGAAAAGCTGGGTTCCAGTCTTGGGATTTCACTTTCTAGCTACTTGATCTTGGATGTGTCATTTACCTTCTCAGAGCCTCAGTTTTCTAAGAAGTGATAGGTACCTGCTTCACAAGGCTGTTACAGAATCTGTGGGCATCCGGGCTAAAAAGAATTTATTCCCTGTAAAGTATCATATGCACGGGAGGGGAAAGATAAAAGAGATATGGCAAACACGAAGCAGGGTGACAAGGCCTCAAGTCAGAACCCGTGCCCGCACGCCCTCAGGTGGAGCTTCACGTGTGGGCAGAGGTCACTGGCCCAGCAACAGGGCAAACTGCTGTCTGTCATATCATTCTCACCTCTCCTGCCACTGCCCTGTAGCCCATTGAGGGAAGGGCCGGGGACAGGGTTTCACTTCCACACAAACCCATAGAAAGGCATTTGCCTAAATTCCTTGACCTCATATGAATGATATGCTCACTAGATAGATGCACCAGGTTCTGACCAGCGGCCTCTTCCCAAATCCCCCTTCGGCCATTTTGCTACTTATTCCACCCCCACCAGGTAGGTGCCAGTCCTAACATGCTGGCCTTTATTGCAGTAGACGTTGGTATACTTAGGGCCCTAGGGATCATGACTTTTATTAAGCCCCCAGAAAAGCCACACTCAGCTCTTCAGTTACTCATCACCAAATCTTATAAGGCCTTGCAGGGGATAAAATGAAATCGCTGTCTATGGTGACATTTCACACTGTCTCCCTGGAAATGGCCAGTCACTATCTGCTATTATTATTATTATTATTATTATTATTATTTTATGTTCCGTTACTGAGGTCATGGGTTTAGTCTCTGTTCTCACACAGTTAGCTGCACCTAGAGACAGGGAAGTCTACTCCAGGCTATAGACAGCTCCACTCCCAGCACGCTGTGTGGTAAATGTCCTGTCCTGTCCACAAGACAATAAACTCCTCAAATTGGCCTTATTCATGTAAGTATTTCCAGGGACTGGCATAGTGCTTAGCACACGGTGGGCATTTAATAATTACAGCTACTGTTTATTGCACACTGTGCTAGGCATTTTTTAATGTAGCATCTCATACAATCCTTACAACATCCCTACAAGGTAGAAATATTATGATTCCCATTTTACAGATGAGGAAACTGAGTCTCAGAAAGGCAAAGTCACTTGTCCAGGGTGACATGGTTAGTAAATAGCAGAATCAGGATGGAACAGAGGCTGACTTGCTTCAGAACTGTTTTCTTGCCATTCTTGTAGTTGGCTCGCTGCCAACCACCTCCACTGCTGGAAAACCCTTTCCTTCCTAGTGCTGTTTCCGAACGGCTCCAGCTGAGAGGCAGAGGCTGGCTCTGAGGCTCTGTCCTGTCTTCCTGACTCTCTCTGGAGCCTTCGCCCTTTGTTTTCCCAGTTATCCTCAGTGTACCCAACAGCAGAATGAGGCACTTATTCTTTTTCCTAGTGGCTTTCCTTATACCTGGTGTCTGCGATGGCGGGGGCAAGGATTTCTTATCACAAGTGCATGGAGGCTAAGTGAAAAGAAAAGATTCATAAGGATTAAAATAATGAGGCAGTTGAGGGACACCGCAGGCTCCGGGCTGTCCTCAGGGGAGCCTTGCATCCTAATCTGGACCAAGTCGCCGACTCCCTCCCCGACGGGGCTGACTGGATTGTCTGTAAAATGATGATTATAATGCTGACCCTTCTCATGGGAAGGAGAAGATGGGAGCAATTAAGGCTTGAACAGGAGAAGATTAGAGACGAAGAAGCATGAGTTTCAGGCTGAATTTAGAGCATGACATCATTCTTTTTAGGAGTCAAGAGTCTCTTTTAATTCATGTTTATGAAACTGCTTTTTGGAGTTCCTTGAATTCCTCACTTTGCTAATTTTCTACCTCTTATAACAAAGGTCAAAAAAGGAGAGACATCGGGCCAGAGGGTGCTTAGATTCAAGATTTTGCGGGAGAAACAGGAGACGTGAGGACTCACAAAGCCCCCCACCCCCACCAAGGACTGAAGGCTGGTGAAAACAGGAGGAGGAACTGGTGACAGCTTGGAAGGTGGCTTTGGCTGGCTCCAGGTGTAGAATTTTCAGCAGGAGACACACAGGTCACGCATGGGGAGGGAAGCTCACTCTGAGCTGCGGAGGGGCCCTCAACACCTGTGTACTCCTCTAGGGCTGCACGTGGACGGTAAAGCAGACACCGTCGTCTGAGGACTTGTGGGCTCGGCAGAGATAAAAATGGTTCAACTCCCAGCCCAGTTATGATTTAGATGCAGCCGTGGGCAGAATAGCAATGAGCTCCTTGTTTTAAGCAAGTGGTAGAGAGATGAAAATAGATCAAGTGTGTTGAATCAATCCAGGTTTTTGCAATCAGTGAACTGGATTGAAGACTACACCCCATGAGACAGGGAGAAGAGAGAAATACGAGGAGTCCTTCTTAAAACAAAAAGCCTCTCTTTGCAGAGAGGAGTGTTCGAATTGCTGCAGAGTGGCTTTCATCTAAATTATCCCTAGAGAAGGTTTAGATCCCATCTTGGCACTGGACTCAGGATCCAGGAAAGACCCTCCAAAAAGAAGGGGAAATTGGACCGGATGGCCCCTCAGGATAATCTAGCAACAGCTACGACAGTGTTTCCCATTTATGTATTTGGTGCCAGACATTTTATATATGTATTATTTTGTTCCAACCTCACAACATCCTCACAAAGCAGGTACTTTTATCTACATGCTGTAAATGGAGAAACTAAAGCTCAGGGTAGGGGTCTAGCCCAAGACCACACAATGAAAAGTACAGAACCAGGATGTGAACTTAGGCTTGCCTGACCTCAAAACCCATGCTCTCTCCACTCCACCACAGAGGTCTCTTCTCACTTGTCACTTCTCAGAAGCCTTCCCTGATCATCTGACGTGATGCCTCATCCCAGGCCCTATGCTCCGTCCCTGTTTTGTTTCTCTTCTCAGCACTTCAAAGCATCTGACCAACTAGATCTTTATTTGTTTATGGTCTGTTTTCTTCCCCTAAAAGCGAGGCTCAGGAGGGCAAAGATTTTCATTCATATCCCTAATGCCTAGAACAGTGTGTGGAAAACTAATGACTGTTCAGTGAATACATGAACGTTGAATAACCCGTTTTCTGACTCTCCATTGCAAAGCTGATGGAAATGCACACCACTTTTGATAAAAAGCACCCAGTGATCCTCTAGAGAACCTGAAGGTTCTAGACTCTGATGGAGTAAAAGGGAGAGTAACAGACAGCAGGCCTGCTTTGGAAGAAAGGGCATTTATAGGAGAAGATGGCATCCAGGCTGTCAAAGCGGATGAGCTGCAGACACGAGGTGCCAGTTCCGCATCTAATTTGAGTGCACACAGGGACCTGTGAATGAGAAAGTAAAGCAGGTAACTAGAGAAGCTGGGACAGACAGCGGCACCCAATCTCTCTGAAGAATCAACAAAGCCATCCCACAGCTTCATTTGGCACGGATCCTGTGGGCACTTGTCGCCAATAACTTTTTTCTTCATTTAGGACAGTAAGAGGTGGGGTGGGGGGAATAAGATTTCCCTGTAGCACAGACATCGACCGTAGCAGAGGAGAGATTTACCAAGTCACTGTAAAGCAACAGTTCTTTAACTTGCCCAAACTGATAACTGGGAGCAAGTTTCTTACCTCAGTGTGGATTAACTGAGATATTGTATGTAAAACCCTCAGGACAAGGCCTGGAACGTGGAGGCCACGTGATGCTCACTATTCAAGTGATGTCCATTTCTGAAAATATGATAAACACAACAAACTCTCTCTCCAGAAAAATGCACATTTGACCATATACTCAAAACTTTGCGTGCAATCTCAGGGGGAATAGGAGCCTTCCAGAGGTCCACTGAAGCAGGGGTGAAGGACAAGTACCTTAATGAGATGGATGGGCTCCCGAGCCAACAACATTTGGCTGTAACTCGCTAGAATATATTTATACACCTAAAGAAACAGTGTGCTGATTGGAACAGGGGTTAGCAAACCTTGGGAGCACAGACGTGGAGAGTTACAAAAGCAAATATAGGCTGTCCCCATTCAAGCACTGCTAAGGGAAAGGTGCCCTGGCCCGAGAACCCATCTGTCTGTCCCTGGTGGGTGGTTTAGCCCTGCTACGGAGACGTGTGCAGCAGGCCTTAGCCTGATGGCTTTAACATTGGGATAATGTCACCTACTCCCCCTTGCTCTGACTGCATCCCTATCGCCAATCAGTCTTCTGATTATAAGGTGGCTCTGCCAATGGAGGGCTGACAGGGAGAAAAAGCTCTAGCCAAGGGATGGGGGTATGGTCCTCTCCACGTACATTTCTCACTGTCAGTTAGTGAGCTGGCATTCTGGATTTGTACAACAGTCTGTGAGTACAGCTAACCCTTCTTCCTCTGCTGACATACATACCAGTTTTCTATGCTCACAAGGCTTCTTGGGTGATGGCCAGTAACCCCCAATGTGCTGAGATCAAGAGCTCTTATTTTTTCCTGAATTTTCTTTTAAGTATTTTCTCTCATATGAATCTACTCAAGGGAAATAATTAGAAGTTGAGATGTACACATAAACGTATAAGAAATGTCTACTATAGTGGATCTTTAAAAAACTTTTTATTTTGAGTTAATTTTTAGGTTAATATGCAGTTGTAAGAAATAATATGAAGAGCTTCCATATTATTCACCCTTCACCCAGTTTTCCCCAGTGGCAACTGTCTTAACCTGTTTGGGCTGAAATAACAAAAATACCATAGACTGGGTGGTTTAAAAAACAAGCATTTATTTCTCACATTTCTGGAGGCTGGGAATTACAAGATCAAGTATCAGCAGATTACATGTCTGGTGAGAGCTTCTTTCCTGGTTCATAGATGGCCATCTTCTTGCTGTGTCTTCACACGGCAGAAGGAACAAGTGAACTCTCTGGGGTCCCTTTCATAAGGACACTAATGCCATTCATGAGGGCTCCACCCTCATGACCTAATCACCTCCTGAAGGCCCCACCTCCAAATACCATCACATTGGGGATTAGGCTTCAACATCTGAATTTTGAGGGGATACAGACATTCAGTCTATAATAATAATATCTTGCATTGTTACAATATACAATATACAACAATATCTTTTATAATCATAATCAAGGAACCGACATTCATACAATCCACACATCTTATTCAGATTTCACTATTTAGGTGCACTCATTTGTGTGTATTTAAGTTCTATGCAATTTTATCACATGTAGATTTGTGGGACCCCCACCATAGTTAAGACACAGTACAGGAATGTTAATTTTTACAGTAAAACAGTAAAAATAACCTCGGTGTCCAACATTAGGAGATTGCTTACATAAATTATGGTACAGGTATAGAATAAAATATTATTTAGTCACTTAAAATGGTGAATACATAAATGTTATAAAATGTTTATGAAGATTGTTCAGTATGAGAAAATACTTATAAGAGTCAAAGTTTTATGTATGATATATATATTTTTAAAGTAGGTGTTGAGAAATACTTGAAGAAAATATGCTAGAAGTTTCTAACACTACTTTTAGATAGTAGGATAGATTGTGCCTTTCTTCTGTTTTACTTTTTTGTATTTTTCAAAAATTTCTACAAGCATCTATTATGGACTGAATTTTTGTTTTCCACAAAATCCATATGTTGGAGCCCTAACTCCATGTGTGATGGTATTTGGAAATGGTGCCTTTGGAAGGTAATTAGGTTTAGATGGGTCGTGAGCGTGGGGCCCTCATGATGGAATTAGTGGTTTTATAGGAAGAGGAAGAAAGAGAGTTCATTCTCTCTGCCATGTGAGGACACAGCAAGAAGGCAGCGGTCTACAAGGCAGGAAGAGGGTCCTCACCGGGAACCAAATGAGCTGGCACCTTGATCTTGGACTTCCAGCCTGCAGAACTGTGAGAAAGAAATGTCGGTTATTTAAGCTGCCTAGTTTATGGTATTCTGTTATGGCAGCCTGAGCTGACTAAGACAGCACCTCTTACTCAAAGAATGAGAGTGTGGGAAAACACAAAGGGGAAGAAAAATGAAGAGAAATCAAAACAAAAAACAAATAAAAATAGCAACTCAAGGCTGAGACCCTAAAGTGAGGAGGGACTGCTCCCTGGGCAGGCAATCGCTCTGTTTTCACATGGGTCCAGGGAGCCAGGGGCTGTGGCCTATCTCCTTCCCACCCACCCAAAGCAGTTTAGAGGGTGTCTTACAGGTGCTGCAGCTCCAGAATTTTGAACTGAGTGGAGCAGGAAGGTGAAGGCATCCTCTGGGCCTCAGCTTTATTTATCAAAGACAAAGAGGCTGGAGAGACTAAGCGGCAGGGGCTGGGAGTGGGAGCTGGGGGTGGAAGAAGCCAGCTAGCCCATACCCACCTTCCTAATCTGCAACCCAGGAGGGTTGGGGAGGGAGACAAAGGATGGGTGGAGCATCTGCTCAGGCCAACTGCTCAGGCAGTGACCCATGGGAGACAAACGAGGGCAGAGTCTGGGCCTGGAATGTGCCCTGCCTGGGCCTGGGCCCACTCTGCCTGGAGACTGTGCCCTATTTGATAAGATTATTGGCCTGGGAGTCAGCCATCTGAGTCTCACTTCAACTGTGCCTCAAAGCAGGGCAGTTTGGCAAAGCCAGTTTGATACAGGGGACATTTTGACATGGGAGACATTTTGATAGAACTGAGTCAAAATATTAAATTACCATTAAAAAGATTACCAAGTAGCTTAAGAAAGCCATATCCAACCCTTACTTTCTCTCTGACACTCACCCAACCCCTGGCTTTCATTCCACCATTGACCTTGACTCCATTCCTGATTTCTCCCATGTCTGACTCTCTCTCCACTGCAGATCATTCCTGATTTCCAGAGGTGAGAGTGGGTATTGAGTGGGGCTCAGAGTGGAAGTGAAGATGTCTGCTTTGCAGGTACCACTTGATAGTCAAAAAGTTATAAAGGTAATGATTGGGTTTTTAGGGTAAATGTCCTCATATGGACAGTGCTGTGTCAATGCATCCATGGTTGAACAGCTGTTTTAAAATCTGCTAAAGGTATTGGAAGTACTTTCTAAACAAAGTGAAAGATCTTAGGGAGGGTTCCTGAGTGAAAAAGCCAGAGGTCCCAGAAGGGAAAGAAAGAGGCAGCTCCATCTGGGAATGAACTGCCCTAGAATCTTTATGAGGATATGGGTGGTCTGTTCACCTGGAATTCTGCCATTTGGGAGGCTGCCTGCCCTTCTGCCATCACACATGGTTCTGGTAAACAGTCAGTCACAGTGTCATGCCTGCCCCGGGCGTAAGAGATGGGCCATGGCTCAGGCCTGGCCAGTTTCAGTCCCATCTCCTGTCCACAGTGACTGGTTCCAAGAGGAGAGTACAGAATCCAAGCAGAGACAGCCTCCTTCCATGAGGTCTAATATATGGTCCCTGGGAGAGAACATCTCTAAGATCTTCCTTGGGGATTGTGGACTATAAAGATGATGCGAATCTGGGGCTACTGGCAGCCATCTTGCCACCAGGCAGACAGTCAGCAACCCCCCTTCCGACTTCTTAAGCCAATAAATTATTTTTGCTTAAGCTAGATCAAGTCTTTTTTCTGTCAGTGGCAACTAACAGACCCCTAACACATTGTTCCACTCCTTACTTTGGCACTTATGGGGATCCCAAGATTGCCTAAAGGGAAGCCTGCTATTGACAAGCCCTGCCCACTAAACAGAGCCCACATTCACACCTCCTGCTCAGGAAAGAGATCTGTGAAAGAAAAACTGACACACTTCAGGGGCCAGCCCGGTGGCACAGTGGTTAAGTTTGCATGTTCTGCTTCAGCAAGCCAGGGTTTGCCAGTTCAGATCCCAGGTGCAGACCTACGCACTGCTTGGCAAGCCATGCAGTGGCAGGTGTCCTACATATAACGTAGAGGAAGATGGACACGGATGTTAGCTCAGGGCCAGTCTTCCTCAGCAAAAGTGGAGGATTGGCAGATGTTAGCCCAGGGCTAATCGTCCTCAAAAAAAAAAAACCTCACACAGTTCAGAGGAAACCTACATCAGCTACCTATCTATACTAATCAACCAAGTTCTTTATTCATAAATATCTTTCCATCAAAAAGAGAAGTATATCTGGTGCTGGCACAGAAACAGACACACAGATCAATGGAACAGAACCAAAGGCCCAGAAATAAAATCACACATCTATGGACAGATAACCTTCGACAAAGGAGCCAAGAACATACGGTGGAGAGAGGAAAGTCTCTTCAACAAAAGGTGTTGGGAAAACTGGACAGCCACATGCAAAAGAATGAAAGTAGACCATTATCCTACACCATGCACAAAAACTAACTCAAAATGGATTAGACTTGGGGCTGGCTGGGTGGCTCAGTGGTTGAGTTCGCACGTTCCCGCTGGCAGCCTGGGGTTCCCCGGTTCGGATCCCGGGTGCAGACATGGCACTGTTTGGCAAGCCATGCTGTGGTAGGCATCCCACATATAAAGTAGAGGAAGATGGGCATGGATGTTAGCTCAGGGCCAGTCTTCCTCAGCAAAAAGAGAAGGATTGGCAGCAGACGTTAGCTCAGGGCTAATCTTCCTCCAAAAAAAAAGAAAAAAGGATTAGACTTGAATGTAAGACCTGAAACCATAAAACTCCTAGAAGAAGATATAGGTAGTACACTCTTTGACATTGGTTTTAGCAGCGTTTTTTCAAATACCACGTCTACTCAGTTACAACTGACAGAAAAAATAAACAAATAGGACTACATCAGACTAAAAAACCTGCAAAGCAAAGGAAACCATGAGCAAAATGAAAAGACAACCCACCAACTTGGAGAAAATATTTGCCAATCATATATCCGACAAGGGGTTAATTTCCAAAATACATAAAGAACTCATACAACTCAACAACAAAAAAATAAAAAATCCGATCAAAAAATGGGCAGAGGATATGAACAGATATTTTTCCAAAGATATACAGATGGCCAACAGGCACATGAAAAGATGTTCAACATCACTAATTATTAGGGAAATGCAAATCAAAACTACAATGAGATATCACCACACACCCATCAGAATGGCTATAATTAACAAGACAAAAAACAACAAATGTTGGAGATTGTTGGAGAGGATGTAGAGAAAAGGGAACCCTCATACACTGCTGGTGGGAACACAAACTAGTGCAGTCACTATGGAAAACAGTATGGAGATTTCTCAAAAAATTAAAAATAGAACTACCATATGATCCAGCTATCCCACTACTGGGTATTTATCCAAAGAACATGAAATTAGCAATACAAAGAGACGTATGCACCCCATGTTCATCGTAGCATTATTCACACACAAAGATAAAGGTTAGCCTCCAGAGTTTCCAAAAATAAAGGACCAAGACTTAGACTGACAACAGATCTCTTACCAACCATACTGCATGCTGGATGACAAAGGAGTGAGGTCTTCAAAATTCTGAGGGAAAAAATGAATTTGTACCTAGAATTCACTCCCCAGTCAAATTAGCATAGACGTCTGGGGTTCTATAAGGATTCCAAGTTTCCTTCTTACACATCCTTACAAAAAAGTATGCATACTCAAGCAAAATGAAAAAGGCATTCTAGAAAGAAATGGACCTGAATGGGACACAGGAAAGGAGAATTAACCCAAGAGACCCATGAAGGTGACATTTTATAAACCGCATGAATTAGAGTACCCAAATCATTGAATCAAATTGGTGGATTTATAGGTGTTCCTTGTACTATTATTTTAGCTTTTCGTTATGTTTGAAAATTTCCATAATAAAAAGTTGGAAAAAACAGAAGCACGAGGATTAGAAAGAAAAAAAATAGGGGCCAGCCCCGCGGCCGAGTGGTTAAGTTCGCGCACTCCACTTCAGCGGCCCAGGGTTTTGCCGGTTTGAATCCTGGGCGAGGGCATGGCACTGCTCATCCGGCCATGCTGAGACAGCGTCCCACGTGCCACAACTAGAAGGACCCACAACTAAAATAGACAACTATGTACCGGGGGGCTTTGGGGAGAAAAAGGAAAAGAAAAAAAAAAAAATAAGAGCACATATCTTTTATGTCAACAAGAAAAAAAGAGGCAATTAAACACTAGGATAAAGTAAAACACTGGTTTTTTAATGTTTTGTTAACAACATAGGAGTTTCCAAATTTACTAGGTTTTACCATCTAGATTTTTTTTTTAAGATTTTATTTTATTCCTTTTTCTCCCCAAAGCCGCCCGGACATAGTTGTATATTCTTCGTTGTGGGTCCTTCTAGTTGTGGCATGTGGGATGCTGCCTCAGCTTGGTTTGATGAGCAGTGCCATGTCTGTGCCCAGGATTCGAACCAACAAAACACTGGGCTGCCTGCAGCGGAGTGCATGAACTTAACCACTTGGCCACGGGGCCGGCCCCCCATCTAGATATTTAAACTCATTAAGAAACGTGATTTTTTAGGTTGAACAACAACCTGAATGTACTTTATACCACAGCACTGTACACTAAAAAATGGTTAAAATGGTAATTTTATGTTAGGCATATTTTGCCACAACAAAAAAATTGTAATAAAATGTGACTTTAAAAAATTCAATATTTTCATATTTGCTCATGTATACAAAATTAATGCAAGAGACACACAAGAAATTGCTAACACTAGGGAGATAAGGTACAGTGATGGGAGGAAAACATTGTGTATCATTTTGAACCTTATGACTTAGTACTTCCTCAAAAAATAAGTACAACTTAAAATTTCAAAGTTTTACTTAAATGCTCATATACTATTTTTCTAATAAAAATGTGAAGAAATATGCAAAAAAAATATTTTTTCTGGATTTCTTCATATTCTCTTGCATATCTTTCAAACATCATCCGGAGGGGAAGGGAAGCAATGAAAGGATGTATTTTACTTTCAGGGTTTTTTTTAAAAATCCCAAAGAGTTCCCACAAAGGTAATTTAAATTTGGGGGCCTCAAGAAAAAAAATTCAAAACAATCCTTAATGTTTTTTTTTCAGCTCATTATACACATCTCCTCCTTGGAAAAGGGTCCTTTCTTCTGGGCCTCACTCCTCCCACCTCCCAGACCCAGGGCTGCCTTTGGTGCCTCCTCACCTGAGAAGAGAGGGACATGCTCTAAGAAGAGCGAAAACGCCGAGAGGCTGAGTGTGGAGGAAAGATCCCTCAGGGCTTTCAAAGCCTCGTTTTAGCGTGAATTAAAATTTATTTGTAGGAAAAAAAATTCAATATTTTCATTATTTTTTAAGACTTGCAGTTTTTTAGGAAACAATAACTTTTGTCATGAAGAAACATTTATATGCTATGAGATCTTTTTTTCCTCCCCAAATCCCCCCAGTACATAGTTGTATATTTCAGTTGTGGGTCCTTCCAGTTGTGGCATGTGGGACATCACCTCAATGTGGCCTAATGAGTGGTGCCACGTCCATGCCCAGGATCAGAACCCTGGGCCACCAAAGCGGAGTGCGCCAACTTAACCACTTGGCCATGGGGCCGGCCCCTGTAAGAGACATTTTTGTCTGTATTTCCTTGCACACATGAGCAAGGGTTTCTTCAGGTACATGCTTAGGAGTAGATGGTTGAGTGTAGCGTTTGTGCATCTTCAGCTCTATGAGATATTTCCCATGTGATTGCATTGACTTACTGCTGTCCGCCCTGAAGGGTAGGAGTGTTCTTGATGCCCTGTATCTTTGCCGACACTCATGTTTTCAGACTGACATGTTTCAGTGTGAAATCTGAGTTTCATTATTATGGAGCAGGGGTGAGCGGTATGTCAGCCTGGCTTAATGGTCAGGACAGTACCCAACACCTGGCCCAGCAGTGACAAAGGCAGGAATGATGATGGTTGAATTGAATTGGCCAGGGACACTTGTCCTTCGGGAAGTCCTTTGTGTTAAGGGGGAACCAGGGTGCAAAAGAGGACCTGGAGAGGAGATTCATACCAAGAAAAGTGAACCTAACAAACCTGAGGAATAGATCCAGGAGCTGACAGCAGACAGGAGAGAGAAGATGCTGGAGCAGCTTATGCAAGGCTTGCAGGGTGGGTATCTTAGAGGAGGAGAGTCAGCAGAAACGCTGGAACAGAGCGGAGGGACAGAACTTGGTGAAGAGAAGAGGCCAGGGGGTATTTAAGAGACGATGGCCTGTTCTAAAGCTCAAAAGGAGAAAATTCTCCTGCATTGAGAGAGAGAAGATGGGTGTGTTTGGCAGAAAAGAATTTAGACTGGAGAATAATCAGAAAATACGGAATGGTGAAGTAAAATGACAAAACTGATCCATGCCTTAGTGTCTTCATTCAAAAAAATCAGGATACTGATGAGTCCCAGCTCATAAAAGGCAGGGAAAAGTGGGAAAGTTACTTACGATAATATCTCTAAGGCACATGGCATAATGCCTGGAACAAGTAAATTCAATAAGTTTTAGCTCTTGTTAACTGTCGTCCAAGGTCACACAGCTCATAAGTGGGTGTCTAGGATTTGAACAGTTTCTCTGACCCCCGAGCCCAAAGTCTTACCCACTGTGCTCTACTGAATAACTAGCATTCATTGAGCACAGTGCTCCATGCTCTACATTAGTTATCTCATTTAATCCTTATAACATCCCTGAGCTGGGTATTGCCATTTTACAGAAGAGGAAATTGAGCATCGTTTAACTCACTTGCCCAAGTTCACACAGTTGGGATTCATACCCAGGCCTGCCTGCCTCCAGTGCCTTCTCCCTAACACCACAATGGGAGTCAGGAGGCTTGGGTCCCAGTCCCAGATCTGCCTGATCAACCTGCATCACCGAGCCTCAGTGTCCTCACTTTTTAAATAACAGAGAATGATCTCCCTGGTCCCTGTAAGCTCTATTTTTCTGGGAAGATGGATTTGATGAAATCAAACAGCTTTCCAGGTAGGACAGAGGGGTAGGTCTGAGTCAGACAGGGTGCCCATCCCCATATGACTGTACGAAATCAACCAGCAGAGATCCAGAGGCGCCAGGAGATGGGTCCACGTCTCCAAAGCATTAGTCATCGTCTGCTCCTGCTCCCCAGGGGACCAGGAGGGATGCTGCTCCAATTATACTGGATTGATGAGGGACCTCCAGGATGACGAAAGGGTGGGATAGGAGATGTCAGACGACACAATAGGAGATCTGAATCATTCAGCCTGGAGAAGAGAAGCCAAGAAGGGCCAGTCTTCAAGTCTCCAGGGAGGATGGGAGCTGGGTGGCAGGGTGGAAAGAACACAAGGTGAAGACTCAGGGTATCTGGGCCCTGGGCCCCAGTCCCTGCTCTGCCACTAACACGCAGCATGACCTTTGTTTGACTAGTTACTTCACCTCTCCAATCTTCAGTTTCTACACTTAAAAATAAGAGAAATAATGTTCAGAAAAACACCCCAACAATTTATACAAAGAAATGTACAATATTATAGCTTAAAACAACTAGAAATGGCTCAAACACCCTGGCAACAGAGAGAACTGTTAAGCAAACCCAGGGAATGGGGGTGGGGGGCGTTGATGCAACAGAATATTAAAATGCCTTTTGGAATGCTGAATACTAACAAACATTTACTGAGGACTAACTGCTTGCCAGGCACTCAGCAGAGGTCTTGACAGGCACGATCTCAAGCATCCATCTTTGAGGTAGGTATTACTGCCATTTTTAAGATGAGTTAGCTGAAGCCCTGAGAAGTTAAGTCACCCAACAAGTTAATAAGTGAGGGCATCAGGACTCAAATCCAGAGGTCCATCTGACTCAGAAGGAAGGCCATGCCCCTAACCTTTATACCCTACTTCCTCAGACTGGTGGATGTGAGGACCACGCAGAAATAGAGAAATGGATATACGAAACAGTATTAAGTGGGAAAAAAAAACCCTCAAGAACAATTATGCTAATATAAGAATGTTGGCATCAACATTAGCGTTGGAAGTTTATAAATAACAGGCAATTTAGGATGCTGGGAACTTACTTGGGGCTGCTCACGATTAGCTATTTCTGCTTAATTTTTGGTAGTAGAGATGACAAAATATCTAATACTTGAGTGAGGGGGTGAGTACAGATGATGGAGCCTTTCTAGTTCTAATATTTAATTTGTAGAGAAGGCAAACTGCACTTCCCATCACAGACATAGAAATCTGATGACATGACTCTGAGCTTTTCACTTACTTCATGCTGCCTGCAGCACGGGCGCTCAACCTTGGCTCCATACTGGAATCACCTGAGAAACTTTTCAAACCACTGATGTCCAGGTCCACTGCTAGAGAGTCCTATTTGACAGATACGGGTGTAGCTTTGGCATTGGAAGTGTTAAAATCTCCTCACATGATTCCAATCTGCAGAAACACTTGAAAACCACTGGCCTACATGATGAAGGCCTAACTCCTTCACTTGGTATAGAAGGCACTCTCTGATTTCTTCAGTAAGCTCTCCTCTCTCCCTATTTTCTCCAAACCAGTTACAATGTCCTGAAAATGCTAAGCCCTGCTATTTACATTTCTGTGCCTTTGCATGTTATTTCCTCTGCCTGGAAGGCCTTTCTTCTCCCTCATCCATCTGGACAACTCCATTCATCTTCAATACCATGGTAACCAGACTCCAAGATGACCCCTTCAAAACTCCCACCTCCTGGTATGCATACCCCTAGATAGTCCCCTCCCACACTGAATAGGCCTGACCTGTAATAATATGATATTGTGGATATGATGGAGTATGACTTCCAAAGATGAGTCATAAAAGACATTCCAGCTCCATCTTACTCTCTTGGGTCATTTGCTTTGGAAGAAGTCAGCTGCCGTGTCCTGAGCAGCAGCCTTATAGAGAGCTCCACACGATGACGAACTCAGGCCTCCTGCCAACAGCCATGTGAGTTGGCCAACTTGGAAGTGGATCCTCCAGACCTAGTCAAGACTTCAGATATCAGCAATCCTAGATGACGTCTTGACTGTAACCTCATGAGGCCTTAACCCAGAACCACTCAGCGAAACCACTCAAGAATTCCTGAGCCATAAAGTGTGATAGAATGTTTGTTCTAACCTGTTGAATTTTGGGGTAATTTATTATGCAGCAATAGATAACTAATACAAATACCAAGGTCAAGTATATGATACAGTATGAAGCCTTTTTAGTCTTCCTCCTCTGCTGACGTTGAACTGGTCACCCTGTGCGACTTCTGAGCCTTACACATCCCCGATTACAGAACTCATCACACAGGGCCTGTGGATGTGCCTTCCTTGCCCTCTGGAGTCAGTTCCATGAGGACGGGGCCAGCACAGTACAGGCCTCATTAAGTGCCTGTACAATGAACGAACACGCGTGAGAACAGCCATCCAAGTGGATTCTCACAGGCCTTCCAGCCTAGGCTCCTTCCCTTCACACAAACTCCAACGTGTGGTTGCTAGAGTCACGGTTGTCACAGTGAGTCTAGAGGATTCTTCCTTCCTTCTTTCCTCCCTCCCTCCCTCCTTTCTTCCCTTCCTTCCTTCCTTGCTCTCTCTTTCTTTCTCTCTCTTCCCTCTCTCTTTCTTTCTTTCTTTCAGATTTTCTTAATAATCCAACAAAACCCTGGCACCCAAGGATGTATCTAAAGCACTAGCCTGGAAGGCAGAAGACTTGGATTTTAATTCAAGTCTGCCAGCTACATGCTGAACTTCTCTGAGTTTTGTTTTCCCCAAGGACCAAAAGTCTTAAAGGCTCTTTCAATTCTAATTTAATGATTCTATATTTTCAGCTAGTAATTACTCTTGTTCCATAAAAGAGAAAATAGGCTAACAGTGTTAAACCATAGCAAGGGATCTCAAACTTGGCTGTGTATCAGCCCCTGGAGCTTCTAAAACACACACACACACACACACCCCTACCTGGCCCCACCCTACACCTTCTGAATCAGCTTCTCTGGGTCTCTGGAGATGTGGCCAGGGCATCTGCATTTTTATATAGTTCCAGAGTGAGTCTGATGTGGATCCAGAGCTGAGAATCACTAATCTACAATATGTGGGTTAGAGACTTTTAAAAATGTTTCTCCCAGCTCGTTGGCTCCATGGTTTATAGAGTAAGGTACTAACGGTTTGTTCCCTGAACTGTTAACTTTAGATGAGGTTCATGGATGGATGGAAGGATGGATGGAACCAGCCTAAATCTACTGCTAGAAAAACAATTCAAGGTAAACTCAATCAGGATTCAGTCAGGTCTTGAACAAAAATGACTCTTTGTATGATATAACTGCTTAGGGCATTTACTAGAGATCAAATTGTGGGTTATTTTAGCCTATGTAAGGTAAAGTACCACTTTCTTTTTGTGAGATAGGAAAGAACAGGAAATAAGAGCACTGATTTTGGAACCCAACAGTTTAGGTTCAAACCCTGGCTCCAGCACTTACAGGCTGGGTGACCGTGGCTAGGCCAGCAAGTCTTTCTGAACCTCACTTTCCTCATCTGTGTGTGAGGATAACATGCACTACCTTACAGGAATGTTGTTGGGATTAAATGATACAACGTACGTAAAACACTCAGTATCTAGCACAGAAAGGTGCTCGTTAAGTAGCAGCAGACTATGGCAAAAACAAAATATGGCACTTTTATTATTAATAGCAACATATATTTGTCTAGTGCTTTGTAATAGCAAAGCGCTCTTACATTGAAACCCTTTCCCTCCAAAAAATCCTGAGGTGGGCAAAGCAGACATTAGTGACCCCATTTTACAGAAAAAGAAAGGCTCGGGAGGGTTCACTGGCTCCAGATCAAATGGCAAAAATGTGCCAGTGTCTGGATTCAGACCCGGGTGTGATTCCACGAACATGAATAATTATACATGCACACTTGGCAGGCTGAGCATCTAGGGACCATCTGGCTTAGCAGGCTGAAGAGGACTGTATTTCTGAGCAGCTTCTTTTTTTAGATGAAAGCAAGATGGGAAAGATTAGCTGGCAAACTTCTTTCCCTCATTTTCAACACTGGTGTGATTCGTGCTCGGTTCTGCCCTCCTTCCACCTCTCAAATGCTACATGTCCATGTATCTCAGTTCACTCCATCTGCCCTTGGCTGCACTGTTGCGGGCTCTGCCCTGGGCCCCACAGCTGGGATGTGGAAAAACCAAAAGAAAAGGAAGCAGGGGCAGCTGGAGACATCAGAGGGCTGGGCGAACACCAGCTGTTCCCAAGTCTGGCTGGGGAACAAGAAGCCTGCTGACAGGGAGGGGTCGGAGGGAGGGGACAGTGATCCCTGCTCCCCATGTCAGTCAACAGGAGGCTGCTTTTCCCGTCCAACAGATGGGTCCCGCTCCTGGAACAATGCAATAAAGTGCAATACTAAATATGGCATAGAATGTATTTCTCTTGGACAGCAGGAGGCCAAGAGATCAAATGTTCATTGAATCTAATCAAGAAGGCTTTCGTAGAAGAGGTGGAACTAGAAATGGGCCTAAAGGATTAGTAGTATTTGGATATTTAGAAAGGAAGTTGGGAAGGCCCTGCAAGCAAGAAAATATCATGAGAAACGGCAGGCATGTTTGTTTGGGGAGTGGCTGGGCACGTTCAGGAGACTGTGGAAAAAGAAGAGTGCATGGTAAGAAGCAGAGGACGGGGAGGCAGGGCAAGACCAGACAGAATGAGTGGGAGAAATGCAATTCTACAGAAAAAAGGGAGGCCTTAGATTGACCACTCAGTGAACGAGACGTGAAATGCCAGCACCGAAGGGGCCTTAGGGATCAGCCAATTCAATCCCGCCCCCAACATTCCAATTTATAGACAGAGAAACTGAAGTCATGAGAGGAAGAGCATACACAGGAGGTCACAGAGCAAGAGAGAGTGAGAGAGCTGAGACAAGAACCCAGGGCTCCAGACAATGTTTGGTCCTTCTTCCATTAGATCACCTTGCTAGGCAGGTACTTTGATACCAAAGTGGTATTTTAGGCAGATCTGGCAGCAGAAAGCAGGGGAAAGAAAGATTAGAGTCTGAGAGATCGTAAAAATTATTCTAGGGGTGAGTTGATGGAAATGGAAAGAACAGGCTGGGTGTGAGAATCACCAAGAGGGAAGAAACAAGAGGACCTAGTGGGAAACCGGACAGGGCAGTGAGGGAGAGAGCTGTGCAGAGGTCATTCGCAGGCCGCCCTCAGCCCTGAGGAGCTTCTCCCGAGGTCACAGGGTACTTTAACCCCTCACTCCCACCTCAAAGGCAGCAGACAAAAATGAACACAACTAGTCTCTACTACAAACTCCCCATCCCCAGGTCCTCTTTCCCTTCGCCCAACCTCTACACGGACATCTCCGATCCTCCCGTTTAACACGTCAGGACCTTCGGTTTCCATTTGGTGCACAGACATGTGCGTTTGGATGATCAGGCGTGAAATTAAAACCCAAACCAGAACCTAAACATGTAGACTCTTCCTGGTGGTGAAGAGAGCCTGCAAAGCTGGAACGATGGTGTGGATCTTGATTTTTGATGTGAGGAGCAGGGAAATCAGAGCAAAGAGAGGGGAAAAACTGTCTCCCTTATTCTAGTTCCAGCCTCACACAACGGCAGCAGTTGAGTGGCACTTAGCAGGCTTCTGTGAGGGAGGTAACCGTGAAACTGGAGAAGCTGGAATAAGAATTTAGACCAAGACCATCCGTGTCCATTCAGTACAAGGGCAAATTATACCTAACCTTACAGGTATGTAAGGAGAACCCAATAAACCACATAGTGATAGCTAATCTTTATTACACCCTTAGGATAGTACAGACACTGTGATGAGCACTTTACAGGCATTATTTCATTTAATTATTACAATAACCCTAAGAGGTAAATACTATTAGACCGCCCATTTTATAAATGAGAAAACTGAAGCTCACAGAAGTTGATAAATTAGCACAAAGTCACAGGGCTAACAGTGTTGGAGTTGTCTGATTTCCAAAGACGACGTTCTTAATCCCTGAACTGCTTTCCTCATCTATCAAATCCACAGAGCACCTGGCCCAGTCAGTGAGGCGCGGTCCTTTCCCCCAACCCATTTCTCAAGAGTGCTGAGGATGTCACTGAATCTCAATGCACATCATACAGAAATTGCTGGAGAGTTTGACATTATGATTCAATCTGTGATGAAATTTCATCCCTCATACCCCGACAGCTGAAAGAGCAATGGAAGGGGAAAACCAAGTATGTATATTAGGCAGTACAGCCCAGTGATCGAGAGCTCAGATTTTTATGCCTAAGCGCCAGCTTTGCCAAATTCTTGCTGTGAGAGCTTTATCAAATCGCTTCTCTAAGGCTCTGTTTCCTTGTACATAAAATGAGGCTAATTCCACCTGATCTCACGGGGTGAGAAGCAGATGAGATGATGCATATAAAGCACTGAGCATAGTCCCTGACACACAGTAAGGGCCCCAAAAATGTTGGCTACCACAGTGGTTATCACTGTCATCATTTGGCCATGCAGTCATGGCCAGGGACACTTGGCCTCTGCATCTGGCTGTGATGGGACAGGAAGTGAGCTTCCTAATGAGGATGGGTCCTGAGTATAGAGTATGGCCTGTCCTGTTCCTCCGTTACCTTGCAGGCCCAGAGATAAGTCAGGCCCTAGAAGAAAAGGGGGCAGATAAAGGCCCCTACAAGGCCAAGACACAGAGTTGGAGTCCATCAATTGAAATTTCAAGAGCCCAGTAGTCTTCTTGAGGAAGGGCAACTGGGACAGCTGTGTCAGGACACACACTGGAAAGGGGCTTGGGGTCCGTGCTGGGGGCATAGCAAGAACCCAGCCAGTCTCACCCTGACACGTCCAGGAAGTGGGAGGGACGGAGAATCTCATTCCTTCCTGTATTTACTTACCTTCCTTCCTAACTGACGCACCATCCCATGCTCAGAAACTTCACAACACACCACTAGAAGGCCTCCACGGTACAGTCCTATAATAGGATGGGGAACAAGAAGATGCAAAAGAAACCCAAGACATCTTCTTTGCTTTTGGAAAGGATTCACTAGAATGCAATTTATCAGGACATGCTATCAATATGCCGGGCCACCCTGTTTACCTAAAGGCCATTTATCTGGTATTTTTCGATTCCCTGGAAGCTAACCAAAAACCAGGATAAAGGACCAAAGGCCTTATGATACCCCTTCTGAGCAGTCTCAGGAAGGATTACAGGGTCCAAGCACTAAAGGCAGCACACTTTAGTTGCAGCAGAGTCCCTCAAGCTATCTTTCAGTGCCTGCCTAGTTTTACTTCGGACAGTGGGAAATCACGTGGCTAATCAGAAATTATAAACTTGAAGCGAACAGCCAGAGCTGCTAGGGGCTGGCAGATTAAAGGCAATGAAGAGTAAAGGCTGGCCGCCTGACCACAAGGGAGACAGCACAAACTATGACAAGCAATTAAAACAACTAGGAAGACGGCTGCCGGGAGCCACACGGTGTAGGAGCAAACAGCTATCCACATCTTCCCAGACCAGAGGGCGCCACTGCTCTGACATTAGACCTGGTCACACATATTTGTGCTCTCTTGGGATGGCATGGGATGTTAGGTATGGCCAGATGACCTGCTTTGGCCAATGCAATGTGCACAGAAATAACAAGTGTCACTTCTGGGCAGAAGATTCAAGAGCTGGTGGGTGCTTCACCATGCTCTCTTCCAGCTCTACGATGTGACTGGCAGCACACTTCCGATAGTGCCAGCTCCGCCAGCCTGGGTCCCCAAATGAGGATAAAAATGGCACAAAGCAGAGCCTCTAGCCAAACGACAGAGGACAAGTAGCACAGGCAAGAAATAAACTTGTTGCTTTTTGAGGTTGCTTGTTACTGCCATATAATCAGTTTATCCTGACTGAAACATCCTAAAAAATTAAATGAGGTCAATTCACATTAAAAAATGTGTGCATTATCTTTTTGGTAAATTACCACTCAAAATATTCAATATTATATTTTGTGGCTTAAAGGATAATTTGCAGCTATATGGAAAATTCACCTATTCCAAAGTTGCTGGATAAATAGGTCATTACCAGAACATGAACTGAATGGAGGAGATGGATCCAGTTTCTGAACAGTTTCTTTTTCTAGGGAGGCTCCAATCTTTAAAAAATACACCTGCATTATTCATGGGTCTAAGGTAGAAGCTGGGTCTCACGTGCTAATGCTGCCAGAACTGGCCCCTCAGCATCTGCATAACTAGCCCCAGGCACAAGAGCTGGCATCTACTGGTTCTGTGAGTGCGGAGGGGTGCTGGTCCCCATTTGGAGGTGGGAAGGCCCTATTATAGATCTGTATGCACTCTTATAAGAAGGAAATCCATAATGTGTCGTTGAGTAAAACAGCAAGCCAACAACTTCAGAACATACAGTCTTTTTAAGCATATATGGAACATTTATAAAATTGATCACACACTGGGCCAAGAAGCAATTTTCAGGATGAAAACCATATGGGTCATTTTCTCTGACCAAAAGCCATTAAGCAAGAAAATAACTGCTATAAGACAACTAGAAAAATCTCCTACGTTTGGAAAGTAGGAAAAATACTTTTAAATAACCCATGGGTTATACATCCTTTCACTTAATCCTCCTAACTATTATAATGCAGATGCCCATTTTAGAAATGCAGGAATGGAGATTGGAAAGAGAACATAATTTGCTCAAATTTACCCAGTTAGTAGTGGTGGAGGCAGGACTCAAAACCAGGCTATAGAACTCCAGAGCCCAGGGCTTTCATGATCTCCCCGGAGGCGAGGTCTCACGGGAATTCACAGGTCTTCCCAAGGTCCATCCTCAACGGATCTGATGTTTCACCTCAGACAGAAGAGCTGAGAGGTGGGAGACCTAGTCCCAGCTTGCTTTGGTGGCACTGACCTTGGACCCATCGCGTAGAGACGCATTTCCCTTTTGCTCTAGCCTCCTCTGGGGTCCCCTACTTGGACGGAGGTGAAAGGCCTAGAGGAGTGTGGAGGGCTGTTTCAGGTTGATGTTCCCAGACAGCTTTGAACTAGATCCCTAGGAAGACTTCCTTTTCTTTTAAAGTTTTTCTTGGGCACAAGTGGTAAGTGAACAAAGAAAGACAGAAGGAAAAGTTACTGCCAGATGGCTCCCCATCCTGCTCTAATGCAGATTAAATAGAGAGAATATTCCAACATATCATTAGGCAAACATGAGTATTAATATCATTCATAGTATAAATGGAACAGAATGGAAATTCAGTCTATATCTTGACTTAAATTTGAGGCTAGGGCCTCAGAGCCAGAAAACAGACAACTACAGCACCCTGATTCTGAGCGAGCTGAGGCTCAAGATATCTGAGGTAAGAGGCAAGACCACAGTGTTCCCAGACCTGTCCAGGGGTGGCCTCCTGAACTCTAACTGACCAAACTACCTCCCTCTTGTGTTGAGGACCTGTTCAAATAGCTACTCAACGCTGTTACTCTACCTTCTTCGTCTCAACCTACTTGTGTTGCTTCCTGTCAAGATACATTTTTAGCAAAATCCCAAGACATCTAGAGCTTCTGAGGTACCCCTCTGTACCTCAGCTTCTCTCTCTCTGCTATGAGGACAGTGCTGTCTGCCCCTCTCCATGGGCTCACAAGTATAACTGAGTCCTGACTCAGTGCCCAGTACTATGTTTCATGCAATGGGAAGGCTTGAAAATAAACAGAAAATCTGATGGTGGTCCGTATCCTCGAACGTTGCCTAAAGTGCTTAGAACTCACCAAGTGGCCCTGGAAAGGGCGAAGGCTGAGAGGTAGGAAGAGACAGTGCCAGGTTGGGCTAGAGGTCCTGAAGGTGGGAATTTTCGCTCCATCCTTTGGCTTCATTTCTTCCGCAGAAGCCACACTGGCCCAAGGTGCGGGAGTAGCCTTGCTGGGTTAACAGTGCTCAGCTTGGGGCTTGGGTCCCCCCCAGCCCCACCCCACTGCTTATTCCCCACACCATCAGGGCTCAGGCCCCAGAAAGTCAGTTTGCCAATCAGTAAGCAATCCAAGTCACACCATAAGTATAAGATCAACAAGTCCAAGATCAAAGTACCCAGTTATCCAATCAGCAGTGTGACTACACCCTCTCAATTTATGAAGAAGGGTCATGTTGACCACTTTCTTGAGGCTGTGGGTGTCCCTGGGCAGGCCCCAAATGGGAACTCAGCTCAGTGACCTTTTACAAATGGCCAGTTGTGCCTACAGGCTGGAGAGATGGTGGGGAGCCCCTGGGGTAAGCGATGGTCCAATGCCTTCAATGAAATTGTTCCATTGGTCATAGTCCTCTTTCAGGTCTGAATGGGAAAAAAACAGGAAGGTTAGGCGAATTGGCGTAAGCTTAGATCAAAGAGCAGCTACCGTGGATTTAGTGGGTCATCCCAGAGAAAGGAGACCCTGGAACACTAAAAGGACTGGTTCTGGTGGCTGTGATGGTGGTAGCAATGATGGCAACTATCATTCATTGGGTGCCCCTATAAATGTGCTTCATAAATGACTTGCTTAACCCATAACAATTCAATAATGATAATACTAGCAGAAGGTGACATTTATTGAAGGATAATTTATTCCCGGGACTGTGCTAAACAAGCCTTGTTTCATTTAATTTCCATAGCATCCCTAAGAGCTGAGTACTATTATTAGTCCTATTTTACAGGTGAGGAAACCGAGACTCAGAGAAGCTACCTGATTTGTCCAAGGTCATTATAGTCGGTGAGTGGTAGAGACAGAATTCAAACTCCAGTCAGAGAGGGTGAGAAGATGGAATGCCTAATTCCAAGCTCAGGGATGTTGCCGAGCAAGAAGAGCTCCTTCACACGCCAGACAGTGGATGCAAATCCAGTGCCCATTCAGTGAAGGGCAGAAGGAATAGGGTGGCAACATCATGGAGCAGCATAACACCGGGTATGATTCAAGAGAGAGCCCTGGGATCATGGGCAGATGGGTCTAACCACATGGAAGAACATTCTGAAAGGGTCCAAGGCCTCAGGCAGAGGGACTGGGGCACAGCTGAGCAGGCAAATGGTGTCCTTGTTTAAAACAAAGCCTGGGACAGAAGGCAGGGACACTCTCCTTCATCTTTAGATCCCCAGTGCCCTGCCAAGAACCTGGCATGGAATAGGTCCTCCACAAATAAGTGCTACATGTTCATTAATTCAAAATACTGAGCACATCACTATGTGCCAGTCTGCTCTTGGTGCTAAAAATACATTCACAAACAGAAACTCTCATCCTCATAGAGCTCACAATCTAGTAGGCAGAGATAACATTAAACATAATAAATTATACAGGATATGAAAAGGTGATAAATGCTATAGAAAGAAACAGAGCCAGATAGAAGCTGTGGTGGTGGCCGGGGGACAGGGGTGAGGGGAGGAAGGGAAGGTATAGTGTTTTAAAGAGTGGTCAGGGTGGCCCCCACTGTGAAGGTGAGATTTGAACAAAAACTTGAAGGAGGCGGGACTGAGCCCCGAGAGTATATGGGAAGAGTGTTCCAGGCAGCAGGAACAGCAGTGCAAAGGCCTGAAGTGGGAGGGTACCTGGAGTGTTGGAGGCTTGTGCAATGAGAGTGAATCAGGCCAGGGGATGAGCAGCAGGAGAGGAGGTCAGGAGGGACTGGAGGGCCTCATCATATAGGCCAGGCAGGATGCTGGGTGTTGGCTTTGACTCTCAGAGAAATGGGGAGCCATTGGAGGATTCAGAGTAGAGGAGTGGCAAGATCTGACTTACTTTCTAACAGGATCGCCCTGGCTGCTTGACTAAGAAGACTGTGTAGGGACAGCAGTTAGGAAACTCTTACAGTAACATAGGCGAGACAGGATGGCGGCTGTGGCAGTGGTGACAAGAGATGACATTCCATACATATTTTGAAGGTACAGCCAATAGGATTTTCTGAGGATTGGATGGGAGGTGTGAGAGAAGAGACAAGACAAGACTGGGGACTTTGGCTTGAGTAACCAGAAGGATGGAGTTACTATTAACCATTGAAATTGGTTTTCGTTTGTGATGTCTGTTAGATGTCCAAGCAGAACTGCTGAGCAGGTAGCAGGGCAATTGTCAGCATGGAGATGACCTTTAAAGCCATGAGACTAGATGACATCAGGGGATACAGAGAGAAGAGGTCCAAGCACTGAGCCTGGAAGTAGCAAAGTAGGCTGAGGAGGAGCAGACACTGAGATAGGAGGAAATCCATAGTGGGGTATCCCGGAAGTAAGACAGGCTTTCACAGAAGAGGGAGTCATCAACTCTGTCAGAGGCTGCTGAGAGTTCCAGTGAGATGAAGAATGACAACTGACCAGTGGATTTAGTATGTGAAGGTCACTGGTGACCTTGATAAAAGCAGTTTTCATGGAGGACGGGGATACAAAGCCTGAGTGGAGTGGGCTTAAGAGAGAATGAGAAGAGAAGAATGGGTTGCATAACCAGATAACCTTGGACAAATTACTTAAATTTCCTAAGCTTCAGTGTCCTCATCTATAAAACGGAGTTAATAATCAAAGTACCTACTAGAAAGGGCTGTCTTCAGAATTACATGTGACAATGCACCTAAGGTACTTAGTGGGAGGCCTGGCATAGAGAAAGTCCTCAACAAACTTCCGACAGACTAAGACTCTCCTACCCTCCATCTCCTCTTCTGCTGGGCTTCAGCAATGAGCATCTAGCTCAACAGGCATTGCTACTAAAGGGAGCCCAATCATGCCCTGGTGGGCTCCCTTGTCATCTTTAGCTCTTACCTGATGACATGGTGCCTAAGAGGAAACAGGGAAAGTGGGCTGAGGATGATGTAGTCAGGCCCCATTAACGTCTTGAGACATAGATCCATTCCTCTCCTACCAGGTGCTAAGAATGATCCTCTATGGTCTCTATTAAACCTAAAGTCTCTACACCTGGCCTGGAATAATGGCCCAGGAAGAGCAAGATGAAATGAACAGCCATAAATACATAAATGTAAATTTACGTTCAAAAAGCCAACTCATTTATAAAAGGACAGATATGTTTTAAAAGCAAACTCAAGCCAAACCAAATTTGTGAGGCACTTGTTGGAAATGTTAATGCACTCAGGCCATCTAACTAGAAGTCTGGTGTCCAGAGCACAGAGGTGACAGTCCTGCTGAACCACTCAGGTCGGACCATAGCTGGCACATCGTGTTCAAGTCAGGACACCACACATTGAAAGGCACACCGACACACAGTGCATCCAAAGGGGGTAATAAATGGCATCATGGGGAACAGGGCAGGTACCACAGACACTTAGCTTAATGAACAGAAAACTCAGAGAGGACACCATAGCTGACTTCAATTATCTAAAGGGCTGCCATGTGCAGGGGTCTGAGGCTTCTCTGGATAGCTCTTGAGGGGATAACCAGGGCAAGTGGGGAGGAGTTACAAAGTATCACATCTAAGCGTTAGATTAGAGTTAGGTCAAACCTTAAGAACACCGGTCAACCTGGATCCCTTCTAAAGGAAACTGCCCTATGCACAGCGCCTGCTGAGGGATCAGCCTCATGCAGACAGTGGCAGCCTACTCCATTCTGACTGGATCAGAAAGGGACATCTGATCAGGGGAGCTGCAGGCCTAGGTTGGGCAGTGGCCTACAATGTGTTTTGGCAGATAAAGATGAGCTGGTACAATCAATTTGTCTCTCCTGGGAATCTGGTCTAAGAAATCCAAGAAAATACAGCAGTGAGCAGTGGGAGCTGAAGAGGACAGGAGGCCACGAGGTAGAGAGAACAAGCCATGAGTGGTTCAAGCCAATGGAAATTATGAGGAAGTAGAAACTGAAAAAACAGATGCTATCAACAAGAGACAAAATACAGAGCAGAACGGAGAAAAACAGAGACTGGAGCAAAAAGAAACAGAGATGTCACAAGAGAAAGAAACAGACTGAGCCCTTGAGAGAGACCAAGAGAGAAGTCAGTCCTGCAAGCTACCTTGCTTCCTGTACCTTTTTACTTCCCACCTGGCCAGGTATACTTTCATAAACAAACTCCCCTTTTTTCTTGAGGTAAATTAGTGAATCTCCAGCTCTTGTAACCCAAGAAAGCTTAACTACAATATCAACTCTTAAAACCTTTAAAGTTTTGGGGTCGGCCTGGTGATGTACTGATTGGGTTCATGAGCTCCGCTTTAGCAGCCTGGGGTTCGTGGGTTCAGATCCCAGGTGTGGACCTACAACACTGCTCATAAGCCATGCTGTGGCAGCATCCCACGTACAAAGAACAAAAACAGAGGAAAAATGGCACAGATCTTAGCTCAGGGACAATCTTCCTCAAGCAAAAAGAGGACGATTGGCAACAGTTGTTAGCTCAGGGCTAATCTTCCTCATCAAAAAAACCCCAAACCAAAAACAAGAACCAAAAAAAAAACCCATTAAAGTTCCCAGCGGTGGAGAGGGCTGACCCCCATAGCAGTGCACACTCCACGCTGGTTGAGCGTGTGGCAGGGAAGATATGAGGGAATCTCCTCTGGGTGGGAGGCTGGACCAAAGACCTCAACAGGCCTTGCCATTTAGCTAGTCTGTGATTTACGACATTATTAACAATCCTTCCATGCTTTGTTTCTTTAAAGCACTTCCACAAATTTAGCCCATTTATCATCAGAACCTCCTCCACAAGTAGATAAGGTGAGTGATCATGAGTTAGGACAGAGGTAGTGGAGCAGAGAAGCGAATGTTCCATTTACAGCAAGGAAACCAAGGCTCAGAGAAGTTAAGTGACCAGGCCAAAGTCATTCAGGCAGTAAGAAACAGAGTCAGGATTTCCAAACTCTCAGCTAAGTCTTCTTCCTATAATTCTATGTAACCCTCTCCTTCACTCAGGTTTTCCTTTTGCCATAAATCTCCCTGACCCGAGACGTGTCAGTACAGACCACTGTGCAGAAAAATCTAAGGACCCTCAGGCTGCCCCACGAGCCCCAGGCCTCTCCTTACCAAGGTGCTTCTGCAGGAAGGCCAACATGGCCCGCACCACAATCTCCTGACCTTCATAGGGGTCCAAACTCCCACGGGTTTGAGTGGGGAAGAATTTACCAATCCAGTTACCAGCCACAAAAGCAAAGTCAGTTTGACTCCGATGAACAGAACCACTAGAGGAAAAGAAAAACAAATAACTGGTAGGGATCTGGAGACTAGGGCACACAAACACTTGTGAAGCACCCACTACGTGCAAGGTGCTTTATGCACATTATCTCAGTTAATTTTCACAACAATCTTGTAAGGGAAGTATTTTCCCCATTGACAGAATCAGAGCAGAGAAATGATCTGCCCAAGGTCACATGGCTAGTAAGGGACAGAGTTAGGATTTGAACATAGGTGTGCCTGGCTTCAAAGCTGCCTCACCCCCTGGGCCCCAGCGCCTGACGTGCAGGGAAAAGGCTGAGCTGGAGTGGGGACATGGGTAAGGAGGCACGGTCTGCAGCACCTGCCATTCCCATGGTATTATAAACTGCTACAATGTGACTTTCACCTGGTGACTTCCAAACATTCTCAAAACATATTCGCTCCGTTTTCAGAACTGTTCTACAAACAAACAGGAAAAAGGAATGACTTGCCTTTAGTTAAGCCATCAGAACAGTGAGGGCAAGCACTTGTAAAAGAGGGTTTCTGGATTAGAATGTAAGTCCTTTGACATTAAACACATTTGAGGTTGAAATTCTCACTAGGTTCATTATGGGCTAAACTACCCATAACTAAATTTACTAGTCAATTCAATGAAGGAAGGAAAATCTAAACGCTAAACTTGGATATCATGCAGAAAAATTGACTTTAAAAAAAAATCGGGAGGCTGGCCCCTGGCCAAGTAGTTGGGTGTTCCGCTTCAGTGGCCCAGGGTTTCACCGGTTCAGATCCCAGGCGCAGATATGGCACCACTCATCAGGCCACGCTGAGGCGTCATCCCACATGCCACAACTAGAAGGACCCACAACTAAAATATGCAACTATGTACTGGAGGGCTTTGGGGAAAAAAAAACCTCTTACTTAAGGCACAAGAAAAAGCGTAAAGAATAATATAATGGATGCTTGAGTCTCCAGCACTGTTTAAGAAAGACTACATTGCCAACAGTTAAATTCCTGTTGTGCACCCCTGCCCACTTGCTCCCGCCTCCCTTCTCTCTAGAGGTCACAATTATTCTGAATCTGAGTGGCTTGGGGAAACTTTCAAACAGTCTTCTGCCGCCAGGAAATCAAAATGAAAGGGGAGGGGCTGGCCCCAAGGAAGAAAGCCTGGGCCAAGAGGAGAAAGGGAAGAAGCCACTGACCGCCAGGAGCCCCCTAGCATTCCAGGGCTTTGGACTTGGCAGTCCAACTACCTGACTGATTCCAGAGGTCCAAGGCATGCAGTTACTTGCTGTTTTCCTGAAATAGGACCAGGGATCCTTGAAGCATGTGTGCCGTGGGGCTCGAGTGCAGGGCAGGCGCAAGTCAGAGACTAGCCAGCGAGCCTTCAGCCCCGCACCTGCAGCTCTAAGCCACTTCCTGTGTACAGGACATTTCTTTTTTTTCTTTCTTTCTTTCTTTTCTTTTTTTTTTTTGAGGAAGATTAGCCCTGAGCTAACATCTGCTGCCAATTCTCCTCTTTTTGCTGAGGAAGACTGGCCCTGAGCTAACACCCATGCCCATCTTCCTCTACTTTCTATGTGGGACGCCTACCACAGCATGGCTTGCCAAGCGGTGCCATGTCTGCACCTGGGATCTGAACTGGCGAACCCCGGGCCACCAAAGTGCAACATGTGAACTTAACCGCTGCACCAGCCGGGCCAGCCCCCTAGGCCATTTCTTTTTTTTTTTAAAGATTGGCACCTGAGCTAACAATTGTTGCCAATCGTCTTTTTTTTCCCCCTGCTTTTTTTCTCCCCAAATCCCCCCAGTACATAGTTGTATATTTTAGTTGTGAGTCCTTCTAGTTGTGGCATGTGGGATGCCGCCTTAACGTGGCCTAATGAGCAATGCCATGTTGGCGCCCAGGATCTGAACCCTAGGATGCTGAAGTGGAGCGTGCGAACTTAACCACTCGGCCACAGGGCCGGCCCCCTAGGACATTTCTTAAAGTCACTCAAAAATTTTGTCTCTGTGAAAAATGGCTTCAGGAAGAAAGCCATCTGATAGTGCTGGTGATGGAAGTGAAGAGAATGTGGTTTCTCTCAGGCAGAACATAGATGGTTTATGAAAGATATCTGAATTTAGGTCTTTAAAAATCTATCTTGTGAATGTCAAAGGTCTACTATATCCACAGTCTTCAAAAGAGCCAAGAAAATTCCCAAATGAGGTTAGAGATCTCTGGAGTCCACCCAGACCCACACCTCTTCCTCTCCAACACACAATCTCACAATACCTTTTTTCCCAGAAAGCACGACGTAAATCCATCCATAAAGTCATATAAACTAGTGAAGAAATCACTGTAGGTGGAGCTAAGTGGAGAACGAGGATAGAATGAAATTGTAAAGGAATGAGGATGCTGAAGTTCAGGAACTATTTATGTATTCTATGTGGGGAGAACTTCTGGATAATTTAGAAGAAATTAAGGGAGCCAGCACAGATAAGTAGAGAATGGAGAAGACACTGGGGATCATGACCTTGTGTTTACTCACAGGACAGTTATGATCCTGGACTGTTCATGCTGGGCACATATCTTCTTCATCAAGTTGACACTCTCCATTGTCTGGAATTTCTCAGCATTGATGAAGAACACAGGGCCTCGGGCCTTGGGGTAAAAGTCCCGCTCCAGAGGAAACATCCAAGCATCCAGAGCCACAGCACAGCTGGAACAGGACCAGACATTTGGAACTGCCATGCAGAAACCCAGGAAAGGACAGTGAGGGCAGTGGCGGAAGGGGCAGAGTTCCTCCCTCTCATGGGGTGAAGGCTCAGGAAGCCAGGAAGCAGGTACTAGGGCCCACATCCTTTGGTTAAGACCTTGGATAGAGATCACTTATTTGTCACCAAAGATCTTTCTAGATTTTAAACTCGTTGAGAGCAAGGATCTGATCTTCTCATTCTCCTGGATCTACTCTCAGGCAGCTGACTTGAGTTACACAAAACAGTACTTCATTCGTTTAATCATTCATTCATTCAACATTCATTGAGTACCTACTATGTGCCTAGCCCTGTGCTGTGGATACAGAGATAAATGACACAGTTTTCGCTCTCAAGGAGCTCCCAGTCTAGAAGGGGGGACAGAACAGACAAGGCAACAAAATATAGCCTAGTTCCCTGAGAGCACAGGTGCTATGTGAGCCCACAGCGTATGTGGCAGGGAGGTCAGGAAAAGCCGCCTTGGCGCCACAATGCAAAGACCTGGCCAGTTTGTCAAGCAGTAATCTCTGTCACCAGGAGCAAGACTAAGGCCCTAAGATTAGTGCCCCTCCCCCACAATGCTCCTCTGATCATCTCCATCTGAATAAAGGATAATTATCTTCCACTCAAATGATAGGTACAAAAACGAAAACCCTTGATTCCCTTCTTTCTTTCAGCTCATGCATCACTAAGTCTCAAAAATTCTAAAACATACCCTGACTCCATTGGCTTCTCTCCATTCCACTCCTTCCATCCTAAAGCACATCCAGCGTGGCTCACCTTGACTCTAAAACAGCCTCTCTAACTAGCCTCCTTGTTTTTAATCTCCTCCTGCTACAACCCACTCTTCACACAGTAGTCGGAGAGATCTTTTAAAATGTAAGACTTTTCTCAGCTTAAAGTCCTTCAACGGTTTCCTATCAGACTTAGAATAAAATCTAACTTCCTTAGAAGTCCATTCCTTATTCTGGCCAAAGGCCCTGTGATCTGGCCCGTTTGTCTCTCTGAACACATCTCGAATAGCTTTCCCCTCACCCACTATGCTCCTCCCACGCTGACCTAGCAAGCTTCTTTCCACCTCAGGGCCTTCGCATTAGCTGTACCCTCAGCCTAGAATGTTCCCCTACATCTTTATATGGCTGACTTCTTTGCCTCTCCGGTCTTGGCTTACGTCACTTTCTCAAAGAAGCCTTCAGATACTCTTGCATATCAGCCTATTTTATTTCCTCCATTGCACCTGGTGCTGGGGCTTTGATGACTCGTTAGCTTGTTTACTAGTCCATCTCCTCCCACAATGACATCACTCCACGAAAGCAGAGACCTTGTTCTCTCTCACCACTGAATCCCCAGCCCCCAAAACACTGCCGGGCACAGAGTACTTGTGTAACAAATACTTGCTGAATGAATGAATGGTGCGTGGAGCTAACAGCAGCTTCACTGGGAAACTTACCGAAAGTTGGTCTCCTTGGCCAAAGCCAGAATAGCCGTGGCCCCTCCAAACGAATGTCCCATCACAGCCACGCGGCTCATGTCAATGCTGCCCTGAGGAAAGTGGAGAACTCAGCCACCCAGAAAAGCAGGGCAGCTTTTTTAGGAATTCTTCAGGGGCAAGAGGAAGAAACAGTGAGATAGTGATGCAGAAGCACAATCCAGTAGATGCACTCCCCTCTACATATTAAGAACCTTTTGCCCACCGGAGAGCAGCCAGTCAGGCAATTCCTGGACTGAACGGCCTTCTGCAGGCAGGAATTCTGAATACCATGTTTTTCATCTTTTGTAATTGTACCACCTACAATACGTGGACTAGGGTAGACATTCAAGCATCTATGAATGAATGAATGGATAGAAATTACGTGATTCCACACTGACTCATCAGTGTAAGAGTATGTTAAGAATAAGAACTCTCTCCATCCTCTAGATCCTTGCCTTACAACCCGTCAGGGGGATGACATGTGCACCAAGTCGAGGGCAGAATGAGGGAGCTCCTGCTGCCTGTCCACTTCGCTCTGAAGCAAGGCCTGTGTGTACAGAAACCAACTCAGGTTCTACCTCCTCTGGATATCTGTCCTGACTTATCCAGCAGAGCGAGCCTGCTTGCTCCAACATGCTCTGCAAGTATCGATTTCTGTTTGTCCCCAGAAGCCTTCGGGGCATGGTTATAGAAAAAGCCACTGCAGCTGCCTGCTAAGGGGCTTGGGAAATCTCTCTGGGCTTGGCTGCCCAGCCTCTGCCCAGAACCTGTGCTCTCCTCAATTTCTAGCCCAAGGCTTTATATCTAAATTCTCCCCCTTTGCTCAGTACCTTCAGATCAACATCTTGCTTGGGGGCCTCTTCAGCTTCTTTTTTCTAGGTCAATACATCCACATAATTCTAACATCAGGAGTATACAGAGAAGGCTCCCACCTACCAAGCTCTCCTTCCACATAGGTGCCCACAGCCCAGCCCCACACAGGTAAGTTTCTTATGCGTCTTTGCAGAGCTTACTTATACAAATACACGTGCACATGAAGACATACTTTCCCCCTTTTTACAGGTGATATTGTGTCTTACCTTTTTGTATAATAATATTAGTACATAACGAGCTTCCTTATCCTTTTTTACAACTATATTTGGCTTCACCATGGTATAGAGAGCTAGCTGACCACCAAATCTGTTCCTCTTCTTCCTGGACACACAGTAGACTCTATACAGACGTGTCCAAGAGAATGTGAGTGAAAATGATAGCTCCACTTCCAGGCTGGGTCCATAACAACTCTTCGTACAAACCTCCATGCCCTTTCCCATTCCTGCCTTAATGTACACAGTGAAGCTGGGTTTCACAAGTGGAAGAAGGCAGAGCTATAAGATGAAAGGAGCCTGGATCCCTGAATGACTCCTTGCATAGGAGCACCCATTCTGGACTTTATGTGGGAGATAAATAAATTTCTATTGTGTTAAGCCCCTGAGATTTGGGGTATATGTGTTAAATTAGCCAAACTAATACATCTATTGTTCCACAATCTATTAAACCAGTTCCCTTCCTGGTGAACATTTAAGATACTATCAATCTTTTGCTATTACAAACAACATTGGAATGATTCATCTTGTACACACATCATGTTGCATGTGTGCAGGTAACTGGAGAACAGTCCCACAACTGAAATCGCTGTGTCAAAGAACATGTGCATTTTACTACTGACAGTGCTGCCAACCTGCCCTGCATGGGCCAGTCTGTGCGCTCCCTGCAATGGAAGAGAGCATCTACTCCCCACAGCTTTGCCAACAGAGGGAGAAACCAACTTCCAGATCTTAATCCGATGGGTGAAAATTTACTTAGCTCTTTTAATTCCGTATTTCTCCAGGAGGCTGCGTCTTCACTAATCCGGCTACACTGTAGCCGGCCATTCCCCAGTGCCTGTCTCAGGCTCACAGGCATACAGGCCTGGACTTTGGGGCCTGGGGGCTCTGCTTGTCTGGTGGGGTTGACGACACACACCAAACAGTTGGGAGAAGCACGCTAGGTTTCAGGGTCTGCCTTCCCTACTGGCCATCCAGGCAGATGCTTCTCCCTGGGAGACTTCACCAGAGCCTTTAAAAGGTATTTTCTAAAGAGGCTTGGGGCACACAGCACAGGCTTTGAGATCAAAAAGCCCTGATTTAAAGTTTGACTCGACCATTTACTCAGTTGTGTAACCTTGTGTAGATACTCGGTTTCTTTAATTCTGTCTTTCTTTCTATATAAAGAGATACTAATGCTTACTTCAGAAGTTCATAAGAGGAACTCTTATCTTAGAAAGCACTCATAAAGCAGTAATTGCTATTTTATATATATACCATTTTTATTCACACAATGGAAGATCACATGGCTACTAAAAATCATGCCATAGAAAAATATTAAATGGCATAAAAAGACATTCATATTGTTTTGCTAAGTGAAGAAAAAGGCCACAAAACAGCTTATATTAAATGGTAACACTATTGCTTTAAAAAATACATACTTTTTTTCTTTCTTTCTTTTTTTTTTTTGGTGAGGAAGTTAGGCCCTGAGCTAACATCTGGTGCCAATCTTCCTCTACTTTGTATGTGGGACACCGCCACAGCATGGCTTGATGAGCAATATGCAGGTCTGCACCTGGGATCCAAACCCATGAACCCCAGGCCACCAAAGCAGAGCACGCAAACTTAACCACTATGCCACTGGGCTGGCCCCTAAAAATACATTCATTTATGTTATGCATTTTAAAGAACTAGAAGACTAAACATCAAAATGTAAAAAAAAAATTCTTTGCTTCTTTTTTTTCATGCTTTTGTGTGATTTCTTGGTTCTCTGAATAGAGCTACTTTTGAAATCAGAGGGAAAAAATTGGTGGTGGAGGCGGGAGGAATGTACCTTCATAGGCACCAAATTCCATAGCCAGGATGGTTTCTATCCTCCTGGGAGGGTTCCTGGGAGTCCCTCAAAGGAAGGGTTTAGGCTGCAGTAGACACAGGTTGTCTGCTGCCCGCTAGCCCTTCCTTTCGGGCAGGGACCATCTCTCCCTTATCCATGTGGCCCTGTGGGGCCGTCAGTCCTGTGCCAGGTTCCCCTGACCCAGAAGTGATTGTATAACCCAGGCTGGCCAATCAGAATATCCCATCCCTGGGGCACAGTGATCGGCCCTGAAGGGGCATGTGACCCAAGCAGGGCCACAGCCTTCCCAGATTAGTGAAAGCTAACAGAAATTCCTTTCCTTTTAAATCTGGAGCTGAGCTGAAACGCAGGCTTGGACTGCCAGCCACCACCTTTCTTGCTTAATGGAGAGAGTCTGGTGAGCATGAAGCCCACATACGCAGGGCGGACCTGAGCCAGGAGAAGGGAGAGAGGGCCCAAGCTTTGGTGACAATGTTTGAGACCCTGGATCTAGAAACGCTGGCCTAAAGCCAGGCTGCCTTTGGCCTTCCTAGTTATTCAAGCCAATCAATTCTCTTGGTTTAAGCTAGTGAGTTAGGTTTCTGTTATTTGTAACCAAGAAAGTCCCGATGAATATATGCACTCCAGGTCACTCCAATTGCTGCCATACCTTCAAGGTCATCAGATCCAACCCACCAGGCAAGATGTTGAGGACGGTCTGCCCAGCAGTGACTTCTTGCAGGATCCTCAACACCTGTGTACACTCGCTTACCCTCTGATGCACCTGCAACAGAGACCGTCCCAGTAGGAGCTGGAACACTGCAGTGAGAATCCCATCCCCCTACAGAGCCAGGGAAGAACACAGGGATAGTGTGCCCACCCCATCTCGGCAGGCACTGTGGACCCCATGTTCTGAAAAAGGCTCAGCGCCCTTGCCATGGCTCACACAGGCATCACCTAACAGTACAATGGAGTCAGGCCCACCGTTCGGACTGTACCTACCTACCCATGGGGTTGTCAGGAGGACCAAACAAGACACTGTATAGGAAGCGTTTTGAAAACAATTAGAAATAAGAGTGTTCGTATTATCAACCCAGTCCTGGATTCTACTTGCCCATTTATAGCACACATCTATTATTTTTATCTGCCATCACTTACCCGCCCCCACTTCTCCTGTTAACCCTGACTTTCAAGGATTACTCCTCACCCCCTAAAAATCTAACAATCTATTTCTGATGGGAACTTCCCATTTGGGTACTTCTCCCCAGCCTAGGAATCTCTCTCTGGGATTCTTCATGTTGCAGCTTGGGGCAGGTGTCAGGGGAACAACCCCAAAACAGCCTTGTTCTCTCAGACAGTGAGGTCAAACTTATGCAAGCTCAGACAGTCAAGAGCTGGGGTCCTAACCTCATAAGGTAAGTTGGTTCGCAGATGAGACCACCCAGCAGAAGAGACAGAGATGGGAATGAAAAACAAGTCCTGATGCCACCTGAGTCTGGTTCCAGGGGTCCCACCCTCCCTAGAGTCTGCTTAGATAAGTGTCATCAATTTTCCTTTTTGCCTAACAAGTTTAAGTTGGTTTCTGTCACTTGCAATTGTAAGAGTTTTGATTAATACCCCATTTCTCCGATGTGGCAAGCTCAGACCCAAGAGGGAGATTTCAAGACAGCAGGTTAGTTAAAACTCTTCTTAGTGAGTGCATAGAGGGAGGGCAGGCTTATGAACTCTTCCTCCCCAACCGGCACAGGCCTACCTGGCAATTCCGAACATGGAATTCCTTCTCCCCTTCCTCAATTTGACGGTAGGGGATCCATTCCTTCTCCAGCACCTCATTAGTGGGCTGGTTCTCCTCTGGGATCTGCTTGCAGAAACAGGTGGTCGCAGCTGACCCATCCCTGAAATACACGTGCCACCAGAGAGAAACCAGAAGACACTCTTGAGCTCCTTTCTCCCCTTTACCAAATCCTCCTTTTCATCCAAGACACTTTGGATCATCTTTTGGCTAGTAGGGAAAAAGATGTGAGGGCACGCATAGGAGAGCAGAAAAAACAGGGTCTTCGGAGACTGACCTGGGTTTGAATCCCAACTCAGCTGTGTAACATTCAGCAATTTATTTCACATCTTGAAATCTTGGTTTCATCACCTTTAAAATGGGTATAATACCCGCCTTGCATGATGGTTGTGAGGACTGGAAACAATACATAGATAGGGGACTAGCCTACACCCTAGCCCGCTGCAGGCACCCAACCCATAACAGTTCATTATGACTGTCACCCCTCACCTGTGCTCTAGTACAGCAACCACAAAGCCACGGGAGGCCAGCTCCATGCAGAAGGCTGAATACAGCGTCCTAGAGATTCAGGAGGGAACAGAGAGAAGTAATCAAAAGAATGGTCCACCCTTAGCCCTCATTCCAACCATGCACTGCTAACGGCCGTCTCAGAAGATGGAATGGAGGAAGTTTCATTTGCAGCAGCCCTTCCCACGCTGCTCCTCCAGCCAGGATACCTTCTCTCACCAAGGCTCCAAGCATCCTCCTCCGGGAAGCACATGCAAATCGAACCAGGGTGTTTTCCCACCCCATGCAAACACCCGCTCATCTCCTCCACCCCCTACCTCCATAGTTGGGCTACTTCAATTGCATTTTTATCGTCTATATATTGCATATCTCCCAAGTCAGTTGGTAAGCTCCTTGAGGACAGGGATTCTGGCTATTTCTTTAAATATGCAAATATGTATCTGTGATTTAGCATGTGGATTTTTTGGTCTGTCCTCAACTTTCCAGAAAAAAAAGGAATATGGCAGACACTGCTAATTGTCTATTCCATATGTATTTTTCCCTTCCTCCTTAATAACAGAATCTGATTTTCAGCTGAAGACACTGTCATGCCAACAAAATATGACATTTCCCAGCCTCCCATGCAGCCAGGTTTGCCTGTGTGATTAAGTTCTAGCCCAGAAACAGAAATGTAATGCTGCCCTCATAAGTAATTTAAAATTTTCTAGTAGACATATCTTAAAAAGTCAAATGGAACAGGTAGAATAAATTTTAACAATATATTTTATTTAACCCAATATAGCCAAAACATTACCATTTCAACATATAATCAAAACTTAAAAATTAATGAAATGCTTTCTTTTTTTTTTTACATGAAGTCTTTGAAAACTAGTGTGTATTTTATACTTACAGCACATCTCAGTTTGGACCGGTCATATTTCAGATGTTCAAAAGCCACAAGTGGCTAGAAGCTATTACAATGGACAGACCAGCTCTAGTCAACGGGACGTAAGCAGTTGTGTTACACAGAACTTTCAGGAGAGTTCTCACTTCCTCTTGCCTGGAATGTGGATGTAATGGCTGGAGCTAAAGTAACCACCTTGGGTCATTAGATATCCTTAGAAATGGAAGCCACACGTGGCAGAGCAAGATTAGAAAAGAAGCCTAGTTCTCTGATAACTTTGTGGAACTACCATATCAGCTCTGTCTACCTCCAGCTTTCTTTTATCTGAGCAAGAAACAAATTTTTATTACTTAGGTCACTATCGTTTGGGGGTTTTCTGTTAAGTACAACTTACGTGGATCCTAACTGATTCAGGAAGACCAGTTTCTTAAGCTTCTTTTCACCTTCTCTCACTTCTCTGGGGGAGGCTGTGAACTGAACTTAAAGAGCCAGAAAGATTTCTGATCCCTATCACTGTGCAACCTTGGCCAAGCCTGCGTTTCAGAGCCTGTTTGCAGTCACCCCCAGCCCCTGCCACCTACCTCACAGGACTAGGTGGGAACCCAAGGAGACCACGGCACATGGCAAATGGTTAGGCAGTATTTAATGCACATACCCCTCCCTAAGATGGGAAGCCATGGGTCTGTGACCCATGGGAAGGATTTCAGATCCCAAATCAACCACAGATGCAACAAGAGGAAACCATGTCCCTCTCCCCCCCACCCTTGTTCCTGGAATTTCACTCCGGTTAATGAAGAGTATTTATAACTGGCTCACCCAGGTCTATTGAGCTGTGAAGTCTCAACACGGATTCTTAGACCAAAAAAGACCAGTCTCCAAAGTCATGTGCTCACCTGCGCTTTATATAAAATATGTGAGCTTAGGATGTTTCTTAGCTTCTTTTCCCCAGTAGACTACAATCTTCCTGAAGGCAGGGACTCTATCCTAGACCCAACACAGGCCCTGGTACATAGCAGATACTAAATATACTGAATAAGAAAGCAACACTGAAAACCACGTGCTTGGCTCTCTAGCCCCATGACCACATTTACCCTCCACTTCCTGCCATGGGCTATAGTTATATGAGTCCATATTCCGGCTCCTCTAGTGGATGCAAATTCCTTGATTTGTTTATCTCTGTACGTCCCACTTTCTTCTCATGCTAAGGGGCTGGCACAGAGCAGGTGCTCAACAGACATTTGCTGAATGAGTGAGAACCGAGCAAAACAAAGCCCTTGTATTCACTCAATAAACATTTATTGGGAAACTACCACTTTCCAGGTACTGTACTAGGCACTGGGAGAGACAGAAGACAAACACGGTCTCCGCCTTCAGGGAGCTTAGACTTTAGTCAGAAAGACAGATATTAAAGAATAATCACACAAATAATTCGTTACAATGATGTTAAGTACTGAGAAATACACACTGTCTTATGAAAGCACATTCATGGAAAACCTGACATAACACACAGGTCAGGATGGGTGTCCTAAGGAAGTGACATCCAAACTAAGACCCTGAAGGGAATCTGGAATTAGCCAGACAAAAGACAGAGAGGGAAAAGAGGAAGAGAGGAGCAGAACAACAAATATTCTGGGCAAAGGGAACAGCCACAAAGCACAGCAGAGATGACAACCCTGAGGCAGAAAACGACAGTGCCTTTCTGGAAGTGAAAGAAGGTCAGTTTGTCTGGAGAGCTTGAGTGGGGCAAGTAGCAAGACACGAGGCTGGGAACTTTATCTTGGACCTGCATCCAGGTAAGACCATGACAAGAGCTGAATTAAGTTCAAAGGGCTATTAAAAAGATTTAAGGGGCCGGCCCCGTGGCCAAGTGGTTGGGTCTGTGCGCTCTGCTTCTGCAGCTGGGGGTTTTGCCGGTTTGGGTCTTGGCTGTGGACACGGCACTGCTTGTCAGACTATGCTGGGGTGGCAACCCATATGTTGCAGCTAGAAGGACCCACAACTGAAAATACACAACTATGTACTGGGGGGCTTTGGGAGAAAAAGGAAAAATAAAATCTTAAAAAAAAAAAAAAGATTTAAGTTGGGAAGTGACATTCATTCAAGAAACATTTACTGCACACGTACTACATGCCGAGCACTGTTCTAGGTGCTGGAACGACAAGATGACATTTGGGTTTAAAATAGATCTCCCTGGCTACAGTGTGGACCATGATTTGGGGGGTGGGGAGGCAAAAACAGATGCATTCAGATATGTCACACTCTGGGACATAAACTAGACTTACACGTTGATGAATGAACATATAGAGAAAACATTCACAAGCTTAGGAACATACGTACCACGGTTATTAAGCTATCTCACACACCAAGGTGTAGAAATCAGAATTCATGGGAAGGATCCTGAATGGATATGACTTATAACACAGGCCAGCATTTCCTGAAGTCTGGTAGAAGAATCTTACAGCTCACCACCCCACATTCCTCTGTGTAGAGAAATGGACGGGAGACCTGGCATGCTTGTACACCTAGTAGGTGCCAGACTAAATGAATCCTCACAACCACCATGTAGGAGCGGCATCCCCATTCGACAGATGATGAAAGCTAGGCTCAGCGAGTTCTACCACTGTCCCAGCCCACCCCGAGCACAGGCGGTGTGGCTGCGGTGCACAGGGGAGGCGGCGAGCTCCCCGAGCGCAGGGGGCGGGTAGTCTAACTCATTCACTGCTGCGCCAGCACCACAGCAGACTGTCCCTCAATATACGCTGGATTAATGACTCTCTGACTATAAAGCTCAAGCTCCTTCTTGTACTTCTGGGCTACAAATGTATATTTACATAAATGCTGGAACATGTGAGCAAAGGGTGTGAAGCCTGCTGAAAGGCTCCACCAGGTGAAGGGGCTTGGGAGAGGCCTTCGAGAGAAGACGGACCCAGAGCTCTGGAATGAAGCAAGTGGTAGATAAGACAGCTGGCAGATGGAAAGGTCTGTCTCTCTATCCTTCGAGAATAAGTTGAGACCCAGTAGCCATCACCAGACAAGGAATATGACAAGGTCTGGGGGAGAGAAGCTCTTACCTGAAGGCTCCCAGGCCATGGGAGAAGATGATCAAGGGGTATCCAGAGTCCTTGGTCTTTAAGGGGCCATTCCAGCTAACAGGCAGGCGACAAGATCCTAGCAGAGACATGGGCTATAGAATCTCTGGCTGCCCCAGAGCTATAATCCCACTGGGTCTCTTCTCTCAGAGAACCCCTTTTCCCCTGAGCAGCCCAAGGCAATCAATCACCTATTCTTTCCCCCTTTCTTCCCTAGGGAGCATGAACACAATAGGAAGATAAATCCAGAGGGGAAGTACTGAAGAACTGTGGGGTGAATCCCTGAAACGCCAAGGCAATGGGAAGAATTCCTTTGGGGGAAGGGGATGATTCAGTGTGATCCTACCCAGAAGAAGGGAGAGCTGGAGGGGGAACTGATTGCAGGAGACAGTATGCTCCTTGGTAGTTTTCTTTAATCTACACTATAGCTGGCACAGAGTGGAATTAACACATGCTGAACAAATGCGTACTAGCCACCATTTCTGAAACACATTCCATGTCCCAAGCACTGCACTAGAGACTTTAATACATCCCACATGACAATCCTGCAAAGGCAGATACTCAGACAAGTTAACTTGCCCAAGCCCCACAGTTAGTAAATGATAAAGTCTAGATTTGAATCCAGGACAGTCTAACTCTGTAACCAAAGCTCTTATGTATGTCATTCTCTCCCAACTCCCCACACCACACTGGCTGATGGATGCCTCACGCAGAAGAGCTGCACAATGAAAGCTATAAGGTACTGTGTCTACCTGGGGACCTCCTAGGAACATAACCAAGAAGCTGGGAAAGCACCTGGGGGTGAGGCCAGCCCTTACCCACAGCCAGGTTGAACAGCAATCCTCCCCAGCGCTTATTGAACTGCAGGTAATCGGCCAGGCCAGTGCAGTATTCATAGCGGGGAATCCACAGGGGCTGCTCCGTGGGCACCTCTGCCTCTTGGCAGGGGTAGAAGAGTCGGAAGAAGCTCCCCTGTAGGAAAGAAGAAAGCAGCTGCTCAGAGCAAGGAGCCCAAGCACGGCTAGATTTCCCAGCAGACATACTCAGCAGGTGTTTGGGGCACCAGCAAAGCAGGGCACCAAAACGGGAAACAAGCTTCCGTGCATATACCTGAATTTTGCATTCAGAAAATCCAGAAAGAAGCAATTTTATTTTTAGCCTACATGGAAGGCTTATGCTATTTCAAATAGCTGACTGTAATTTGAATTACAGCTGGGGGACAGTAAAATATTTTCAGTGCTTAGTACATTGAAAGATTTAAATCTGGCCCTGAGCCCAGCCCTGGAGGAGCCTCTCATGCTGAATGGGGTGGCACTGGTGGGTCACCCAGGCTAGACCTCCAGGCTGGCCCTTGGGAACAGCAGGACATTCATTTCACATGGGAGTAGGTGTGAGGTTACCAGGAAGCATGTGCCTCTCACACAGGAGGGGGGCAGTCAAAGGGCTAGCAGAGAAGGACCTATGAAAGTCCAGAGGGAAAGTCCAGAACCAAAGCAGGAGGGGAAAACAGGCGAAGGCAGGAAAGGAGAAAAAGGAGACTGCCTTCCTACCCAGGTCAGGGAGTCAAAGGCCAATGACACACGGTCCACTGCTCTTCCTCTCATACACTCAGGTTAGGATGAGATCAAAAACCTTTCCAGTACAAGCATCTGCTCTCAAGACAGGTGAGAGGATCTGAGAGCTTCCTTTGAAGCTAGAACCCCGCTTTCCTCCTGGCTGAAAAAGAACACTTCATTTCTATTGAGATGTTTCTAATTTGAGAGAGGAAGAAAAAGGTCAGCGAGGACAGACCCGGGGGCTGTATAACCAAATCTAGACCAGCTCTAACTCAGTTTCCCCCCACCCAGAATTGCGCCATCAGGTGGCTATCGATAAGTCACCGTGCAAGCAGAAGCAGCAGAGAAATGCAGAGATGGAGCTGGAGACACTTACCTGGAGACCCTGACCCTCCATTACATCCCCGCAGCCTACGAGGTGGGGTCCTGCGACAGATGGAAAGCCCATGGACTGGCCGACCCCCATCTCATTACCAGTTAAAAGGAGCAACGACTTGGGCAGTGCTGAACTTGATGCCTGGAGGGTGGAACACAGAATAGCCACTTGCTGGTTTCCTGTTGCTTATACATGTTATCTGCTACCCGTCCACCCTCCTTATCACCCCAACTTCAATGCCCGTGACTCAATCTTCCACGTGATTTTCTTTGCTATGGTGACTTTGCCAAGGTCCTAGGGGCTGCTATTTTTGTTGTTGGGGGTGGTGGTGAGGAGATGGTTGTGAAGAGCAGAGAGAGCTTCCAAAAGCTCCTCAAAACCCACTACCAAGTGTTTTCTCAGCACCTACTAGTGGCCAGCACGGCTGTAACTGCTGCAGAGAATACAGCACAGACCTTGTCCTCAGGAGGCTGCGAATGACAGTAACTACTAAGATCTCTTATTTACTCAGAGTCAGCACTGAATTAAGCTTGTTACATACGTTACATCATTTCATTCTCTCAACAACTCTCTGAGGAAGGTACTTTTAAGACCTTGTTTTACAGGAGAGGAAGCTAAGGCACAGAGAGGCTAGGTAACTTCCCTAAGTCACACTGCCTACAGGAGGCAAAGCCAGGTCTGTCTACTGCAGAGCTGAGCTCCTAACCCTTACTGATCCTGTTCATGGGGAGACTCAGTTATGTACATACAAAATCACTGACCTGACCTATGGACTATGAAGGTGGCACTTGTGCTGGGCCTTGAAATAGGAAGACTGAGAGGCAGGGGAGAAAAAGGAAAGCATTTCTAGAAAGGACAAAATATAAGAGCAAAAAAGGGCAGAGATAGGGAAGAGTATGATGGTGGCAGCAGATCAAACAGGAGCCTTCAACACGGCAGGTGTGCACATGCCTGACTCGATAACCTTCCTGTAACTTGGCAGCTTCCTAAATTGGGGCTAATAACATTGCGCTCTCTCTTCAATCTCATCACCACCAGCACCATCATCATCACACGTACTCCTGCCAGGAACTATACTAAGCGCTTTACATATATTATTTAACTGAAGCCTTACATCAATCCTCTGCGATATGTATTGCTATCTCATCTAATAGATGAGGAAACTGACGCTTGACAAAGTTAGGTAATTTACCCAAAAACATACAGCTAGCAGAGGCAGAATCAGATCACGGGCAATGTGGCTGTAACAGTGGAGAATGTGGTCAAACTTCTCCATACCCATTCTATCCTGCCCTCCCACACAGTGCCTTGTGGTTTGGATGGGGCTGACCACTCCCTAACCTCTAGAGATGGACCTTAATTGACCTGAGCCAGTCAGCCCTCGGTATCTCCTGGTCAGTATGTGGATGAAGAGTTGGCACATTGACATAAGTTGGTCCAATCAGAGTAAAGCCCAGGACTCTGGTTTGATGGTTGAGGGTGGAAACGTTCTTTCTGGTTTTGAACTAGAGTGATGTGCAGATATGAAGCCTTGAACTGCTGCAGCCACTTGAACTGTTGCAGCCATGGAGGATGGCAGAGCTGAAAGAATTACAGAGAAATTTTGAGTCATATTTGTGAAGACATTAAGAATCTCTGGATTAGACTACATCTGAAACCTGAAATCTAGAAACTCCTAGACTTTCTAGTTACATGAGTCAATAAATCCCCTTTTTTGTTTAAATCAACCGAGTTTAGATGTCTATTGCTGGAACTCAAAGCATCTAAGCTGACACACAGAGTCCTGGGCCTATATTTTTAATCATTACATTTTATGCTTTCTTTAAGACGCTCTGGGATGGATCAGAGAATTCACGTTAAAGCATGTCTGGGCAAGAAAAGACCTTAGAGATCATTTCTGTTAATCCTCCCCGGAATCATCTCCCCAGGCTGACCCTCTACCCAGCACACACATGTGCTTTACAGAGGAAGAAATCAAGGTCCTAAGAGGTTACGTGAGCTGCTCAAGGTCACCAGCAGAACTATTATTACACATAGATTTCCCAATTGCCAACTTCCAATGGAAAACCCCAAACAACCAATAATCCTAATATCATTCTCTTTAACTGTGGAAGATAATAAATGATTTTCTTTCTACTACAGACTTCTTCATTTTGTTTCTCCGAAGCAAATTTTAAAATAAACCAGTTCTTTTAAAAAAGAAGCTAAGTTCCTGATACAGTCAGAAGACAGTTTAGCCAGAGTGAAGTTGAACGTGTGTTGCTTGGCCCCAGACCCTGACCTTTTCCCCTTGCTGTTGAGGGCATACACGCGGAAGACCTACGGCGGGGGCACAAGGCACATGTCACCCACATGACAGTGAAGCAGCAGCAAGTTCTAACTGCCATCAAAGAGGGTCAGATAAAATACCACAGGGGCACTGAGAAGAAAGAGAGTTCCGTTAGCTTGAGAGTGGAGGCAGGGGAAGCTGGGGAAAGTTGACTTTCAAGCAGAAGAAAGTGCGTGAGCAAAGGCACAGAGGTAAGAAGGCACATGTGACAAACAGCAAGTAGTCAGCAACGGACAAAGGTGGGAGAAGGAAGTCATGACCAGATTTTGAGGGAAGCTCTTCCTCAAGTGCTCAGCTAAGGAGTTGGAATCAACTCTGGAAATGAGGTCAAAGATATGAGAGATATGAAGCCCGAAAGACCCAAGTTTGAGCCCCAGCTCCTTTGCTGCCGGGCTTTCTCACCTTGGGCACGTTATCTGATCTCTCTAAGCCTAATTCCCCATCTGTACGATGAGAATCCTATCCATCCTCACAGGGTTGCTATGGAGATAAAATGAAATCACCCACTTAAAGCACCTAGTGTAGTATCCAGGGAATATTTGTTGATTGAGTGAAAAGTAGAAACAATAACATTTGGCAACGGAGTGGATTTGGAGAGTCCAGAGAGAGGGAAGAGGCAAAGATGAGTCAGGTTTCAGAACCGGGTGACCAGAACGATAGCAGCTGCTTATGGGAAGAGAGTTTGGTCTTACGTCGCAGAGAGGACAGTGCTTGGGATAAGCATTAGGATGAGTGGACCTGAAAACAGCCAAACAGAAGGGGAGTAGAACTCTCTGGTAGTCCTGCAAAGTTTCTGGGAAGGTGACCAACTAAATTAAGTTTGGAAATAAATAAAAACTAAAGAAGAGAATTGGCCAGAGTGAGGCTAACATGAAAATGAATCTGGATTCCCTGGGCTTGCATCGACTGATGCCCAAGTAGAAAGGGGAGATGGGAAAAGCCAATCTGGCATGCAAATTTTGCCTAAGAAACATCCACACAAAGCATCCAGAGTCATTTCTAATAAACGCCATGGAATTTTCCAAGGCAATAAGCCCAGGTGTCTCTACCTTCTTTTTTTCATCTTATCTTAACAGCTCCTGGTGGTACCTATCCAAAAGCCTCTCCACCCATCCAAACCCGCCCCATTCACTGAGGCCCAGGCAAAGCTCCAGTCCTCTGTGAGGCTTTGCCAAGTCCATCCAACCTTCGCTCCTCTCAACTCTAAGCACTGCCTGCATCCCTCACCTGGTAACCAATCATAGGCTGCCTTAGGACAGCTCTTGGATTGGTACGTATATATGTGCAAGCAAGAAATATTTACTGAGTGTACACGGTGTTCCAGTCCACCACTCTCACATTAAGGAAATAATGACTATGATTTCATTGGTTTAATCCCCGTGGCCACCTGAAGCAGGTTCCCGCCAGTCACTAGGCTTAATGTAGTGCCCTGCATAGAACTGGTCTCAATAACCAACTCATTCAGTGAATGCTGTTTAATTTTTTACACACTTATGCCTTATCTCTTCAGATATACTACAGAGGTAAAGACTGTTTTATATTTCTTTGTAGGCCAAACCATCTATCCTCATGCTTTCCCTACACAGAAGGGACCAATAAATGCTCCTTTATTTGGCTTTGACTCAAACTCTCTCAATTCTTCAATCTCTGTCTTTTTGATCTAAAAATAAGACTCTATGATATAGTGGGAAAAGAAAGACTATGGTCACAGTCTGAATTCCACCTCTGACACTTAATTGGCTGAGGGATCTTGAACAAGTTCCTTAAATTCTGTGCCTCTCATAATTTATCCACATGAGAGAAATAATAATAATCACTCATGAAATTGTTGATGAGGATTAAATGAAATAATGTATGTAAAGCACCTGATATATAAAAGGCACTATAACCATGGATGGTAGTTCTAATTTTTATTACAGCAGTCTTCCCTTATCCACAGGGGATATGTTCCAAGACCCCCAGTGGATGCCTGAAACCATATAGTACCGAACTCTATTTATAAATACTGTTTTTTCATATACATACATACCTATGGTAAAGTTTAATTTATCAGTTAGACACAGCAAGAGATTAACAACAATAAATAATAATAAAACAGAACAGTTAATATGGGGCCGGCCCTGTGGCCAAGTGGTTAAGTTCACGTGCTCCACTTGGGCGGTCCCGGGTTTCGCCGGTTCGGATCCTGGGCGGGGACCTAGAATGGTTCATCACACCATGCTGAGGTGGCATCCCGCATGCCACAACTAGAAGGACCTACAACTAGACCACACAACTATGCACTGGGCGGGGGGCTTTGGGGAAAAGAAGAAAAAGAAATAGAACAGTGATAAGAATATACTGTAATCAAAGTTACTGTAGATCTCAGCAACCTTACCATACAATCTTCTTCTTTCCTTAAGTCAAGAACTTTCACCTTTTCACTTAAAGGAAGCACTTTATGGCTTCTCTTTGGCATATCCGAATTGCCAGCATCACTACTCTTGCACTCTGGGACCATTATTAAATAAAGTAAGCGTTACTTGAACACCAGCACTGCCACATCCCAACAGTGAGTCTGGTAACCCAGATGGCTAAGTGACTAAAGGGCGCCGCACAGAGTGTGGATCCGCTGGACAAAGGGATGATTCGCGTTCCGGGTTGGACAGAGCAGGACGGTGAGATACTTCATCACACTACTCAGAACAGCGTGCAATTTAAAACTTATGAACTGTTTACTTCTGGAATTTTCCATTTAATACTTTTGGACTGCAGATGACTGTGGGTAGCCAAAACCGGGGAAAGTGAAAACGCAGATAAGGGGAGACTACTGCATAACTAAGCACAGCACCTCTGTGAGCCTAAGTTCCTTCTATGTAAAATGGGGACGCTTCGTAAGTGAAACTTAAATAAGAAAATTGATATTGCCTAGGGCCTGATACATTCTAAGTGCTCATAAAATGTTTGGAATTAATTCACAATGCTATGTCCCTCTTTCATCATACCCAGCCAAGGTCTCTCTCATTTTTTCTGGATAAACACTTTGGCAAAATGGTTCTTTCCTCCCAGCCTTTTCGGGTCTGAGACACCCCTACCAAAACCGGAGTCTACTCAACAGGCCCAAAAGAGCCGAGAGGGAACGGATAAGGCTTACACTGCAGCTGTCCATCTCCTGCTGGGGCCCTGTTTCCAGGCAGCAGGGACCGCCCCTCAGCCAGCTGTGTGGACTTTTCATCACCGGCTATTTCAGGACAGAGTCCAAGATAAGCACTTCTCTGGGGCTTCCTTTCAGACAGAGCTCTCCGGAGACTTGAAGCTCATTAGTCTGACCTTTGGTCTCTGGAGAACATGAGGAAATATCCTACTCTGAGAGAATGGAAACACCAAGCGCCCAAGGGGCAGGCCTGAGCAACAAGACACAGAGCTAGAAAAGGAGGCAAAGTAAGAGAGTGCCAGAGCATTAATAATTATAATAACAGTAATCTCTCTCGCTCACGGAGGCTTTACAGTTTATAAAGCACTGTCACACATATTAGCTTATGGGCTCCACAACACATCTAAGACTGACAGAGTAACTGTCATCTCCATTTTGTAGATGAAGAGAGCGAGTCCCAGAGAGGTTGTATGATTCGTCCAAGGTCACACAGCCAGAGAGCTGCAGAGCTGGACTGAAGCCCAGGTCTGCTGATTTCGAGTCCTGGGCTCCTCCCCAGATTGAGAAGAAGAAATGGCGATTCTTCTTTACTAGCATGAAAAACAGGAAAGTGAAGGTAAGAGTGAAGCGTATAAAAGGTGTGGAGCATAACGACGCCCAGGTATCACAGAGGTGATTCTGTGGGCTCAGGGTGGTGCTGTGGGGGCCGGGTCCTGAAACGAGTGCTCAGCGTGGGATTCCAGGGGCGCCGGGAACGAGGGCACGAGATGATAGTGGGAGGGTTCAGGGTGCGGGTGGATATTGGAGGTGTCTGAATAGGAAACAGAAAAAATGAAAGATTAATGTGGAGTTCCTGGGACTGAAACGAGGAGCCCCCAAACCGGGCTGGAATATGAGAAAGTCTGCAGACACCTCAGTTCAGAAGCGGAACGTTCTCCAACCAAACTTACCCAGTCAAGTTGACCTCTCAGAAGTAGCCCAGACGGACAACTCGACGGAAACGAGACATTGTCCCGGAGTCCGTGGCCGTTCGGTAGTTGTAGTTTCCAGAACTCAGGACTGGCGCTTGAAAGTATTTCCCGCCTCTCTGTCCGGAACTATAACTCCCGACGTGCACCGCGTAAGATTGCGCATTACGACCCTAGGACTACAGTTCCCAGAGTTCTATGCAGCCTCTCGTCGTTGGGGGAAACCGCGCAAGTCCCAGGCTGCGGTGCCAGTCCTCCCTCTGGTGGTCGAGGAGCCGCTCCCACGATTACAAGGCTCCCGCGGAGGGTTACTTCTTGTAGTCCCGGTTGGTAACCTTCCGCCTCACCATCCCTCAAATAACTCCCAGGCGTGCCTAGAAATAGCCACAGCCTGGCTTTATTCTTAGAAAGGTGGGGAGGCGGTTGGAGCTTGATTTGTGTTCCCTCCGCCACCATTACTTTGCTTGCTGTGAGAATATGAGACTGATAATTCAAAATAAGGGCACATTGCCTACCAACCTGTACCTGTTGACACGTGATTTTCCATTGTCCTCCAGAGACTCACTGGCTGAGAACAGGGAGGAGCCTGAGAGATCACTGATCCTGCCTAAACCCGGACGAGCCTCTCCACGCATCCTCGCTTTACTGGCCCTATGCTGGTTCTTGAGGACACACTGGTAACAATATACTGTCCCTAGCTTCAAAAGAATTCACAATCTAGCGGAGGATTCCGCTATGAATCCTCCAAATGAATAATTACAACCCAGCGATATATGTTTTAATGGGGGAAATGGGATGGTGTCAGCAAAGCATCGCAGAGAGGTGTTAAAACTGAGAACTGAAGGACTAGGGCTTAGCCAGGAGTACAGGGAGCGTGGAGAATGTCTTGCACTCTGGCTGGAGCACAGTGTGCAAGGGATGGAATAGAGAGACACCTGAGGAGGGAGGCAGGGCCGCATCCTCAAACTCTTGTAAACTTCCATAACAAATTTGGATCATTCAGGCAGCTTCAAAACTTTCAGCGGCTTCCTGCTACCTACTGAATGAGGTCCCAACTTAGCTTGGCCTTCAAGGTCCTCACCAACCTGGCCCCTCACCTACTTCCTCAGAAGCGTTGCTCATGCTGTGCTGCAGTAGGGATCGCCTCTCTTCTGCCCTGCCCCCAGCTACATTTACCTCCTCACCCATCTCCCGATGTAACAGGTTCTCACTGTTACCACCACACTTTTACTCATGGGCTTCCCTCCACTCAGTACTCTGCCCTGCCTGGTGGCCTGTCTAACCCTGTTCTTCCTTTAAAATTCCTCTAGGCCCTCCCTCTCCATGCAGCTTCCCTGATCCTTCCAGTGCCAAGGGGCCTCAGCGCACTCAGTTGCTGGGATATTTGTGTGCACTTCTCATTTGGGGGCTTACACCACCTTGTCCCATCTCCTAGGTGGGAGGTCTTAGCTCTCCAATAAACTGTGAGCTCTTTGAGGGCAGGCACTGAGCCCTACAGCTGATCCCTCCACGCAACCACCCCACATACCCTCAAATCACCAGCATCCAGAGTCTGGGCTTCAGACTACTTTAGGCTCAACTCTCCTCCTGACACACTGTCGCCACCACCATCCATCCAGGAGCCGAGATAAAGTCATCTGGAGAGTGATAGCAGCGCTGCACTGTGGTAATTAAGCCCCAGATTTAATTAAAGCTGTAGTTGGTGGCAGTGGTGGCAGAACATAAAAAGCTTATGGCAGATCAGAGAGTGACTCTCTTTGGCTAATTAATCGGTGCTGTGCAGCTGGCCCAGAACACTCATGACTAACCAGAGTCCCTAGTCACGAAAGGGGCAACTGGGGGTGGTTTCTCTGTCTCCTACTCCTAGACCAGGCCACACTGGGGACATTTGCTGGCCAATGGCGTTTTAAACTTCCCAGGGACAGGGATGTCACAGGCTCTTTTACCTCCTTTGTCACCGTTAGGAAGACCTGCCTTGGCCCAAACTTTTCCCTGTTGTGAAATAAAATACTTGCATTCAATTGCATTTCCTCCCAATCTAGTCTTTTCTGGGATAAACAACACAAATGCTTTAAGTTTTCAGAAAGGGGTTGATTTTCCAGCCTTTTCATCATAGATCCCATCCTCCAACAGCCCACGGTTCCTTTCCAGTCCGCTACCATCCCACTCTGGCCTTTGCCTTGTTGCTAAGTTACCTTTGATTGGTATTTGAGTGACCAGTTTTGGATTTCCTGTTCTCCCCACTACCTGATGAAGTCGGTGGACAAAGCATTTTTAATCAAAGTGTAAGATGTATACCAAAAAGTGTGTAAAGTGCACTAATATTAAGTGTACCTATTAACTTTTTTTTTTTAACATTTGGTGTAACGATCACCTAGTTCAAAAGGTAGGACCTTTCCAATACCCCCAAAGTTTGCCTCGTGTCCCTTCTCTGTTTATAACCACTCATCCCCATGCCCTAGAGAGAACCACTATTTTTCTTTCTATGATCATCAACTAGTTTTGGGGGAACAAAATTTTCTAACTTTTGACAATGATATTTTATGCTCAGTGATCCATCAATGGATGACACCCGTGTCAAAGCCATTCCAGTCGAAGACCACCAGAAACACACCTGTAACTGAAGAAGTTGGATACTCGTTGTAGGGAGGGAAAATGCACATGATGGGGAACCTTGGAGGCATCTCAGAAAGAGGATGTCAGAAAGGACTTGTAGAATTTGGGCTTTTGTTAGATGATTTCACAGAGGGCTTAAGGAAGCAGGGCTTTGCTCTGGATCAGATGCTGTAAGAAGTCGGGGTAATTCTATGACTGGGGATCTTAATAAATTTTATCCAGAAGGAGAGAAGAACAGACAAAAGGTAAAGCTGTCATTAGTAAGAAGCAGTAGTCAGTATTAGACAAGATAGGGGGATGGTTGGGCCTTTTTGTGTTTTAGACAATGTCTGTGTTCAGACATGCTTACGAAGTGGTCCTGTTTGTATCTTGATCCATCACGGTCACAGAGTGGCCTTGTCTGATGTTGATGTTCTGTGAAATTATGTGCAGCCAGGAATACGAAGGCCCAGCTGTGAGTGCCAGGCCAGATCCTGGAGACCAGGGCCTGCTTTACTCTTCCTTACATACCAGTATGTGTTGATGTCTCTTCTGGGCTGGGTGCTGGGTGTTGGGTGTATGGAAATGCCTTGTCTTCATGTCCTTGGGGACCTCATGGTTGGTGGGGAAAGTGGACAAGAAAACAAATACATACCGTTGGAAAGCACTATGATTAAGAGTCTGGGTTCTGGAGACAGGCTATGGACTTTAAACCCCAGATCTGCCACTTACTAACTGTGAGATCTTGGGCACTGCCTGTTCCCTAAGCCTTGGTATCCTCATCCGTAAATGGGGACAACAATGGTATCTGCATTATAGAGTTGATGCAAGGATTAAATGAGCTAACCCGTGGATCGCTGGTCACTTAAATGGCTTGGATTTGATAGAGGACAGAGGTGGATCCAGGTTTTGTGAGGCTCGAAGCTTATAATTTGGGGGGACAATTTGGAGGGGCCTTCTTTAAGAAAAAGAATTTTAACTCACTTTTTCAAAATTTGCAAAACATCTGACAGTGTGAACACATTGCTAGGTCCCCTCCCAGGGCCTCAGAAGAGACTCTGAAGTTTAAACTTCATTAGCTTCTTCATAATTCTGACTCTGAGAAAGAGCAAAATTATGCAATAGCTTTATTCTCTTCAAATCATTGCCTTCAGACAAGCTCTCCTAAAATACCCTTGCCCTTAGCTGAAACCTGCTCGAATACTCTTAGCTCTTTCTTGTATCATAGCCTGCAAGTTAGTGGGCAATGGACTAGTGATGGAGGAATTGGCTTGGGTCCTGATCTGAATACGGCTGCACCTACTGTTTTGAGCATTGGGACCCAGAGCTGGAGTCTGGATGAATCCTCTTTTAACATCTTGTTAAAAAACAGAATATATGCTTAATAAAGGTCAAGAACAGGACTGATCTTCTCTTATTGTTACCATAATAATACTTCCCTTCAAAAAATATTTATTGAGTACCTAGTGTGTCCCAGGCACTGTGCTCATTGCTGGAGCTCAAACAGTGAGTAGAGAGATTAATTCCCTGTCCACACAGTGCTGTCATTCTAGTGAGGAGAGACGGATGATAGACTAACATGTAACCAAGATGACTTCATGTTATGTTAAATGCTCCAGAGGAAATAGACAGGATGCTTTGGTGAAGAATGAAAGGAGTGAGCTACTCTCAATAGGACAATCAGGGAAGGCTTCTCTGAGGAGGTGGCATCTGAGCTGAGTCCAATATACCTACCATTTCTCGATTATCTACTATGTGTCAGACATGTCGTTAGGTTCTTTCAAATTCTTCACTTCTTTTAGTCCTCCTGGGAAGTATGTCTTATTCTTTCTATTTTTCAGATGAGAAAACGGGCTTGGAGAGGTAATAGCAGGTGGCGTTGGTACATGCCTCATTTCCCCAGTCCCTGCTCCGAGCTGCCTTGCCAGCGTGGTGGTTTCCAGCACACTGAGAGCCCCTCCATTCAAGGTCTTGCTTCTTTCTGCTTCCTTGCCTGAGGGCTTTCCCTGGCATCCATGGAGCCGGGAAGGAGGGGGAGGGTGTTACCTAGCCCAAGGGCAACCTTCATGCATCGAGAGACTTGATGCCTCCCCATCCCAAGATAGGATGACTTGAGGTGCATTTCATACTGTCCCTCCGAGGGCCCCAGGGGAACCGACACCAGTTGCTCATGGCTGTAACCGCACATTAATGCTTTCTCCCTTCTGTCTCACTTTCTCCATGCCCTCACCTCTGCTTCTTGAAATCACCTGCCAAGCGGACTACCAGCCCCCGAGCCTCAGAGTCTGCTTTTGGGTGAATGTAAGCTAAGACAGAGCTTAAGTTACTGACCCAAGGCTACCAAATCAAGCGGCAGAACTGGAATTTGCATTCCACAGTCCTAACCACTACATCACAGGACAATGAGCCTGAAGATGGAGCCCAAGCCCTTTGGCTCAGCTCAAGGCCCTTCCCATCCTGACCCCAGCTAATCTTTCCTGCCTCATCTCCAAGCTCCTCATTCTCAGCCATCCCTTGCTTCAGGCACAACAAACTCTTGGGGAATGTAATGTTCTCTAATCCTGCCATGCCCTGTCACCCTCCATTCCTTTGTAACTGCTGTCTCCTCTGCTGAAACATGTGTTGAATCCATTGTGGTCCATTCACTGTCCACCTTCACTCCATCCCTGCCACCCTCCACCTGGTGGACTCCAGCCACCAGTGTCTAGCACTGGTAAGAATCATGTTTGTGCCAAGTACTTGGCATACTCCATCTTGTTCAGTTGGTACAATAACTCTGGGATGTCAGTAGTGCCATTCCTACTTTGCAGGTCAGGAAACCAAGGTTCACAGAGGCCAGGTGACTTGCCCAAGGTCTTAGAGTTAATGACTGGCAAAGCCAGGATGGAAACCCAGATCCACCTGTTCTGCTACCATACCTTGATGCCTGGCTGGAGGGAAAGGGGAGGAATTGAGGTCTCTGAGGCTGCTCTGACGTTCCCAGGCCTGACAGCTGGGGAGATGTCCTCCAAGGCAGTCGCCAGAGCCACAGCTCAGATGAGAGGGGACCATGGAGTCCAGAGAAAGGAGGCCAATCTGAGGGGGCTGTCTGCAAAGGGAGAGGCCAGGCATCCTACCCACTCCCACCTAGAGGGGAAAACTGGTGAGGGCATTACCTTTCCTACTTTCTGGCTCCTTCCATAGTTTCAGGAGTTCAGTTGGCCTTGGCTACGTCCTGCTTCCCAGAATCTCCCATCAAAAATGATTTTTGGAGGCTACACTAGTTCAGGGACACCCAGAGGGTGAGGAAGGCCTGAATTACTGGCCCCTAGCCTGGTTATCATCAAGCTCATCAAATGCCTAGTAAAGGCTTGCCAGCCTGCAGAACATGAGCTGGCCTGGTGGGTACCAGTTTCTCAGCAGGTTTCTCAGAAAATGGGGGTGGGGTGGGGGCGGAACCATTACCAACAATACCGTGTCGGTCCCCGCTTCACATCCTTCTAGGACTGCTTTCAGCCTCCACAACAAAGGGTGCAGTCCTTACCGGAAGCCCAGAAGCCCTCAAGACATGGATCAACTTCCTTCAGCCAGTCAGATTCACTCCTCCTTCTCCTGCAAAGTACCGGCTCGTCCCTAGACATGTACACACTCGGCCACCTCCATCCACTTGTCGGTGCTGTTTTCATTTGCCTGTGCAGCATTTTTCCCATTGGCTTCCTGTCCAGTTTTTCAAACCCAGCAGGGATGTCACTTTCTCTGGGAAATCCTTCCTGGCTGAATCCCCCTGTGCTCTTTGGTGCTTCCCTAACTCTCATTGACATCCCCATGGCAGCATACATGACAATGCAGTGAAGTGACATGTGTGTGCGCATCTGCTTCCCCACACGGCTGTGGGCTCCGTGAGGGCAAGGTTGCCATCTTATTTGTCTCTGTGAGCCTAGCACAGCATCTGGCACAGTGGGTGTTGGTAAAAAGAATGAGTGAATGAGTAAGAGGCACCCAGAGGAGGGATTGCAAACACGAATGCCTTCAGGGTCCAAGCAAGTCAGGTAAATTGGTATAAAATGATAGAGAGCAGGAGGGACAAACGGGACAGTGAGTGACTTGCCTAAAGGAATTCAAATTCATGTAAAGAAAATGGGTGGGTGAAATTCAGCCTCTGTCAAAGGCAATAATAATAACAGTAGCTAATAGTTATTATGAACTTACTCTGCACCAAGAAATAAGGCACAGTGGTTCAGAGTGCAGACTCTGGAAATGGGCTCCTGGGTTTGAGTCCCAGCTTTCCTGCCTGTTAGCTGTGAGACTTTGGTCATGTCACTTAACTTCTCTGAGCCTCAGTTTCCTCATTTGCAAAATGGAAATAATAATAACCTACCTCATAGGGTTGTTGGGAAGATTCCAAGAGTGAATACATGGGAAGTGTATAAAATGGTGCCCAGCGCATGGAAAACACCCAAGAAGAGCTAGCTATTATTATTCTTTGAAGGTGAGTGTTCAGAGAAGTCCTCTCCGAGAAGTTGACATGTGGGCCGGCCCGGTGGTGCAGCGATTAAGTTCACACATTGCGCTTCGGCGGCCCGGGGTTCGCCGGTTCAGATCCCGGGTGTGGACATGGCACCACTTGGCACGCCATGCTGTGGAAAGCATCCCACACATAAAGTAGAGGAAGATGGGCACACATGTTAGCTCAAGGCCAGTCTTCCTCAGCAAAACGAGGAGGATTGGCAGTAGTTAGCTCAGGGCTAATCTTCCTCAAAAAAAAAAAAAGAAGTTGACATGTAAATTGAGCCTGGGATGTCAATAAGGAGCCACCATGCTGAGCTCTGGGAGAAGAAAGTTCTAGGCAGAGGGGACAGCCAGGGGAAAGGTCCTAAGGTGGTGATGGCTTTGCTGGGTCTGAGGAGTAGAAAGAAGGTAATGGGGCTGGATCACTGTGAGCCAGGGAGGGGGCAAGAGATAAGGTCATGGAGGGCAGGCAGAAGCAGACCAAGGAGAGCCTTCTAAACCATGGAAAGAAGCCTGGATTTTATTCTGTGTGATAGAAGCCCCTGGAGGAGTTTGTTTTAAAATATAGGTTTTATTATTATTTAGGTACGGTGAGGCCAGCAGATCAGGAGACGATTGCCATGGAAAAGACAGTTTGTTATACTCACAGATCTAAGAGGAGGGGTCACCCCATGCTACAGGGGGCCACATGGAGAAGCACCAGGGTCAGGAGGGTCCAAGTGAAATGGGACTGAGCCCCCTGCATCTCCTCCCTGGAGCCCACCTCTGGGCCCGCTCCCCCCAGGCCTGATCCCTGCCCCCAGCTCCCGCTCCTCTGCTAGGCATCTCCTCAAAGAGCCAACGGAAAGCTGTGTTTACTCTGCCAAGTGGCATCCCTGGGGAGGGAGGAGAGGAGAAATAAATCTTCCTGCCTGGCTTTGGAAAGCAGGCTGTTAATTACCCAAGGTTTGAGGCAGCCTGCCTACTAGGTAAACATTTGCCAAACTGGCTCCACTGATTAACCCTTTGGCACCCAGGGCTGAGATGGAGGTGTCTGGGTGCAGGCTGCTGTGAGAGGGTTCAGGACTTGGGGGAGGCTGGGCATGGCTTCTGGAGCCTTCAGAGAGGGTCTAAATCAGAGGAAACACTCAGGAGGATGGAACAGAATGACTTCAAGACCAATCATTCTTCGCCTGTCCAGTCCTGCTGTCCCCCAGGCCCCTGTCCCAGGAAGAGAGCCCCCCAAGGTGCAGCCAGGGCAGGAAGCTCAGCCTGCAGTTTCAGGCAGGGATGTTCTGCATGTGAGGGGCTGGCCCAGCGATGCCTGCTTGCTTCGATCCCCTTAGCTTTCTCTGGGTAACAGAAACCCACCGTACAGGGGGCAGAGACCCACCTCCCAGGGGAGGGGAGCCCAGCCCCTGGGACATGTCTAGGTGAGGCTGGTTGGAAGGCAGCCTGGAGCTGACTGTAATTATTCACGTGTGCGCCTACCTGTCCAGCTTACCAAACACTTTCCCAAGTGTTATCTCATTCAACGAACCCACAATAAACCTGTGAAGCAGGAATTAGCCCCCTGTGAGGCAGTGGTCCAAATCCAGGCTTTATTTCTCACTGGCTGTGTCACCTTGGGGCAATCACTTCACCTCTCTGAACCTCACTAACCTCTCCTGTACAATGGGGAGGATAGCCGCCAGCCCTGGCAGTTTTGCTGCAAGGCTTAAATGAAATCATGGATGTGAAGAGCTCAATAGCGCCTGGCACATGGTCAGCACATGTGTCAGCCCCTCCCTCGAATTCCCCACTTAACAGAAGAGGAAAATGAGGCTCAGTGAGCTATCAAATTAGAATCTTCTGAATGTTAAAAAATTATCATACAAATGCATAGTGAGCATGTGTCAAATTTGTATGTCACTCGTTTGTGAGGACATGCTCAGGATGACAAAGCTGGTGGAGAGGACTCACTGATGATCATCAAGGAAGCACAGAGAATGCTGGAAGAAGATTGCTGGTTAGATCCCAAACTGCAGATGCCCTACAGTGCGTGACCTATAACCTTTGGGGTGATCTCTATGGGTCAAAAATCAATTGTATCACTATCGGACAAAAATCTTTTGTATTTTATCTGTTTTCTACAAATTAGCACCTTAGTTCTCAGACATAAAATGTCTAGGCTTGAACACATGGGGAGTCACATGACCCTTGGCTTGTTAGTTGATGCTCAGTGGACCGATGAAGGTCACACAGTTTCCTCATTGCCTCACTTCCAAGTTTTAGGTACTTTTCCATAACAAAGTCAAGTGTTGATTGGATGGCAAAGGGAAGGACTGACCTGCCAACTTGTGTCAGAATTACTTCTGAGTAAGAATTCCAGATCTTTAAAAAGCCTAGTCTGGAAAGCCTAGTCTGCTATCATGTTAGGCTGATGGTGAGAAACTGAAGGCCCAGAAAAAAGGGTCTGACTTGTCCAAGGTCACACGGCAGTGCCTGGGGGAGGAACAGAGGCCAGAGCTGCTCTCCCCAACTCCTGTCCCCAGATCCCCTGGGCTGCTCCCCTGGCCCTCCCCCAGGTGGGGTCCGGGTGTGGGTTATCCACTATGAGCAAGAACTGCTCTTCATCCTGGTGGGGCCGAGGGGTAGCTGGAGCTGGAGCTGGAGCTGGATTCATGTCGTGGGGTCCCACAGGCCTTTACCAGGGTTTGGGGTTATCTGAACAACAAGCAAGTGAGAGCTGAGACCCCAGAGGCTCACACAGCCTCCAGCCCCCTGCCCTTGTTAATTCTGCAGTGAGACACCCAGACAGCTCAGAGCTGGGAAACAAACAGCAGCAGACAAGAAGCAGCAGATGGGTTTCCACGGTGATCGTCTCCTGGAGCTCCGAGTGTCTTCCTTCTTCCTGAAGATGGAGATGCAGCAGGAAAAACATGGATACAGGAGGGAAACACCAAGTCCCGGTCCTGATCTACCCCAGATAGACCGCTTGGTGCCCCTTGAGCAAGTCATCTCACCTCCCCCTGGGCCTGAGGAGGGACAGAGTCTGCCTTTTGTTAGGTGCCTGCTAATGTGCCAGGAACGGTGTGCTCAATGCCATACATTCATTATCTCATTCAATCTTCTTCCCAACAAGCCTTTAAGGAAAGAGCTATTATCAGCATTTTACAGATGAGGAAACAGGAGCACAGAGAGGTGAGGTAACTTGCACAGGAACACACAGCTTTTTAAGAGCACCTGAGCTATGCTCTTAACCACAGCACTATATAGTGCTCCAGGCCCCTTCTTCTTGGAAGACTAGATATAGTCCTTCTGGAGATTTCAGGCCCGACCCAGAGAAGGAAGGGCGGGAAGGAGGCAGAATCAGGGTGCAGAGAAGAAACACTTCAGACCAAACACAGTGATGTTAGCCCCATTTTCTGTTTGGGCACCTTGGCCAATACGATACCCTGCATCTCAGGCAGGAAGCAACCACATGCTCAGGTAGCCCCCAGGCATCACCCGCCCCCCGTCACCACCAGGCAGCCCCCAGGCCACATGACCCCACCACAGCTACAAAACAAACACTGCAGTGCTCAGAGCTCCAGGATGCTACCCAGAACACCTCCTCATCCTCAAACCCACATAAAGGCCTGTGTCATCCCTGCCCTGCAAAAACCCATCTTCTGGCTCCTCCCAGAAGCCTCCCCAGGCTGAAGCAGAGCCTGGGCCTTCCCCTCCTCCCCCTCATTGCTGTCCTCTCCTTCCTGCCCTGTCCCACCCCCCTCTCCCCAAAGCATTGGCTTCCATCCCACTGATCAGAGCCCAGGCATAGGACAGGAACTCCTCGGAGCCCTTGGCAGAATGCAGAGATGTATTTTTAGGATGAGCCCAGCTCAGTCCTGCCTGCCAGGATGCCCTGCCTCCTCTTCCTCCATCCAAACCCCAAGGCAACTGTGTGACTGGCAGTCCAGACAAGCCCAGGCCCCGGCCAGCCTGAGACCCTCCCCTGCAGGGATGAGGGTAGGGGAGGGCTCGTGTGTATATGCAAGTGTGGGCATGGGCGGGAGCCAGCCAGGGCACCCGGGGTGGAGTGGGGGAGATGGAGCAGGATCAGGTGTTCCCCGTAAGCCCCTTGCCTGATGGCCTTGGCCACCTAGCCCTCCCAACTTTGTCCATCCATCCATTCATGCACTCATTTGACAAGCATTTGTTGGACATTTATGATACTAGTGCTGGGGACAGGAATGATGAGTGAGCCACGATTCCTAGCCTCAGCACTGGATTCCTGGCCTTCTTCTCCAAGTCAGTTCCCCACTCAGTCTTCCCTATCTCGGATGATGGCAACTCCATCCCGCCTGTGGCTGAGGCCCAGCCTCACATCAATCTGTCAGCATGTCTGTCTCTTTGCCCTGGCTCCAGCGTCCAACTACTTCTCACCCCCACCACCTTGGTCCAAGACATCATCATGGCTTACCTGACCCCAGAGGGCTCCCGGCTTCTGTCTTGGACCATATGGCAGCCTGTCCCCTGCAGTCCGAGGGTGCTGTGAAAACAAGGTCAGATCAGGCCTGACGTGTAGCAGGCAGGCTCCCCCCAGAACCTGTGCCCTGGCTGCTCCTCCATTCCTCCTCCCGGAATGGACTTCCCCTAGAAATACACCCCACTCACTCCCTGACCTCAGATGTCAGCTTTCAGTGCAGCCTGCCCTGATCCTTGCATTCCACATTGCAGCCCCTCCCTGTCTCCGTAGCGTTTATCGCCACATAACATATGAGATCTTTTATTCGTTTGGTTTCTTTATTGCTGGCTTCCCTTCCCTGGAATGTCAGCTCCGTGAAGACAAGATTTTGTCTGCTTGTCCACTGCCCTTGGAACCTGCCCGGCCCCCAGTAAGGGCTCATTAAATGGATGTGGAATGAGAAAATGAATGACTTGTGGGGTGACAGACGTGTAACAAAAGATGTCCCTGCTTCCACTCCTGCCATTTCCTGTCTGTTCCCACACAGGCAGGACATGGATTTTCTAAAAAACACATTGTTGTCCTTCAGGTCTTTGGGTGGGTGCCACTGCTTCAGACACCTTCCCTGGCCCCCTGGGTTAGGTGGTCCCCCTTCCCTTGTTCTGTTGTTGCCTGATTAATGGTCTCCTTCCGGGACAGTGAACTCGGTGAGGTGGGGCCGTGTCTGTCTCAGTCAGGAGGTAGAGTGGTGCAGTGGTTAAAGGAATGGACTGCCCGGGTCCAAATCCTGGCTGAGGTATGGGAATTTAGGCAAGTTACTTAAGCTCCCTGGGCCTCCATTTCCCCATCTGTAAAATGGGGATAATAATAATATCTCCCTCAAAGCCCCCACAGGAGAGGAGTAAACGAGCGAAAACACTAGCACTTAGAGCCGCGTGTGGCACACAGCAAGTGTAATACGAATGTCAGCTATTATTGCTCTTTGGTGTTTACCCCCAGGGCCTGGCACAAAACCAGGCCCACGTTTAGTCCTCTGTAAGTATCTGTTGGATGAATGAATGAGCACAGGGATAGAGGGATGGAGAAATGGCATGAGACCCTAGAGGAGGGCCCTCACCAGCCTGAGGGGAGTCAGGGAAACCTCCTGTAGGGAGAGAGGCTTCGGTTGATTCCTGGAGGATGAGGAGGGTTAGCAGAGGAAAGCGAAAGGCATGTGCGTGTGCGGAGGCCTCCCTTCCCGGGAGGGAAGCTGAGGTGTGCAGGGAGAGACTGACCCTGAAGTGTGAAGAGGCCAGATTTCCCCTTTGTTGGCCATTTTGAGGACATTCTTGGATGTGTGAACTGCGCCCCACCCCCTGACTGACTGCCCACCGAGGGTATAACATTCCCATGGTGGCTCCCTTGTCAGATCAGTGGCCCCCTGAGATCAGGGGAAGGCCAGCAAAGAAAGGAGCTTACCACTTGTTGCCAGACCCCCTGGGATGGGCCTGGATTTAACCTGGCAACCATCTCCTGCTGGATATCATTATCCCCATTCTAGCGACGAGGGGACAGAGGCCCAACATCATCCCGCCAGTAAGGCGTAGAAGGAGCATCCACTCCAGGTCTGCCTGGCTCCCTGCAGCCTCCCACATCAGACTGGGGCTCCTGGCAGCCAGGATCTGCGTCTTCCCCATCACTTCAGCGCTTCCTCAAGGGGCAACATCACCCATTCCCAGCTCCCCTCACCGAGCACAGACCAAGGCACTGAGCAGGGAAAACCCTCAATGTTCGTGGGCTAATGGAGAGTCAAGTTCACCCTCAGGAAGAGCTTCCCATACTGGCTGGAACAAGCATCAAGATCTTCCCCGGAGAGCTGCAGGCGATGGCAGACCTGTGCACCTAAGTGAAAGGTGCCAGGCGGGCCTGAAAAGGCTGGGAGCTGGATGAGATTGGGGGTGGGGATGCTGAAGGAGGAGGGACCAATCCTGGGAATAGTTAGGAGCAATTTACCCAATACCACTCACCCCGCCCCCTCCCAGCCGCTAAACCTCTCTTAGCTCATCTGTTGATCTGCAGACTCCCCACACTCAGACCCAGCTGGGGTGAGCAGTGGGAAGCTCTGCGGGTGAGGGTCAGGAGCTCAGGGCTCGAATCCCCATCCTGCCACTTCTTAGCTGGGTCACCTCAGGAAGATATCACCCCCTCTCTGAGCTTCACTTTTCTCGTCTTTAGAAAATGACAGTGATAAACCTCGGCCTTGGAAGGTCGATGTGAGAATTCAGAGACAGAGGCTGTGAGAGCTCAAGGCAAACGGTAAGGTGTGGGCCCTGCTGGTTATTATTATTAGCAGTCGAGGAAACTGGTTTGGAAGGGGTTAAGTGGAGACCCTGCCTCCCAGCCAGGAGCGAATCAGGGATGGCGGGGAGGAGCCAGGCCGCCGCTAGGAAAGAAATCTAGATTGGTCAGAGGCTGCTCCGAGGGACCGAGGGACCAGGAGGAGAAACCGGCAGGGCTTAGGGGCCGTGGGGCAGGAGTTTGGTGCGGGCTCCCTGGCCTCTGCACCATGATAGCTCCAATCAGACAGTGCAGGACCAGCTGCTAGTGGGGGAGGGGGAGAGACAGAGCTGTCTGAGCCGGGGGCAGCGACAGAGTGGGAGAGGACCAAGACCCACAGCCCTCCCAGTCCTCAAGGCAGGGGGCACTGGCTGCACCCAGGCCTTGACCTCAGCTGACCCTGAGAGCCCACATGGGGCACAGGGTCTAATTTTAGCTCTAGCCGCAGGGCCCACAGTCCAGGAGTGCCTGCCAGTGGACACACAGGCGGCCAGGGCTGTTCAGGGGCTGCTTAGGCAGGAGGAGGACTGGGGAGACCATCCCCGCTTCTGTCCAGCCCTGCACTCTGGCCAAGCTGCCTCCTGTGGGAGCCCTGACGGGTCCCCCATGGCCTGGCAGACAGCCCTCCTCTCCCTTGAGGCGGAGGTCACGGGGTGCAGCCAGGAGGGCAGAAGGACACGGCCTTGCAGTCCAGACAGGGGTTGCAACAGCCTGAGCAATACCCAGGAGCACAGGGCGCTGCTGGGAGAGCAAAGGCTGGCTTGGTTGTCCAAAGGCCGGGGAAGCAGAGTCCTGACAGCAGGAAGGCAAAGCTAGAGGGCTGGGTCCTACTTGGCCTCCTTGTGCCTGGCCGGTGACTCGCTGTTGACCCTACGCAGACAGCCTGCCCTCGGTGAGCCTCAGTCTTCCCAGCTGTACAATGAGGGCGCTGAACTAGAAGGTTATTCAGGTTCCAGCCACCCACCCTCAGGCCCCTGAGCCTCCTGCTTCCCCCAGCCCCGGCTGCCGGTGGCCACATGCAGTCATGGAGAAGAAAGGCCCTCTTGCTGGCACTGTCGGCCTCTTGGCTCCTCGTCCTCCTGGGAGCCTTCCCCCTTCTCCGCCTGGCAGTGCCCACCAGACCTCGGGCAGGGGCCTCCCAAGGCTGGCCACGCTGGCTGGATGCAGAGCTCCTGCAGAGTTTCTCCCAGCCTGGGGAGCTCCTAGAAGATGCCCCTGAACTTCCTCAAGGCCCCCGTAGCGGCAGCTGTGACTGGGGAGCTTGCTTTGACGCCTCGAAGTGCAGGGGTGGTGGCCTCAAGGTATTTGTGTACTCGGCAGCTGGACCGGTCTCTGAGACTCATCGCAGGATCCTGGCTTCCATTGAGGGGTCCCGCTACCACACATCCAACGCTGCCGAGGCCTGCCTCCTCCTCCTCCCCCTCACCCGGGACTCCTCAGCTGGAGAGTGCAGCCCGGTGCCCCCGCAATGGAATGGGGGCAGGAACCATCTGGTCCTCAGTCTCCACCCAGCCCCCTGCCCCCGGACCTTCCAGCTGGGACAGGCAATAGTGGCCGAGGCCAGCCCAACAGTGGACACCTTCCGGCATGGCTTTGACGTGGCCCTCCCGCTTCTTCCCGAAGCCCACGCATTACGAGGTGGGGCACCTGGCCAGCTGCGGCAGCACAGCCCCCACCCCAGGGTGGCCCTGCTAGCCCTGGCAGAGGAGAGGGGCGGGTGGCACACGGCAGACACCAACTTCTCTGCCTGCCCCTGGGATGGGCGCTGTGAGCAGGACCACGGACCCGAGCAGTAAGTGGACCTTTCCCCTTGGGGTCTGGATGAGAGGGGTCTGTGATGGGAGCGAGCCCAGAGGCCAGGGTGGGGGCAGGATTGGGATGGGAGAACCAGCTAGTCCTGGCAAATTTAGGCCTCAGCCGCAGCAGGAGAGAGTCAGGCTAGACAGCAGAGAACACTACCGCCGAGACAGTGATTTGCTGCAAGGGGTGTCCTAGGCAGGTTGTGGAGTTCTCCCCTGGGGATCCTTAAAAACACAAAACATGACTCACCCTACTTACTCTTTTTCTCTTATTCCAATGCCTCCTTCCCTAGTACTTTCTTTAACATACACTTCTACAGTCCTTACTCTGTGCTGAGCACTTTCATAAATAACGATTATAATAAAATATACTTATTGCTATCATTTAAATGTTTGTGTACCAGATACTGAAGCTCAGAGAGGTTAAGGAACTTGTCTGAGGCCTCCCAGCCAGAAAGAGCACAGCCAGTATTTTAATGGAATTTCCTGTCTCTGTAGCCTTCAGCGTTAGAATTCTAAGTTTTAAGCAAGAGTTTGTGATCAACCCCGTCAAATGCCTCAGAGCCATGGAGATTAGTAACTGGTCACAGATGGAAGGTGCTCCTATGTCTAATTTGGGGGATTAACTTCTTAAGGAAACAGCCTTTGGTTACAGTAAATATGAATTAGGTCAGACCTACAGAAGAACTTCCTGCCAGTAAGAGTGCATGAATACATATAACAGGCATGGGGGCCTATGGGGCATGGAGAGCTCGTTCAGAAATTTCTCTCTGCCTGGGCTAGTTGGGGTGACACACCGCAGATGATAATGCAGTTAACCTCTAAGTACTCTAACCCCTATGCAGCCCCAGGAGGCCCACATTGTCCAAAGGCTGACTGGCCAGGCAAGAATGAAAGCCTGCTCAGGTTGTCCAGGGCCCCTGCGGCAGAGAATTCCCTCCCTATCTCCCAAGGCAGACCTGAGGCGGAACCTGTCATTCTAGAATCCTTCCCTGCTCCCTCCCTCTGCCAGGACAACACGGGCTATTCTGAGCTCCTCTTCCCTCCCAGGAATTCTTCAGGTGGCCAAGCTCTGTTTTTGCCTTGCTTGGGGCCTCTGGGGCTTCTCTCAGCCAAAGGGCTCTTGTGGGAATGGAATCCCTCTGCCTCCTGAAGGCACATGGCCTCCAGGGAGTCTCGAAGCCGGGGGCGAGGACAGAATTGCCCCAGTCTGCCCTCACGGCCCTTCTGCTAGGACCCACGCCTAGTGGGCATCCTCAGCAGTAACCAGAAAAGTCGGGGATCCCCCCAGACCCCGCAAGCTCGGAGCTCAGACAGAGCTCACCTTTAGTGACAAGGCTCTCTGCTTCCATTGCCCTGCCTCACTTTTCTGAGCAGGCACTTAGCTATGAAAGTTAGGGAGCTGTACACAGTAGGCAGGTGCTCACTAAATGTTTACTGATTGATCCAAAATTGGCCAAAACTGGTCAAGGTTTTCTAATCAGCGTGGGCCACACTCTGAGTAGCATTTTTGATAAGTCTGTTTCCAAGGTGTGAGGCCTAGCAGCCTCTAATTGTCCTCCGAACTTCAAGAAGTTCTGTTTTTGGCCTCAGCCCGCCTGCAGGTGACAGGACTCGTCATCATCTCTGGGGTAGCATGCGCCTCGGTTTCCCTGAAGTACCAGACTGCGGCCCGGCCAAGCCAGCCACACAGTAGAGGGACAGGGTGAGAGAGGGAGGCCCACAGCCACAGGGCCAGCCCCCTGAAGGTGGCCTGAATAAACAAGTGCTGGCCAGAGAAATAGGCGACTCACAGTCACTGGCCAGGCTGGCGGGAGGGGGGAGGGGAGAGCTTGCCCTGGGCCAGGTGCTGTGCCAGCCCCCTTACAGAAGTCATGGTCAATCCTCTGAAACACCCTTCAAGGGAGGCATTATTATCCCCATTGCAGGGAACAGGAAACTGAGGCTCAGACCAGGGGAGTGCCTTTGGTGCCAAGCTCCTTGATGCACCACGGCCTCCCTCATGTTTCTCATCTGGCCCTTGGCAGCAACGGGGTTGAGATTAAACGCTGCACTTCTGGCTCCAAAGCCCATGTTTTTCCACCTTCGTTGAACAGTCTCCTGCTGCTTTGGAATGAGCCTCCACCCATTTAAATTGTTATTTATTTATTTTTATGAATAGGGAATTCATTCACATGGTACAAAATTCCAATGGTACAAAAGCGTATACAGTAAAAACTCCCTCCCTCCCTCCCCTGTCTCCGGCCACCCAGTTTTCCTTCCTGGAGCTGAACACCGTTTCTAGTTTCTCGAGCGTCTTTTCTGAGGTACTCTGTGTGTGTACAAACAACATGTATGTATGCTCCCCCGTTTTTTGTTTTTTTTTTTTTGAGGAAGATTAGCCCTGAGCTAACTGCTGCCAATCCTCCTCTTTTTGCTGAGGAAGACTGGCCCTGAGCTGAGATCCGTGCCCATCTTCCTCCACTTTATATGTGGGACGCCTACCACAGCATGGCGTGCCAAGCGGTGCCATGTCCGCACCCGGGATCCGAACCAGCGAACTCTGGGCCCCCGAGAAGAGGAACGTGCGCACTTAACCGCTGCACCACCGGGCCAGCCCTGTATTTTTTTAACATAGATTCAATGCATGTTTTAAAGGTCCCTGGCCCATCTCCATGGGGCCCCGGAGGCACAGCACCCAGGACCAGTGATACTTTTAGGGGCCCATGAAAATATTTTCATTTCTTTGAAAATCAGAAGGAAAAAAATGAACTCTTAAGTAGAAGAAAATGATTTAATATATAAAACTAATATGTTCATTTTTATACCTACACAGTCATCAAATATCATTTTTATAATTTTTTTATGGCAGGGGCCTACAGAGGCCAAAGTGCCTAGGGCACACAGAAGTCACAGTGTGGCCCTGCCTACGGCTAGGCCCTGGTAGAGCCCTGGGGCCATGAGTGGAGCCACATTAACTCCAGCCTTGGGCACTGAGGCTCCCTGGCAAAACACCTTATGCAATCATAGACTAAGACTTCATTGGCAGTTACCACGATGTCCCCTCTAAAGGAACACACATACACGCTTATCCAGCCTCTGCTTAGTTACCTCTACTGATGGGGAACTCACCACTTCCCAAGGTCACCCACTGGCTACTCTCAGTCAGCTCCATTACCAGAATTTGTGCTGAAACTAATCTTGCAGACATTTGGTCCATTGGTCCTGGGTCTATCCTCTATTGCACACTGAGCATTCATTAAGCACCCATTAAGTGCCCATTCTCTGCCAGGTGCTCTGCTAGGCCCTGGGGATATGGAGAGGAGGGAGGCACAGCCCCTGCCCGCAAGTAGCTTGGTCTTGTAGGAGAGACAGACAAGGCACTAGTTATGACCCACATTGTTAAGCAGAGAGAGGCTGTGCGAGCTGCCTGCCTGGCTCTCCTACTTCAGAAGTGTGTAACCTCTTTAGGCCTCAGTTTCCTCATCTGTAAAATGGGATACTAACAGCACATACCTCCCACCTCACAGGGTTGAGAATGAAGTGAGTTAGCGCATGTAAAGTACTCAGAACGGGGCCTAGAAGAAAGCGCATGCTCAGTAGAGGTTAGCTTGGCCCATTACTACTACATGTGCACAGGTGCTGTGGGAGCAGAGAGGAGGGGGCCTTCTCTGGAGAGGTCAAGGAGGGTTTCCCAGAGGAGAGGATGTTTGAGCTCAGACATTAAGACTGAGTAGGAGGAATTCCTCGGGCTGCAAGGCAGGGAGGGGTGCTCCCGGCTGAGGGAGAAAGAGATGCAAAGACACAGAGCGGGGAGCAGTGGAGGTTAATGAGGACTCAGGGGTGCAGTTTATTCAGCAGGCTCTTTGTCTCTGGGTTCTCTGAAGCCTTCAACTTAGGGGTTTTCAGTCCCTTAGGGCTTTACTGGGGAAGGGGAGAGGGCTGTAGCTTGCTGGTGCTGTGGCTTTTAATTAGGTGGAAGGTGTCCTGTTGTTTAACTTGCGGCTTCTTCCAGGAGATACCTCTGGACACCTGAGCATTGGAGAAAGAAGGCAGGGGTCCTCTGGGAGACCCCTAAGCAGCAGCTCTGGGGTGGTTCAAATAACCCAGTTCTGCCCCAACCCCTTCTGAGACCCTGAGCCAGTACTTGGGTCTTTCTGAGACTCGGTCTCCCCATCTGCTCAATGGGGGTTGGTCCAGAGGCTGACTAAGTACACCCAAGACTGCTTCTTGAAGGTTCAGGCTCAGAACCAGATAGGCTGTAGCTGAGGAAGATCCTGGGACCCCCTAGGTCCTTTTCATCTGTCCCACTCAGAGCAAGCCGGTGGGCCCGGAGTCCTGCCCCCACCCCCACCTCCCAGTAGCTAGGTCATGGGCACTGCTTCCCCTAGTGGGCAGTCCTACCCCTGTGACTCCTGTCCCTCCCTCCACAGGCACACACAGCCTGAATGTGGCCCTGGGGTTGGGGGAAGGAGGTGGGAGGAACAGAGGAGGCCTGTCCTCTGGGCAAGGGGGCCTCTGGGCAGCAGCTTCCTGTGTGGTTCCAGGCTAGGGGCCCAGCCCACCTCATGACAGAGGAGCCTTTCACAGGCCTGGGCTCTCAGGATGGGAGGAGGGCAGGGCATGGAGGCCACGCAGGTGAGGGCTGCCAGAGAGTCTGCATGTGGCAGAGCAGTGGGAAGGCAAACATGTGCACGGCCAAGTCTAAGTCGAATCCAGCCTTGGAAACGGCAGGTCCCGCCACCTTCCATTTTGCAAATGAGGAAAGTCCAGAGAAGGGAGGTGTCTAGGCCCACCAAGGGCAGAGGCAGAGCTGGAACCTAGGCTCCTGCCTCCTGGCCCAACCATGGGTGAGGCTTGTGTTTGTGTTAGTGTGTCAGTGAGTGGTGTGCGTGTGCATGAGTGTTTGTCAACATATGAGCACACGGTGGTGGGTTTGCACATTGTGAATTGGGGAGTGTTGGTGTGGGGGCTGGGGGCCATCAAGGAGCCAGATAGGGTGAGGGGCAGCTGTCTCAGGCCTCATATGTGTGGGACCTCCTCCTGTGCCTCCTTAGGACCCACCCTGGGGCAACGCTACCCAATGCCACCTTCTGCCTCATCCCTGGCCACCGTCCTGATGCCTCGCACTTCCTCCAAGCCCTGCAGGTACAACCCTAACTTGGGCACCCCCTGCCCCTGTCCCCCGACACTCCTGAGCTGGCAGGGTACTCTGGGCCCAGGCCAATGGGCAGGGGTGGTGAGCTGCCCACTCCTTTACTGTGGGACTCAGGTGTGCCTGCAGCCACATTCACTGCACCTTCTGCAGAACAACCTCCCCCCAAACCCCACTTTTCTCTCCTCTTTGCCCCCTGACCCCAACAGCAGCAGCTGCTGACTTGGAACTGGGAGGGGGGTGAGTGTGTGCAGGGTGGGACTGGGCTCCCGAGTGACACCCCTGCCCCCCAGGCTGGCTGCATCCCTGTGCTTCTCAGCCCTCGCTGGGAGCTGCCCTTCTCCGAGGTCATCGATTGGACCAAAGCGGCCATTGTCACTGACAAGAGGCTCCCACTTCAGGTAGCTCAGGGCCCTGCCTACGGGGTGGGGACTGGACCTGTGACATGGGAAGACCCGGGGATCCCCGCCCCCAGGCTGCCTTCAGTCCTCATTCCTATCCCCCATCTATGTATACTGATGATTTTGCCCCCAGCCCCAAGCCTTTGGGGCTCCCATAGGATCAGATGGAGGCAGAGACTCCTGGGGGTTCTGAGAGCAAGTCCTGAGCCTCTTCCAGTCTCAGTTTCGCCTTCTGTACAATGGGATAAGTTAGACCAGAGGATCTCCATAGACCCAGCCATACTCATGCATGACTACTTAAATACCCAATTTAAGGGAAGGCCACAAAAGTCCAAAGTCTGAGCACCTCCTTGGAGCTTCGGATGAGAAAGCAAAATGCATGGTGACTTTTCCATCTGATGAAACTCATTTGCCCAGCTCTGAAAAACGTGTGTGAGCCCTGAACCCCCAGAAGTGAGAGTGGTGTGGGGAGTTCGTAACAATAGCTACTGAGCCTCTCCACTGCGCTGCGCAGTTAATATGTATCATCTAATTTAATTCTCACAACCACCCTCTGAGGCAGGTGCTATTACTATCCTCACTTTACACATGAGGAAACAGACCCAAAGAGGTTAAGTATCTCGTCCACAGTCACACAGTTACTAAGTGGCATTTAAACCCAGCTCTGTGTGACCCTTGAACTCTGGATTGCTAAATTACCTGGGACTTAGCCAAGGGTGGCTGCTCCTAACCCACTTGGAGAACTGTGGGGAGAGGGCTTCTTGTTCCTAGACCTCCAACCTACGTTGCCCCAACCCGGGGTCAGTCAGGGCCTGACAAGGCCCCACGCCTTCTCCTTTCTCCCTCTCTGCCCCAGGTCCTAGCTGCCCTCCAGCAGATGCCTCTCACACGGGTCCTCGCCCTGCGTCAGCAGACCCAGTTTCTATGGGATGCCTACTTCTCCTCAGTCGAGAAGGTCATCCATACCACTCTGGAGGTGAGGGGGACTCCCCTGACGGGAGCCCTGGTGCTCGGCTCCTGCCTCATCCCCATCCCCTCTCCACACACCTCCTCTGCCCCGGTGTTTGGGCCTCCCCCTTGAAGATGCCTCTAGGGTAAATCTGAGACTTGGCTCTGATCTCTTGGACAAGTTCCTTCTCCAATCTTGGCCTCGGTTTCCCCAGCTGTAGAGGACAGCTGTGGCAAATAGATTTCAAAGCATGTCCCAATTCCAGTTGACGGGCACTGGCTGCCTGGGGTGCTGGGTGGGAGGGATTCTGGGTCCAGAAGAAACATCAGGACCTGTTAGTGGTGTTGCCATGAGTGAGGAAGGAAAGGGAGGCAGCAGGTCACCACCATCTGCCACCTCTGGATATCATCATTGACTGCCCCCTACTCTGGACTTCTGCATCTGAATCCTTCTGTCCCCAGTGATCTGGTGATGCAGCTGCTGCCTCCACCCCCCACCCCCTGAGCCTGAAGGGGAAGGGGTGGGGCTATACCAGGTCCTCACTTCCTCAGAGCCTGCCTATGGCCACACTGGCCACTCCCTCTGCACAGCCCTCTCTCATTTCACAGATTATTCAGGACCGGATCTTTGGAGCATCTGCTCACCCCTCGCTACTGTGGAACAGCCCCCCAGGGGCACTCCTGGCCCTGTCCACTTTTTCCACAAGCCCCTCGGATTTCCCCTTCTACCATGTACAACAGGGTATGCCCTGGGGATGGGACAACTTGAAGTCCCCACATCAACTCTCCCCAAGTCTGACCCAGCCTTAACCATAGAGCCCAGCCCAGCCCCTCCCCAAATCCCCAATGTCTCTCCTGGCTTCCCGAGTCCCCAACTCAGGTCAGAACCTCCAGAGGGTTCTGTCCCCTCCCATCCTAATAGCCTGTGTCTCATTTTCCTAGGCTCTCGCCCTGTGGGCAGGTTCAGCGCCCTGATCTGGGTGGGGGCCCCAGGCAAGCCCCCCCTGAAGCTCATCCAGGCGGTGGCAGGCTCCCAGCACTGTGCCCAGGTCTGCCCCCTTGACAGCTGGTGTCCCGAGATCCAAGGTGGGGACAAAGGACAAGGCAGGACCCTCAAAAAGACATCTAGACCTTGATAACCACGCATTTTTGGGGAAGGCACGGGAAAGATTTTCAAGTGCCATTGCTACCTTCCTCTTTAAGCTCCAAAGTTCTTGTTCCTTTCCTCACCCCCACCCCTCCCTCCCTCTTGGGGAGGCTGAAGAAGTAAACACACATACATTCACTCATTTATTCATCCAGCATTCATTTTCTGAGCCCCAGGCCCTGGGCTCGATGCTGAGGATGCAGAGAAAAAGCAGGAAGATTCCACCCCAGATTCAGATTCAGGTAGTATTTCCTGGCATGCAGACTGTCAAATCTCACTTCCAGAGAAGCCAGACAGACTCTTGAGAGTAAGAGCATCAGTTAGCTCAGCCAGGGCACAGATGGAGCAGCTCCAAAGATGGACATTGGAGCTGGGTTGGGACGGATAAAGGAGCAGGAAGAGAATGAGAACCTTTGAGAGAAGATGGGGATGGGGCATGGGGTCAGGGCCCAGGCTAGGGGCTACCACAACCGGCTCTCTTTGTTCTAAAGCCACAGGTAGCTACCTTCGTGTCACAGGAATTCCTGCCTTCCAGAAGCCCAGAGGCAAGCAGGGTAGCATTGAAAGGACCTCGACTCCAACTACACTCTCCTCCCAAACTCACACATACACCTGCTCCCCCATATTCCTTCCACCTTGAGAAAGATCACTCCTGGGACCCCCCCTTCCGCCCCAGACTTCAGGAACACTCCCCTTTCCTCCTAGATCTTGGTTCTCTGGAGCAGCGAGAAGCCACCACCACCCAGGTGGCCAGAGACAGCAGTGCCCTTGACAGTCAGTGAGGGGCACAGGAAGGTGAGGGATGAGGAGGGGCATGGAGGGGAGTGTCGGCCCCTGAATGCTGGGAACTGGGAAGGGCACACGGGGCGCTTTATGTGAACCGGAGCCAAAGCTGGACTTCAAGTTGGGCCTGAAGAAATCAGACAGTGGGTTTTGGCTGCAGGCCTAATAGAGGTGCTTCTCTTTCATCTCTGGCCTTTGTGAATTGTGCTTCCAGAGAACTGGGGTTTTCTGTGATGTGGGAAGGCAGAGGGAGTAGGTTGGATGTCTCGGATGAGGGACAGAGGTAAAACCTGGGATCTAGAGGAAATATAGACAGATGGCAGCAAACTGGGCCAGAGTGGGGTGGCTTCTGAGAACCTGGGATGGTGTGAGCCACCTGCTGGCTGTGTGGATCTAGGCAAGTCCCTTCATCTCCTGGACCCATTGCTTTCAAATGAAGGATGTCTGACAGCCCCTGCCAGGGTTGAGGTGAGCATCTTATGTGACAACAGAGGACTCTGAGGTGTCAAAACTGGAAGGGCCTTTAGACACCAAACACCCCGTTCCAAAGGAGCAACTGAAGTCCCAAGAGGTCAGATGAGTTCCTCAGGTCCGAGTTCTGGGCAGCCTCGCTGTTTTCTCTACCCTTCCCTCTACACCATGGCTGCAGGGTCTCCTGCTTAGCAGATACTCAGATATTCACTGTAGGAGCCTGGGGAGGGTTCCCACGGCTGAGCTGCCTTCACCTCCCTCCCACTGCAGGTCAGCGACCGCTTCTTCCCGTACAATGCCATCAGCACCGATGCCATCCTCAGCCTCGATGCCCACAGCAGTCTCTCCACAAGTGAGGTGAGGTCTGGGCCCGGGAGCAGCTCAGTGTGGATGCGGACAGAGCTGAGGGCCCTGGCAGCCCCTTAAATTCCCAGAGCTGGGAGGACCAGAGATCAAGAGGTCCAGCCTCCTGCTTTTGAAACCATCCCAGAAAGCCAATCAGCCTCCTCCTTAGAAATCTAATAGAAGCTTTCTACAGACTCTTCTGAAGACATTATTTTCAGCTTCCAGCAGAAAAAGCATTGTTTCTAGCTCCCCATTGGGAAAGGTCCCCTAAGCACCCCCTGGAAACTTTCATGTTCCCATCTCTTCTTCCCCGAGTCCCCCTCAGCCAGGCTGGCCTTATCTCCCTATCTCTGGATATTCCTGGCTGGTTGTGAAGTCCTTCCTCACGCCTCCACTTAAATATCTCCCCAGGTGGACTTTGCTTTTGTAGTGTGGCAGAGCTTCCCGGAGCGGATGGTGGGCTTTCTGACGTGGAGCCACTTCTGGGATGAGGCCTTGGGCGGCTGGGGCTACACTGCTGAGAGGGCCAACGAATTCTCCATGGTTCTCACCTCGGCTGCCTTCTACCATAGGTACAGATGGGCCCTGGGGTCAGAGGGCCAGAGACCCCTTCTTTGGACCAGGAGCAGGGTGGCATAGGAGTGAACATAGCAATCAGCCTAGAGCACAGAGGTCCAGCTTCAAGGACCAGATGTGCCACCTCCCAGTTGTGTGATGGACAGGCCTCCTCACCTCTCTTGAGGTTCAGTTTCCTCATCTGTAAAATGTATTCACCTCACAGGGCTGGTGTGATAATCAAATGAAAAAACCAAAAGAAGTCCTTGGCACACAGATGGTCAACAAATGGTAGCTGGTGTTATTTTAAGTAGAGCCATGCAGAGGGTATGGACAGTGTTTGGGTTTGGTGGTGGTGGCGGGGTGACAAGAGAATGGAACTGATGCTTTACAAATGTGTGTGTGATGGGCTGGGGACTGTCCCAAGGCTTCCAGAAACTGCCTGAAGCGCCCCAGTTTGGGGACAGGGACTGAATTCTGGAGAGCCTGTTTAGAGGGGTTCCTTAAACATGTTTAAACCAAATATGTGTAACCTGGAACCTCTTGTAGATCTACCCAGGAGCTCTGCGGGAAATTCTCAGTAGAGTGAAGAATGCCCCTAATGTCTGCAGGCTGGGCCCAGGCTGTTCTGTAGGGGGCTGTGTGAAGCGAGGCTCACCTGGAGCAGCATCAGCCTGGCGAATCCACAGCCTTCCTGAAGCTGGTCTTTGGGCTGCCATGTTGGATGGCCTTGGAACCAGCTGATCCCTCCCTCAGTCTGGCTCTGTCTGAGTTCAGACCTCAGAGCCCAGGAGTGGGGGCCCCAAGGAGCTGTCAGGGAGTACACCATTGGCTGCAGACAAGCCACACGGCACAGAACAGTGGAGGGTAGTTCGAACTCGGAGTGGGAGCTCTCTGAGGGGGCCAGGGCTCAGAGAGGGGAGCAGGGCTTTCACAAGAGGCTTAGGGATTGGGTTGAAAGGGAGAGTGAGGAGAACGGAGCTGGGAGGCGAACTCGGCTGCAGCCTCTCCCTGTCCTCCCCCTTTGCCCAGGTACTACCACACCCTTTTCACCCACTCCCTGCCCGAGGCTCTGAGGGCCCTGGCAGATGAAGCACCCACCTGTGTGGACGTCCTGATGAACTTCCTAGTAGCGGCAGTCACCAAGCTGCCCCCTATCAAGGTCCCCTATAGGAAGCAGCACCAGGAGGCCAGACCTCCACTGGTGAGGATCCAGGCGGTCGGCACTGGCTGGGGAGGGGAGGGAGGATTCCCTCTCACTGTCTAATCCAAATCCTTCGTGCTGCTGGGGGAGGGAGGGCGTCGGCAGGACAGAACCAACGCCTTTCTCCTCCCGCTCTTAGGCGCCTGAGGGCCGGGGGCCCAGGCCGGAGCCGCAGCCCCCAGTCCGCAACTGCATCAATCAGATGGCGGCAGGGTTCGGCCACATGCCCCTGGTGTCCTCCCGCCTCCGTCTGGACCCAGTGCTCTTCAAGGACTCGGTGTCCGTACTACGCAAGAAGTATCGCAGCCTGGAGAAGCCCTAGGAGGGAGCAGCGGAGACCCCAGCCCTACTCCCGGGGGCGCCCCATCTGCCTGGGGGGAGCGGAGAGGGGAGGCTCAGCATCCTCCCTTAGGACTGGCCAATCAAGGCGGCCAGTCAGCCAATGCGGCAGATCCCGATTGGCTAACCACAGCCCTAGCGCCCCGAGGGGGCGGGCCCTCGCCCCACCCTCCGGTCCCGCAGCTGGGTGCAGTTCCCCTGTGCGCGGCGCCCGCTCTGCGGCTGTGCGGTGCCGGCGCTGACCCCTTGCCCGCAATGCCTTTCTCGGCTTCTCTGCCGAGCTGACTTCTACTTGTCTTTCAGATCTTCGCCTCCTCCAGGAACTTGCCTGACCCCCATCCCCGCCCCGGTTGGGTTTGGTCTCCTCCTCTGCGCTTTCACAGCCCGGTGTTTCCCGCAGTCCTGACACTGTTCATGCTGCCTTGCAAGGTACACCGCCAGGCCCCAGGACTGGCCTGGGAGCCCGGGGAGGGCAGGGTCGTGTCTTCTCATCTCTGGCCTGGCAGGTGCGCCACAAATAATTTGACGAACAGATAGAAGAGACATCGACGGCGTGGTTGGCTCTGGGCCGATGGTGGCGAGAGTGTGGACAGGGTGTGTAGAGTGAGAGGCGAGACTCCGTCCCCCACCCCCTGGGGTTCCTAGTCCGGCGGGAAGGCAGCTACCCTCAGACGCCTGGGTTGCCAAGCGCAATCTTTGCGCCCCAGAGATGGAGTAAAGAGATACCGAGAAGCCAGTTTGGGGGCTTCCTTCCCCACCGGGCGGAACAGGATAGCGAGGTGAAAAAGGGGATGGGAATACAGGTGGTCAGCCCCTGCCCGGTCTGGGACCCTTGGCTCAGGCTGGGCCGTCGCCTGCATTACCGGCCTGGGCCACTAGAGGTCAGCGTCGCACCGTGCTGTCTCCTCCAGGAAAGGGGCCGAAGTTCTCAACACCCTTCGGGTCGGAGAGCGGCCCGGGACGTGGAGGGTGGGCGGTGTGCAGCCCGAGGTCTGAAAACTGCGGGGAGGGATCTGAAAGAATAGCCCCATGCCTTTGGTCCACAGACTTAGGCCTAAGAAAGGGCCATTTTTAGGTGGGCTGGGTGGGAGCAGGGGCTGTCCCCAGCGCCCTGGTGGTGAGAGTGAAGTGGGGGAGGGGACACTGGGTTCCCCGGGTTCATCCGCCTGGAACTGGAATTATCGCTTCCGAAATAAAACGCGTGTCCTTGCCCCCTCACGCTCAGGTTATAAATACCCCTATAGCAGCTGCGCGGGAGGGGGGGGGAGAGGCACGACTCTGGGATGGGGGTGACTCTAGAATGGTGCGGGTGGTGGGTCCAGCCCAGGTCCAGGGTGTCCGGTGTTTTCCTGCTTTGATGGCCTCGCAGCTTTGGAAACTCCCGTGACTAGCTCACTGGCAGGAACATGCCGTCCCCCAAGGCCTCGCCAAGGCCTCCCACTCCCATCCTCCAACTTGACCTCTGGTCCCTGGATGATTCAGGTCCTCCCTGGAGCCAATCACAGCTGGGGATGCAGAGGGCTCTCCTTTGGGAGGCATGGGGCTGCTAGATTCTTGAGGTGGAGTGGGGACAGGGAGTTACAGGGGAGGGGAGGCAGCCTGGCCCAGAGTCAAGAACAGCTGAGGGTGGGTGAGGAAGCACACAGCTGCAGCCCAGGCAGCCTTCCCAGGGTGGGGAGGACACGAGGGCCAGCCCCAGCCACAGAAAAGAGGCACCTTTCCCCTCCCCATTCACAGCTGCAGCACCCAGAACACTGAACTGCCTTGGCATGGCCTTGCCCATGGGGAAGGCACTGCCAGCCCCAAGGGCTCACACTGTGCCAACACACACCCCAGAGTAGGTCCCCAGCCCCTGCTGTAAAGGCAAACCTAGGGGAATGAGGCAGAAATCCCAGATGCCTCACACTGGCTGTGTGACTTCAGGGAAGTGACTCAACCTCTCTGAGCCTCAGTTTTCTCATCTGTAAAAATGGAGGACAGCAATGACTGTTTCTTGACAGGAGTGTAGGGACTTAGTATACAGCAAAGCCCAGGAGTCAGGTTCCTGGGGTCTACTATGGCTAGGGGGAGGGGGATTTGATTCCCCTGAGATTGGGGTGGTGTGGAGCTCGGCCACCAGCAGTCTCCCTACACACACACTTCCAAGCCAACACAAATGACTTCTCACAGATTTTAAAGGGCTGAAGAACCTGCTGATCTAGATCACAGGCAGCCCCAGATGACAGCGCTGGAAAGGCACAAAGAGGTCATTTCACAGATGGGAAGAGAGAGGCTCAGAGGGGAATGCAAGTGAACAACCCCTCTTCCTCCCAACATGGGTCAGGAGAGAGTCAACACAGACTCGGTGCTGCCGCTGGGGAGGCTGGGAGCCCACCAGCTCTTTGGCAAGGCAGCCTCGAGCCTCATCTCTCCAGAGTGAAGATAAAAGTAACCACTCTTCAACAGCCACCAGGTGCTTGGCCAACTTTGGCTCCAGTCCTCACAGCAACCCGGCGAGGTGGGTGTTAGCATTCTCAGCGGGCAGACAGACGAGAGGCACCGACTCGCCTAAGGGCACTTGCTTGCAATGGCAGACAGACCACTGGATGAGGGCTGCCTGATTGCCTGGCATGCTGCCTCCTCTGTGACATGGGGACAGGTCTCCCCCTTGTGTAAACACAAGCCACCCCCCAGTTCAGGAACCTTCACACACACCCCAGGAAGCCAGTGTCTCCTGTTCCAGTGCACAGGCCCTCTGTCCTCCAGTGCCGAGTTCTGTGCCGGTCAGGCCATACCGGCAACAGAGCTGGCCCAATCATATCTGATTTCATGTTCTGCGACCCCTGCCATACCATCAGGGCAAGAGGAGTGGGATAGGGACTGTGAGGCTCTTAGGGCAGGACCCGAGCTGAAGTCTCTGCCTCCCGGGCTGGGGAATAAAGAAGGAGGAAACCAGCTGGGTCGTTAAGCTTCCTCCCTCCAGGAAAGGGGAACACTTGGCTCACAGCTGAAGTGATGAAGGCACAGATAGGCCTCATCGCCCCCCAGCTCCCCATCTCAGGGGGACATGTACGAGAGTGCAGCGTCCTCACAACTCCCCAACCCCCATGGCCCCTTAAACCATGTTGTTAGAGGCTGAGGGAGGGCTCTGTTCCAGAGCTTCTTTACAGATTCATAAGGCAAAGGGCAGACAGACTGCAAAAGGGAAGTGAGGCAGGTAGGTGAGGGGACGTTGAGGCCAGTCTCCCCTCTATCACCCCTCATGTGCCCCCCCTGCCTTTCCTGAGGCTGTGGTAGGACGGTATTAACTGAGGATTAGGCGCACATTCAGCCCCGCCAGGAGCCCACCCAGGAGCTGGAGGAGCAGGGTCAACTAGCTGTGCGCCTGCCAAGTCCCCCTGCCAAGTCCCCCGCCGGGGCTGGCTGTGGTCAGGGGGGAGGCAGGGGAAGAGCCCCAATCTTGGAGTGGGGCAAGGCTCCTCCACAGTGAGCATGGAGCGGAGGTCAGGAGAGGGACCCTGGTTTACAGCTGGGCTAGGCAGAGTCTTGCTGGGCCTGAGGGACACTCAGTCCTGCCATCTGCAGGTCCTGGCCACTCCCCAGTTGGCACCTGGCCAGGCAGTCAGTCTGACGGGCCTTGGCATGCCTGACAGTCCTTCATGTCCTCAGAGTAGTTCTCGATCTGGATGGTCATGGTGTGGAAGTGGAACTTCCCCTGCAGGCAGGCGATGGCCGCCATCAGCACAGCCTGGGCATCTGCATTCTGCGCTGGGGGCCAAGAGGACAGACCAGGGGAGGCACCAGAGAACCGTTTACTCACTCTTGGGCCCTTAGGAGCAATCAGGAGCCCATCTCATACCCTACCCCCAGCAGAACAGGATAGGGGACCATGAGCCATCAAGGAACCCCCAGATTCCACGCCTGCACCAGGCAACCCTCTGGGTCCCATGCCTGGCACAATCCTGAAGAGCAGGAAAAGCACTGGCTTTAAGGCTCAGAATCTTTCCTCACCACTCATTAGCTGTACAAGCCTGGGCAAATGACTCTACCATCCCACCCCACCCCCAGCTTCAGTTTCTTCATCTATAAACAGGATTGTGGTGATCAAATGAAATACTGTGTATAAAGTGCTCGGCGTGGGGCCAGGTTCAATGCATGGGCTCTGCAAGCATCTGAGGTCGCTGGACCCATCTGGGGTGGCCCCAGGCCTCTGGCTGCTTCTCCCTCACCCGGCCCTGAGTACCCTGCCACTCACCGATGGCAATGTGGACAGACAGCACAGGCTGGGCCATGGTCAGCGCCCAGATATGCAGGCTGTGCAAGGCTTCCACCCCCTCCACCGACAGCAGCAGATCCCGCACAGCTGTGAAGTCCATGCCCTTGGGGGTCCCTGAGGACGGCAGGGACAGGGGCTGAAGGAAATTGCTCCCTCCCACCCAGGCTTGTTCCTGCTCTTCAAATGTCATCTCAGAGAAGACCTCCTTGGCACGCAGATCTGACGTCGCCCCACCCCCCAAATGATCCCCATCATGTCACTCTGTTGTATTTTCCTCTTCACACTTAACACCGTCAGAAATTATCTTATTTGTTAGCTTCTTGTCTGTCTCCCTCTCTAAAATGGAAACTCCCTGAGAGCAGGACTGTCTTGTTTACTGCCATATCCTTGGTGCCTAGAACAGTGCCTGGCCCTTAGTAGCTGCTCGATAAATGTTTTTTTGAATGGAAGGAAGAAGGAAGAAGGGAACGTGGGGATCTCCACCCCCACGTGGAGCAGCATCATTGTCTCTTTTACCTGCATCAGTCACCTTCTTGTAGAAAAAGCTCTGACGTGCAGCCCAACACTCCTGCTGACCCCAGACTGGCACCCAACTTCAGACTAACCCTGACCACACAGAGGCCCGAGACACAAGCTGCTGGGGCACCGTGAAAGCCGGTGAATCAGTGTGGTAACTCAGGGCAGACCATCTGCCACACCTCGAAGCCCAGCCATGTCCAACACTGACTGTTTTTCTGAGCCTCGGTCTGCCCCCTGTGCAATGGGAAGCATAATCCTCACCCATCTCTGCCTGAGGGAAGGCTGCTGGAGACTGAGGAAGTGTATGAGGAAGAGCTGGAGTGCCAGGTGCTACAGACACCACCCAGAAGCCACCCGGCTAGGCAGGGAGGACACATCTCAGCAGGGAGGAGGCACTCTTGGGGCCAGGAGGAAGGGAAGGTACAGTCCAGGGGACATTTCCAGGAACAGCCACACCTGAGGGCCCAGTTTGATGCCAAGGTTGGCCCGGGGCCCCAGGATGTTTTCAGCCCATGCCAGGCTCCAGATCATGGCTCCCCGCCAATTTGCTGGGATTCCCCTGCCCTGAATTTCAATTAGAGCTGGAGAGCCAAGAGCAAAAAGGGAGCCCCAAGCCCGGGTTACCTTCCATCAGCACCAGGATCACATCTCTCAGGACAGTCAAGGTTGTCCCCAGGACCAGGATGGAGAAGAGGAAGGTGCAGATGGGGTCTACACACTTGTACTCTGGCTACAAGAAAAGGGGAAGGCAGAGCTGGGGTTCACCACCACCACCTCAGCTTCCCTTCTCCCTTCCCACCCAGCACTGAGTTGGGGAGAGGGTCTCTCTGCAGGGTGGGCACGAGCCTCATCCTGGCCCTGCCTCCCAGTTCTCTACTTTTCATTCTGTGTCCAGAAGAACAGGCAGGACAGACCACAGTTCAGGATAAGACACAGTCCCTTCCCACACATCCTTGCCTAAGGGACTGAGACATGGACAGAACTAAAAGGAATCTTAGACATCATCTGGTCCAACATCCCCATTTTATAGATGGAGAAATTGAGGATCAATTAGAACAAGAGACTCACTCTACAGCACACGGGTAGTGAGGGGTGGAGCCAGGCTCCAAACCCAACACGTGGCTCTTTTTACTACACCACACTGTGCTATGCAGTGGGCAACGTCCAGGCTTTGGCAGCACACAGTCCTGGGTTTGAATCTGGCTCCACAATTTATCAGCTGTGTGATACTGTGCAAGTCACTGAACCTTTCTTAGCTGCAGAAAACACTACCACCTACCCGTCAGGGTTGTTATGAAGATCAGAAGTACTGACGCGTGGTAGGTGTTGGATAAATGTTCCTTCCCTCTCCCCAACCTTTTGCCCAGAGCTGGAATGGAGCTAGAATCTGGAAAGGGTCCTGTGCAGACAGGAGCCCCCAGATGATCTACACTCCCCTGCTCCTCCCCACCCCTGCCCCGACCTATTTCCCTCTGTCTCCAGCTCTGACCTTGAAGTATACAACATAGGCTGCCACCAAGATGCCCAAGCTCTGCAGAAAATCTCCAATCACATGGATAAAGGCAGCTCGGACACTGAGGTTCTCCTGCTGCTGGCTGGTGTCGTGGCTGTGCCCGTGGCCAGACTGGTGAAGAGTCAACCCCATTCTACAGAAGTGGAGACAAGCCAAGGGGCTCTCTGAGGTAACAGGAAGAGGCCAACCATTAGGGCTGGCCTCCCTCTGGGGCAAAAATCTCAACCCCCAAGACTGCATGATCCCTTTGGCCATGTGAGGAGCCCAATCCACACGGCCTTGGTTCAGAGGTCCACAGGAGAAAGGGCTCAGCTCTTTCAGATGGCAGGCTGAATCTGAGCACAAAGATGCGCCAGTGTCAAATCTCAGAGCAGGAGGGCACCATGGAGGTCATCGAGTCCCCCCCCCCCCCCCATCACAGATTGGGAAGCTGAGGCCTAGAGAGGGAAGTGGCTTGCCCAAAGCCACCAAACAAGGGAGAGAGCCCAAATGAGACACTCAGGCTCTAAACACCCTGCCTCTCACTGAGACCAATTTCAGGCACATCAGCTTGAGAAAGGACTTCTGCTGTGAGGGACATCTGCTCTTGCGAGACTAGACTCACCCCTCCCCACTTCAGGTATGAAGACTCCCAGGGTATTCACTGACATGTATGGGGGGGTGTGGAGTTAGTGCTGCCCTGGATTTATAACTCCTGATGGCCATGGCCTAGGCCTAAGGCAGGACCCAGGTGTTTCAGGGGCCAGAGCTTAGACCATTAGGGAAATCCTGTTCCTGTGGCCTGGAGTGCGGCATGGCCTCCTTCCACCGGGAGCAGGCATGTAGGTATGCATGTGAGAAGTTGGAGGAGGGAGGACTCACAGGGAACCAAGGCACACTCACATGATGTTCACGGCCACAGCACAGCCTGACGTGATCAGCATGGTCCCCCCCTCAATCTCATAGTCCCCAGAGATCAGCCGCTCCACCGCCAGGTACACCAGTATCCCAGTCACGACCCAGATGGACAGCACAGACAGCAGGGCTCCCAGGATCTCTGAGGAAGAACCCAACCCCCCACACCAATCTGAGCATGGGGCTCTAAGGCTAAGGAGGCCTCCCCCTCCCTCTGTGATCTCCTCTCCATCTCCCAGGAAAGTCAGAGCCTGGGTCTGGTAAAGACGGCTGGCATGGTGGCACCCTACTCCACCACTCACCCATCTGAGAATGTCAGAGCCACAAGGAACTTAACAAGTCATCTGGGTCAACACTTTTGGTTTTACATGTAAAGAAACTTACTTATTAAAATTTATACCTCTTGCTCAACTGGCAAACTGAGACTTCTGAGGAGGATGGGCTGGGCCATCATCTCCCACCAAGAGGAAAATGACAATGCAGCCCAGAAATGAACTAAAAGTGTGTAAAGCCTGAATCTTCCAGAAGACTTTGCTGACCTTTCCCACCCCCCAGAGCTGATCCATGGAGTTATGTGCAGAGTTAATGCCACAGTCATTTGTTCTGGAAGTTTGGCCATTTCATTTCTTAGGAAGGCGAACTCTTTCCCTGCAGGCTGGGCGTTCCCAGAGGACAGAGGATCAGAGCTCCCCCATCAGACAGGGAACTCCCAAAGGACAGAAGCCAAGGCTGACATCCTCTTCCCCCATCCAAGTCAGCCTCCTGGCCTCACTCAGGGTTCCACCCACTGCAGCCACCTAAGAACCCATGTCTTGACCAGCGTCCTCTCCCATCTCCATCCCCATCCCAATCTGGTCCCTCACCAGCTCGCTGCCAGCCGAAGTTCATGGTCTTGGTGGCCGCCCGGGAGGACATCCAGAGGGAGAAGAGGCTGATGAGCATGCTGGCAAAGTCAGTGAGCAGGTGGGCTGCGTCTGTCATGATCGCCAAGCTATGTGCTAGGTACCCACCTGCAGGGGCAGGACCAGGAGGATGGAGGATCCTTACCAGCTTCCCAAGGAGCCAACTTCCCCGACTGTGTGTGCAGCAGGGAAACCATGGGCTCTGGAGAAAGACATTGGATTTGGGGCCTCTCTACCCACTAGCTTGTGTAACCACGGGCAAGTGACTTACTTTCTCTGAGCCTCGACTTCTACTATTTGTGAAATGGGACTTCCAACATCTACTTAGAGGGTGAACATGAAAATCAAGCTCAAATAGGGCCTGGAAAGCATAGTAGGTACTCAGTAAACACTCTTTCCTTCTAGGCATTCAGCCCTTCCCTTACCTACTAGTTGTGTGTGATCTTAGACAAGTTACTTAACTTTAACGTTCCTCAGTTTCATCATCTGTAAAATCAGGCGAATAACAGCACCCATACAACAGGCAAAATTGTTATGAGGATTGCTTGAGACAGTGTGTATATAAAGGACTTATCATGGTGAGTGTTCAATAATTAGGGTTATTAGTATTAACATTACTGGGAACATCCAGGAGAAAAGCCTTTGGCTCATCCAGACTATCAATGCGTCAGTTTAATTTAATTAGCACAAAAGTCCTTACCAATGACTTCCCCAATCATGAACACCAGGCAGATGGCAGAAGCCACATAGAGCTGGCGCCGGGCTCGCTCCTTCTTGGGGTCCCAATGACTGTCAAGATCTTTCTGGGCGTGGCAGTAATGGTTGTTCTCAGTGGCCAGCTCAATGGCCTGCAAGTCCAGGCCAGGTGGAGGCAGAGGGATCCAGCCAGCCCCATCCTGCCTCAGAGACCCCTTGTAAGACCTGACCGGAGAGGAAGGGAGAGGGGAGCTGAGGGGGCAAGGAGGGCAGACTCTCTATCTCTCTGAGGGGGCTTAGCATTCCCATGTGTCCAACTGGAAGAATAGCTGAGGACACTCCAAACTCGACAGTCCCTGAAGAGGGACCAGAAGCCCGTGTTCGGAGGTGGGTGCTGGGGAAATGACCAGTCCAGGAGTCTTGGGGCCTTGGCCCGTGATGTTCCCTCCTCCCGCATCCCTCCCAGGGCCCTGAGGAGGCAAAGCAAAGACCTTGGGAAACGGCCAAGGGGCGGGGCTGGTCCAGCCGAGCGCGGAGAAGGAAAAACGCTCAGGCTCAGGGAGAAGGGCAGATTCCCCGTCTTGCGCACTTGGGGACACAGGGCCTCCCAGGACAGGGCTGCCCGGGGTCAAAGTGCTGGGCCGGGGGCGGGGCTCCAGGTATCAGACTCCCCACTAGCGGGCAGGGGTCAGGATCTGTGTTCGGCCGCAAGAGAAGGATGATCCTCGTGCCCACGCTCGATTTCCCCTTTTCCTTACCTCTCCCCAGCCCTCTTGTGCGGTCCCAATTCAAGTCGCCGCCAAAACCATCCACTGCCAGATGGCAAGCGGGGAGGTGCGTCTGATGCCGCTCCAATTCCCGCTCCTCCCCAGGCTCTCGCCTTACCCGGCTCGGGACCTGGCGTCCAACAGATGCTGCTTCTCCGTGGCCTCCATGCGCGCCGGGCGCCGGGTCCCGGAAGCCGCGTGCTATCGCCCGGCCGAGGGCGCTCTTGAAGTTGCGCGCGGACGCTCGGCGGCGCGCACTCACCTGCCGGGAGGACCCCGCGCGCCGCTCCCGCCGCCCCGGCGCGTGCGCCCCCCGCCCGCCCGCTCCGCTGCGCGCCTGCTCCGCCCCGGGCCCGCCGCGGCCGTCCCGCTGTCGCTCCTGCACCCGCTCCGCGCGCCGAGCGCTGGACCCCGCCGCTGCGCCCCGCGGCCGCCTGCCTTATCCGGCCTCCGCCACCCCGTGTGAAGCGGCCCGCGGCGCGTCGTGTGCAAAAGCTGGCGGGGAAGGGGGAGGAGGTGGCCGGCTGCAAAGGGCGCCCCGTCGCTGCACCCGAGCACCGGGCCCCAGCGCCCCCCGAGGAACGACCTGGCCTGCGACGAAAAGCCTAACCGCCTCCGCCCCGCGCTGCCGCCTGGCGTTACTGAATTAGGACTGGGCGAGGGCTGCGCGCACTCTCCCGGGCCGGGGCCGGCCGCGTCCTACCGAGAAGTTTTTGGACCTTGGTTTGTAGAAATCCACTTCGGGTGCCCTGAGAGCAGAAAAGTGGCTCTTAGAAGAAGGGCTCCTGACGCTAGGCTTGTGTCTTCCCCTCGGGCTGGAGACTCCTGAGGGCTTGATCGGTTTTCTTCCTCAGCCTGCAGATCCTTGAGATCGGCCGTGTTCTTCCGCTCCGGCTGCGAGGCTCCTCGGTTGGGGGTATGCCTCCCTTCAGGCTGGGGGAGTAGCCCTCCTTAGGTCTGGTTGGGACTGACCGACCCATCCTCGCCGCTGAAGCAGCACCAGTTCCCCCTGTCCTGCGCGATCCGATTAGAGTCCGGAGTGGCCAGCTTTATCTCCACTCCTACATGGAGCAGTGTGGCGCTTCAGCAGGAGTCGCCATCTGGGCAGAGCTGACGCCACCACCACCATCCCTTCTCCCCTGCCCCGCAGCAGCTCCTCTGGACTCTCAGTGTGGAAAACCTTTATCTCACACTTCCTGGCTTTCCTGCTATAGTCTAAGACCCTACAGGCTCAGCATTACCTAGAGAAAGTGTTAAAATTCAGGTCCCAGGTGCCAACAAATAAGAGGCATAAACTGCAAGAGAAGCAAAAAGTTTATTTGACGTTTCAAGAATTGCAATGTGGGGGGCTGGTGTGGTGGTGTATTAGATAAGGTTGCATGCTCTGCTTCTGTCACCTCGGGTTCACTCGTTCCATCCCAGGCACAGACACTGCACCACTGATCAGGCCATGCTGTGGCGGCCTCCCACATAAAATAGAGGAAGATGGTTACAGATGTTAGCTGAGCGCCGATCTTCCTCAAGTAAAAAGAGGAGGATTGGCAGCAGATGTTAGCTCAGGGTCAATTTTCCTCACCCAAAAAGGAAATGGATTGTAATTTGAGAGACACAGATTTGAGTAGAAATTCAAATGTGCTCCAGTTACAAGACAGGGGCTGAGGGTTTTTGTGGGAAAAAAGGAGGAAGATGAGGTAAGTTGTATTAAGGAAGAGTTCACTGGTGCTCCATGAGGCAAGGCTAGGTTTATACTTCGTAGATTGTCTTGAGATTCGGTCGACAGGCGAAAAGCTAGACTTGTACTTCATTGACTGGTTAGTGATTTGGTCATCAGCAAAGTCCAATTTCATCAGTCCTTACAAGCAGGATATTCTTGTCCTTATTGACTTTTTGGAATGCTGGCAGTTTTCTCCAGTTTGGAAGATAAAGAACACAAGACACGCAAGGCAATTCTTCTGAAACGGCTGCTCCGCCTCTGTTTTAATATGGCTCCACTCATGTCATCTTTCACATTTTCCCCTTTTGATCAAGATCTTTCTCCAAAAGCATTGCTGATCACCCATCAGTGCATCGTTGGTCCCTCATTGCCAGGAAAGGCTTAGTCCCAGTATGTCATGTCCCACATAGGAGGGAAAGCAGTTTCCTTAGGCCCCTTTAGGCCAAATTTGAGGAACAAGAGCACCAGAGCAGAGCAGGGCTCTTGGGTCAAGTTCTTTTAAGGATAATCATCTTCTGCAGTTCCTTGAAGTTTCTCATGTGAAGTTTCCTAAGTCTTGGTAATTATTTCAAAGCACTTAGCAACCGTTATCTGAATGGTCTTTTTTATAACATTGAGACATGCAGAGGAGACAAAGTTTTACAACAAGGAGAATTCCTATAATAACAAACAAGATGCTAAGTCCAAATTAGGGAATCGATGTGAACCAGGAGGCAATGCCTGGGCAGCCAGCTAAAGAGATCAGAGAGCAAGAGGATGTCAGTGGGCACTGCATTCAACCATTTGGCTTGTGCCTGAATTCTGTCCAGTTCTAGCTCTACCTTGCCAGAGGTGTTTACTCAAGTAAAACAAGAGGTGTTTACAAGAGTTACAAATGTCACCTCTTAAATCTCTGGAGGTTTGATTGGTTAGGCTAGAAGTTCTAGACACTGAGCATGATGAATTAGGGGAGGAATGGCAGAAAGATAGGTAATTAAACGTGCTAAAGGATTCTCTAGATTCATGTACAGAATGAGGCTTCTGATGACAAGGCCAATAGTCAGAAAGATTTCCCCTTTTGTAATAGATTGGGATATATGGATAAGAGTATTGTCTTTCCAAGAAAGATGGAGAAAATAAGGTAAGAAGCAACAGCAAGTAAGAGGTATACAGGCCTGGTCCAGCTGTCTTGGGAAAGCCATCTGCCTCAGCCATCAGCTGCTTCTCTTCCTAGTCAATTGGATTTGGAGATCTCCAGCATTTGTATGGGACCAAATGTCAGGGGGAGCCTTCTTCAGCTGTGAGCTGTATCTCCAGGGTTCACTGCCTTCTGGTTCTGCAGCAGTGTTGGTGGTTAGGAGCACCTGGTAAGGTCCTTTTCAATGGGGCTTAAGAGCTGTCTTTCTCTGATGATGCTTCCAGAATACCCAGTCACCAGGCTCTAGACTGTACCCAAGAGGACCCTTTAAATTGGAATCTGGGAAAGCTTCTTTAACCTGTTGATAATAGGCTCGAGCATAAGACATTAGAGACTTGTAGTAGCTGCTCATACTAGCATAAGACAACAGAGAATCAGAAGAAGATTATATACCAACAGACACTGATCTACTGGTGACCGTCCCATGTGGAGTCAGCTCATGGTTTCCAAAAGGGTACTGTGAACAGTTGGCAAGACCAAAAGTAATACCCTAGGCCAGGGGAGTCCTGTCCACAGGTATATGACAAAATCTCAAAGACAATTAACATGACTGGAATCCAATATTTACAAAGGTGCAAATATAATTTTTCTCTCTACCATTATTACCCTCATGTTTTTTTACGAAAGATAATCACAGTAAAACTAATTTGTTTATATTAAAAACTTGGCCTGATTATTTATGTAAGTGAAAATGAGAATACTCACTGAGAGTTTCTGAATTCTGTAGGGATCAGCTAGGGAGAAAAAGTAAATGTTTCATCTTTGTTCACAAAGGTATGTTACCTTTGATCACAAAGGATCAAATTGTTGATCACTTAGGAGAAAATATTTCTTTAAATCTGGAAGAACAAACCATTAGAACATCTTCCTCAGTTCACATAGTCCCATGTAATTTAATATTTTTTCTGCTTGAATCCAGTTTTCCATTAGTTTTCTCAACTTTGCCTGATGATTGAGGATGATAGGAACAGTGACAATTCCAAGAAGTTGGAAAGGTTTTTCGTTTAGCTTTGTATGATTTGCCCAGTGAAGTGGGTGCCTCAATCACTGGAGACTGTGAAAGGCAGACCCCAAGTGGGAAATAATTTGCCAGCAGTTTCTTTGCCATTGTGAGGGCATCAGCTTTGTGGCAAAGGAAGGCTTTAATCCATCTGGAAAACGTACATACAATAACAAGAACATAATAATAACCCATGCTAAGTAGCAATTGAATTAAATTTAGCTGTAGGTGCTTAAAGGATTCAGAGAGAGGAGTTTGAGACCTCTGGGGACAAAGATAGTTTTTCTTAATGCACTATGGTGGGTGAAGGAATGTAAAAATGAAAAATGGGGTTTGTCAGGGAGCCGGGAAGAGCCAAGTGGCCTTCTTGGATTTCCCATAGCCCTGTCTGCTCATTTAATTTACCACCATTGTTTGCCCATCTTAATTTCTCTGATTCAGGAGCAGACTGTTGCCGTGTTAAAGGATTTCAGGCTGGCAAGAGTCTGGCAATGAAGGGTCAATTTTTTTCTTTTTGCAGAAGCAGAAGGAACTTCAATTACATGTGTCATAACTTTTATAGATTCTGATTCTGTTGTTACTGCCTTTGCATGAAATTCAGCTAAGGCACTTTCCTGATATTTAGTATGAGCCTCAATTTTGATGACAGACGTTTTATACCAGGATGTATTAAATATCCAGGAATTTCACATAATTTCTGGAACTTTTATAATATATAAAGACATAGCATAAAGAAAGCTTAATGTTATTTCCTACTTAACAATCCTTCCCATGTAATTCAACATGTCAGATAAGCCTAATTAGTTTGATATCCATCTTTTTACAAGGAGAGAGAATGAATCTTTTTCTTTTCTTTCTTTCTTTCTTTTTTTTTGCTGAGGAAGATTCGCCTTGAGCTAGCATCTGTTGCCAGTCTTCCTCTGTTTTGTATGTGGGTTTCCACCACAGCATGGCTGCCAACGAGTGGTGTAGGTCCACCCCTGGGAACTGAACTAGGGCAACCAAAGCTGAGCACAGCAAACTTAACCACTAGGCCACGGGGCTGGCCCTGAGAACAAATCTTTTGAAATATTTCAGGGATCCTCTGTAAAATCCCAAAGTTAGCTAGAGTTCAAAAAAAGACTTCGTTTAGAATCTGATTTAGGGAAGTTTGTCTAAAATATCAAAGAGATTTTAAAACACTTTCCTAACTAGATCACGGATCATTATAAAACTTAATATTTAATTATCTTGGTTTTTTTTTTTTTAAAGATTTTATTTTTCCCTTTTTCTCCCCAAAGCCCCCTGGTACATAGTTGCATACTTTTAGTTGTGGGTCCTTCTAGTTGTGGCATGTGGGATGCTGCCTCAGCGTGGCCTGATGAGCGGGGCCATGTCGGGTGCCCAGGATCTGAACTGGCAAAACCCTGGGCTGCCAAAGCAGAGCGCGCGAACTTAACTACTAGGCCAGCCCCCTAATCATCTGTTTAACCAAAATGACAAAAAGATTTCAAAGACAAACACAGAAGGTTACATAGCTGCAAGATTTTAACTCTTTTAATAGAAAAGACTCAGCTTTTCTATTAAGCAAAGTAATCAAAGACCTGATAAAGACAAAACAGAGAATCTTTGTTTCCCAGGCAGACTACATTAAAGGTAAAGAAACTTTGTTTATAATTTCTTATTAAGAACAGACCAGGCGGCTGGCCCCATGGCCGAGTGGTTAAGTTTGTGCACTCCACTTCAGCAGCCCAAGGTTTCGCCAGTTCGGATTCTGGGCACAGACCTAGCACTGCTCATCAGGCCATGCTGAGGCGGCGTCCCACATAGCACAGTTACAAGGACCTGCAACTGGTATATACAACTATGTACGGGGGGACTTTGGGGAGAAAAAGAAGGAAAAAAAAGAGAGAGAGAAGATTGGCAACAGATGTTAGCTCAGGTGCCAATCTTTGAAAATAAAAGAACAGACTAATAATCTGAGAAGACTTTGTCTTTTAATAGAGAGAAAAAACAAATTGTAATTTTTCACCACTATATTTTGATATTAAAACTCATTTACTTAATTAAATTCGTTCCAATCTTAGCCAGCTTGACCATGCATAAAACACTTTTCTCATGGTTCCTCTTCCACAAACCTCCTATAACTTTCTTTTTACATTCAGAATTTGTTCTTCATTCTTTTCGATAACGAATTTTACTTCTGGACCAATTTACTTTCTTCACAAAAATATCTCCATTCTTTATACCTTTTTTTACAGAAAACATACATTTCCTCAGGGCATAAGTTTTATTTTAATGTGGCACAGGACACGTTTGCTAATAGAGCCAGACATCTTTTAGTTTTGCTGTAATAAGAAGCCAAAAGTAGGTAAACTTAAACTTGTTCAGCAATTAATGCTTCAGTATTTTATCCCATTTGAAAATTATCTAGATATTTAATGAATTTTCCATCATTTAACTTAACTTGGTAAAACTCTAAAATTTCAAGTTACTAAAAAGATTTTGGAAGCTATTTTCAAGTGCATATACCATAAGACACAATTATTCTTAAAAAGTTTGCCTAGGGGCCAGCCCAGAGAAATATTGGTTAAGGTTGTGTGCTCTGCTTCAGGGCCTAGGGTTTGTAGGTTCAGATCCCAGGCACAGACCTACATACCATTCATGAAGCCATGCCATGGCAGTGTCCCACATACAAAATAGAAGATTGGCACAGATGTTAGATCAGGGCCAATCTTCCTCACCAAAAAAAAAAAAATAAAGAAATAAAAATAAAGAAATTCTATTGGAATTATGATTTTTAAAAAGTTCACCTAAAACCCTTTTTTTTTTTTTTTTTTTGGAGGAAGATTAGCCCTCAGCTGACTACTGCCAGTCCTCCTCTTTTTGCTGAGGAAGCCTGGCTCTGAGCTAACATCCGTGCCCATCTTCCTCTAGTTTATACTTGGGACGCCTACCACAGCATGGCTGCCAAGCAGTGCCATGTCCGCACCCGGGATCCGGGCCAGCGAACCCCGGGCCGCCGAGAAGCGGAACGTGCGAACTTAACCGCTGCGCCACCGGGTCGGCCCCCTAAAACCCTTTTTGTTTTACTTACATCTATTTAATTTACTTGTTCTCAGTAATTATTTTTAGATTACCTACAAAAACATCATGAGACATTAGAGAAAGTCAGCCATCAATTTTTTTGGTGCTGAATTTTGTAACAGAGATAACATGAATTTGTTTGACTTTTAGTAAACCTAGGTAGAAGAAAAATTTTATGACGTTAACTTGAAAAACATTTGGGTTAGTTTCTAATACATTTTTGAGAGTATACTCAATTTATATAGCGCTAGTTAAGTTTTAAGCTGATTAAATAGAGATCTCTACAAATTAAATTTGATAATACCATCTGGAGGTAGAAAAATATCACACATTTACAACAAACGTATGTATAGACAAACATACATAGGGACCACATAGCTATTGTTTTGGAATTACTGCCATGAATCAGGTACAATAATACAAAGCTCACTAGTTATAAAAGAATAGTTGGATTCAAATTTTGTTTCTTTCAGATGGAATAAATTAAAGTTATCTGCTTAGATGGCTAAAGCTTTTTTCTCTACTAATATTTGTGGAGAAGATGCTAGATTTGTGGCAAGGGTGCTTCTATAGGCATTTGCCTCTTTTTTCCTTTTTTGGTTCTTCAGTCTTAGAAATTGGTGTTGGTCTAGATAACAGTTCCCCCAGAGAAGCTGCAAGCCTTTTTGAGATAAATAAGGGAGGTTTTGGGGATGGGTGAAAGGGAACCAGTGGAATCTCAACTACCTCTAGAGTTGCATTTCCAGTTTTGCAAAGATTTGTAAGATAAGGACAGTTGCTGTCAATTCCTCAGAAACTAAATTGGGTTGTAACTTAAATGACATTATAGGCTGATCTACCCGTCCAACCACATCATCCCTAATTTGCTTCTTTCCCTCTGGGTACATAGTTTTGTGTTAAATTAAGGAAGAAGGCCTATTGGGCTGTGAATATCAGCTTCCAATTTCGCCAAATTTCTGATCATAAGTTACTAAATCCTTTCAAATATCTTGAGAGGTTTCGGCCGGGACAAACAGTCAATATTTCTGGCAGTATTCAACAACTCCATTAATTTTTAATTTTAGTTTCCCCTTGACTGTTTAAAGGAATAATGTAGCAGTTTACCAGAAAAATCTCTCAGTCTCATTAACTCTTGGAGGGGCCCATATCAGGCCCTCCTTTGAAAGTCGATATGGAGGTGTCTGCAAAGGTATTAACTTAAGAGTCTTTTGTAGTCTTTTCTTTTAGGTACCTCTTGTATCTTAATTTTTCATTAGCTTTTTGCAGTGAAACTTTCAATAAGGCTACTTTGGAATTTTGAAGACTTTGCTTTTAAGTGGACTTCTCAAATGATCTTATCTAGTTGGAATGTTCCTTCCAATGGTCAATGTAATTCCCCTGAGGCTAGCTGCAGTTTGGTAGGACCCTGGCCACAAATAGAGTTTAACCCACATTTCTTTTCTTTTTTTTTTTTTAAAGATTGGCACCTGAGCTAACAACTGTGGCCAATTTTTTTTTTTTCTGCTTTATCTTCCCATATCCCCCCAGTACATAGTTGTATATTCTTAGTTGCAGGTCCTTCTAGTTGTGGCATATGGCACACCGCCTCAACATGGCCTGAGAGCAGTGCCATGTCCGCGCCCAGGATCCGAACCCTGGGAGCCGCCGCGAAGTGTGCGAACTTAACCACTTGGCCACAGGGCCGGCCCCATTAACCCACATTTCTGTCCAGCCATATCTGGCCGTAAATGGGGTGCAACCCACATTTCTCTCTGGCCATATTTTGGCCCCTAACCTGATGGTTACCAAACCAAGCTCTTAGGACATGAAACAAGCTTAGTAAGATTTTGCTCCTCTTTGTAAATATTTACACATTCTGGGACCATAGTTTTTAAGCAAGTGTGCCAGAAGGTGGCGTGCTTGAGTCTTTAGAAATTAAAGATTGCATTCAATTTGTCTGGTCCACGGTTCTCAAATCTAGTGAGCAAAAAGACAAGTTTTGGAAGCTCAAAGAAGCCCCAAAGTGTTGGCCCTAATTTTAAAATCATCTTTAGTATTGTCAGTCCGCTGGGACAAAAATTCAGAAGAGGAAGGATCATAGTTCTTAAATATAAATCCCTCTGGAGTTCCCGAGGGAGGAACTTCTCAGGAACTTTTAGAAGATGGAATTCCCACATTAAAGCACGGCCTGAGAAAGAGACAAAAAGAGACAAAGAGATACGAGTTGCAAGCCCCAGGTTGTTAGCTATGCTTCTGACCCACTGGCTACAGCTGTTTTGACAAATGACACAAAAGACAGAATTTGGGCACTCACCAGATAGGGAGAAAACCCACAGACCCGTAGCTCAAATCTAGAAGCCCTCACAGATGGCAATGGCTGTGAGTTGGCTTGGAGACAATTGTTTCCTGGGGCGTCTACATTCTAAAGACGGTGAAATTTACAGCTTCGAAGGACAGAGAGAGAAGTGCAAGTTGAGAGAGGTCTGGATTGGCCTCAGTGAGTTTAGAATTAACAGCTTGCAGGGAAGCAAGCTTTTGAGTGTTTCATTTAGAGGCATCAAGATACCAACTGAAATAAGCCTCCCATTCAATTTGTTTGGTTTGATAATTTTTTCCAACTGAGCACACAAGTGGACCAATTTACGATTTTTGAAGGAGTCCTATTTAGGCCAGTGAAGCCTCAAATGGTCCTGAGTAAGGCGAGCCCAGCAGGACAAAAGTCTGCATGTTGAAAGTCCGTATTCTTTAAACATAAAGCCAGCAGGAGTCCCAGAACAGGGCTGGCCTTCAGCAGTCCCCTTATAAAATGGACTTCCCATTTGTAAGTACTTACCAAAGAAACAAAGGCCTGACAAAGGAACAAAGCAAAGAGAAGTTCCTTAAAGCCAACAACAAAAGGATGGCCAGAACTGGTATCAAAGGACACCCAAGTAAAGAGTTTGAATCTCTACCAAAGATGGGAGATTTGGGCCCACGAGGACTTACCCCCAGGAGCTGGAGCTGCTGGGAGGAGACGATAGAGCACAAAGGACTCTTTGCAGCCACCTTGCTTGTGTCTGCATGGTGGACTCTGGATCCCACTTCTGACACCACGTAATGTCAACAGATAAGGGGCATCAATTGCGAGAGAAGCAAAAAGTTTATTTGGGGGTCTCACGAATTTCAATTTGAGAGAAACACGTTTGAGTAGAAACTCAAATGTGCTCTGATTACAGGAGAGGGGCTCAGGATTTTTGTGGGAAAAAGGGAGGAAAATGAGGTAAGTTGTATTAAAGAGGAGTTCATCGGTGCTAGAGAAGCTAAGCTAGGTTTGTACTTCATAGATTGGCTTGAGATTTGGTCATCAGGCAAAAGGCTTGATTTGTACTTCATTGACTGGTTAGTGATTCAGTCATCAGCAGAGTCCAGTTTCATCAGTCCTTACAAACAGGATATTCTTGTCCTTATTGACTTCTTGGAAAATAATGGTTTGTTCCAATTTGGAAGGTAAAGAGCATAAAATGTGCAAGGCAATTGTCCTGAAATGCCCTCTCTGGCTCTATTTTAACTTGGCTCCACTCATCATCTTTTGCATTGTCAACTCAAATAATCCATAACCAATCTATAAATCAAAATTGGAGTGAGTTTATTATGAGCCAGATTTGAGGACTATATAGTCCAGGAAAGTCCTTCCACAAAAGAATGGAGCACTCCAAAGAAGTGTGGGGTGTACAGAGTGGTTATATACAATCAAAGAGCACGTATCACATGTGATTGAAATGTCCCTTTTACAATAGTCATGAGATTGCACAGCCATTGATGGACACAGCAGGTAGCAGGTCCGTTGTCTCAAGCTGGGTGGTCAGAGGGTGGGAGCAGCAATTAATTCCTAGCCTAGGGAGAGATTCTTATCCTCAAGGACATGCCACATAGGGAAAGTTGCACCTATATCTTAAGAGCATTCGTTCTTGCCTTTGGGACACAGCAAATGCTTAAAGCGGATGTACAATGCTTGCTCAATGGCCATGTCAGCCCCTTTTGGAAAAAACAAGTTTAGGCCAAATTTGTTTTACACCAAATGGCTTCCTCACATACTCCAATATATCCTATTGCTTGCCATTTGTTTACCAGCACAGATCCTGCATCAGACCAAGTGAATCAGAATTTTTGGGTGTGGAGCCTGGGAATCTGCATATGTACAAGATTCCCAGGGGATTTTCCACACAGTAAAGTTTGAGGCCCTCTGCATAAGCTCTAGCAGGTCATCTCAGATATGTATTCCCATGATCTCCCCACTAGATTATAGGCTCTCTGAGAGAAGGGATTTATTTTGCACTTCTATTACATTTTAGCTCAGCTCTGAACACCTACTGGGCACTTAATTAAATCCCTGTGAATTGGACTGAAGTAAAGAAGTAGACAAACATAGGGCTGGTCGCTTAATCAGGTGAGAGTAAGCGAGGGGGGTGCTGTTCACAGGAGTGTCTTGCTGGGCCATCTCAGTTGTGTTGTGGTTTGAACTGCCCTATGCTCAGATTAATGCCTTAGAAATTATTTGAGGGCGAAAGATTTATACTTTTAAAAAGTGTCTTTTACGTCCCCTTGTTCCCTTTAATGCAGGTCATGTAGTAAATTCTCAATAAATGCAGATTTATAAATTGGATCCAGACACGTATATGCATTTTATAAAAACATTTATGCCAAGTTTCCTTTAAATTAATACTTTCCCATGATGTATTTTAATTGATTTGCAAGAATTCAACTAAATAATTAATCAAGACTTTGATATACTGAAAACTGCCAGGTCCACTTGTATACCTGGCTCCTTCAGAATCTCCAGGAAGTCGTATGCAAATCACTTAGCAGTTCTCAGATGTCAACATTACCTGAGGAATTTTATTTTAAAAATACAGATTCTCAGGGGCCAGCCCAGTGGTGTAGTGGTTAAGTTCGAGCCCTCTGCTTTGGTGGCCTGGGGCTTTGCAGGTTCAGATCCTGGGCGTGGACCTACACACTGCCCATCAAGCCATGCTGTGGCAGTGTCCTATGTATAAAATAGAGGGAGATTGGCACAGATGTTAGCTCAGAGACCTATATATATAAATATGTAGATTCTTACATTCTACAACCAGAGTCTGAGTCTGTGGATGTGGGGGTCTGGGAATCTATACTTTTAAAACATCTGTTTGATGCTATTGTGGAATTATTTATTTTTCACTTTTTTTTCTTTGGTGAGGAAGATTGGCCCTAAGCTAACATCCATCCCAATTTTCCTCCATTGTTTATGTGGGACGCCCACCACAGCCTGGCTTGATGATCAGTGTGTAGGTCCATGCCCAGGATCAGCACCTGTGAACCCCAGGCCACCAAAGTGGAGTGTGCAAACTTAACCCCTATGCCAGCAGGTTGGCCCCTATTGTTCACTTTTTATGGTATAATGGTTATGATTTTTAAAAGAACTTTTTAAAAAGTTTATTATTTTTTTATTGAGGTAACATTGGTTTATAACATTATATAAATTTCAGGTGTACAGCATTATATTTCGATTTCTGTGTAGACTACATCACGTTCACCACCCAAAGACTAATTACCATCCATCACCACACACATGTGCCCAGTCACCTCTTTCTCCTCCGCCCCCCCCACCTCCACATTCCCTCTGGTAACCACCATAAAAGAACTTTTATCTAAAGTATTGAAAGATCAAATGACATGATATCCGGGATTTGCCTTAAAATAACCCCAGCGTGGGGAGTGGCTAATAGTCAAGAAGAAGCAAGCATGTCAATAACTGTTGAAACTGAGCGATGAGTATGTAAGGGTACAGTATACTAGTCCCTCTACTTATCCATATGTTTGAAATTTTCCAGAATTAAAGATTTAGGGAAAAATAAGCCTTCTCTGGTGATTCTAATGCAGCAGCCTATGAAACTATGTTCAAGATTCATTGGAATAACCCCTTTGAAGCCAATTTCCACTCTCTCAGCATGATCCTACAGGAAGCTTGTTGATCAAGAACCCTTCCTACTGCCCTTTATTGTTCTGCTTTGCAAGGACAGGCAGAGCTGTTCATGTAACAAAGTAGAGATCCCCTTATTTGCAATTAACAGATATCTCCCTGGAATTTAAACTTTGACTACAGAGCCTTGACTGTCCTCTCTCCTCCTTCTGATAAGTGACGAGATAGTAGACTGACGTGCCTGTTTCCCATGTAATCAGTAACCTGGAGAAGAAATCTAGAGACTGAATGTGGACGGATTGCAATACTGATTCTTGTGATTTCAGAATGATGAAAGCCTGACTCTTTCTGGCCTCAAATTCCTTCAGTCTTTTATGGGAGCTACTTTAGAAGACAAAACTATAAAGAAAAGCAAGCGTAGGGGCCGGCCTGGTGGCATAGTGGTTAAGCTTGTGCGCTCTGCTTCGGCGGCCCGGTGTTCACAGGTTCGGATCCTGGGTGCAGACCTCCACAGTGCTCATCAAGCCACGCTGTGGTGACATCCCACATGGAAGAACTAGAAGGACGTACAGCTAGGATATACAACTATCCTATGTACTATGTACTATCCTATGTCCTGGGGCTTTGGGGAGAAAAAAAAAGAGGAAGATTGGCAACAGACGTTAGCTCAGGGCCAATCTTCCTCACCAAAAAGCATGAAAAAAAAAAAAGAAAGAAGAGAAAAGCAAGTGTGCGATTATTAAAAAAGATAGGATAATGGCTACCTCCACGCAGCAGGAGGAATTATGATGGGAGGGACACATGGAGGGCTTCTGGGGCCTGACAACGTTCTTTTTTTTTTATCCTGCCTGGCAGCAAGACAGGATTTCATTTTACAGTCATTTATTAAACTTTACAACTAGTTTTATGCACTGTGTGTGTATTATATTACACAATTTTTTAAAAATTAAAAAAGAAATGCTTCGGAACTTGAGAAAGGACTAGAAATGAGACCAAAATCTGATTCCCTGAAATTTAAAGTTAGGGACTGAGCTTTGGAAAAACTCGCAGAATTGAAAACGGGCAGCGGCGGGAGGGTTTCAAGCACTTTCAGAAAGTGAGTTCCACAGAACGCCCGTTCTGCAGGATGTCATGTGAATGAATAAACTGGGAAATGCCGGGTTAAATATTCAATCCACAAAAAAATATGAAGAGCCTTACAGGTCAGACAGTGTTCCGAACACCATGAACTCGATGGACCAGTCATTGTATGAAGTGACATAGCTTAACTTGCTACTGTGTTGTGAATGTTGAAAAGGTGGGACAGACTCTTCAGTGTTCCTCAAATTTATGAGCTCCTGGTGTCTCGGACCCAGTTAACGTGCCGCCTCAGATTCGCTCAGCTTCACCTCTCTCCCAGCCCCTTGGCCCCTTGTCCATGGAAAGCCTGGATGCTACTGCGGCCTGGGTCAGCCTCATCCCCGAGCACTGGTGGCTCTCTCGGCCTGTCCTGGAGTAAGTCTGGGCTCCGGCAGAGCCGCCATTGTGCCCGGTGCGGCGGAGGCAGCGGCAGCTCCAGCACCCACGCCCAGCCCAAGTGGACCACGGAGGCGCTGCTCCTCCCACCCCCTGCAGAGGCAACTGAGGGTGCGCCACCTAGCGTCCGCAGCAGCTGCCCGAAGGGGCCAAGTTATGCAACCTGGAAAGGCAAGGATTCTTTCATTCTAAAGCTCTGGGAGGCAAACTCCAGTCGCGAGAGACAGGAGATGCAAGAAGCCAGCAGACAGAGCCCTCTCCCTCCTTCCCTCTGATGAACTGCTTTGAGTCCTGTTGTGTTCTTTACAACATGTTAGAAACATCTCACAGGACTGAGCACGCAGCTGGGTCTCTTGGTGGAGCTGTGGCCGGCTCAGTGATGTGACACTTTGTGTTTGCTCCCTGGCTTCCCGTTCCTTCACGCAGCCTCCCCGGGACTGTCCTAGACTAAAGCACTGAGGCTTTGCAAAATTCAGGCTCTGTTTTCTGGAGAACCAGAGAACAAGGCACTGAACCTGTTTCTTGAGGATCATTTCAGGGCCAGTTTTCTAAGGAGCTGTCATTGGGCAATGCTGGTTTAAAGAACTTCTTTGGTGGGACAGAAGCCCAGCCTTGCCATCACCGTTTACCCCCTGTCGCACACTTTCTATCAGGCCTTCTTTCCATCCACTCTGAACTTTCCCGAGAAAGAAGCCAAATGAAACCCCAACTCCCTCAGTAATCACAGGAAGAGAGCGCTGTGCATTTATTAAAACAACATATATCACACACTCAGTTACCAGCCCCTACGTGAGGGATGGGCATGGAAATACAGTACTTTATCTCCTTCTAGGCCTGTGAGTGCTATTCACCCTCCCACTGAGGGAAGGAAGTGGGTGGCTATCAACCTGACTTCCTTCCCCTCTTCCTAACAATCTGCAGTCACACAATGACCAGGCATTATCGTACAAAAGTTCCTTTACAAAAAGCACCAAATTGGCGTACATGTACAAGTATATACAAAAATCACATTTTAAAAATGTACAAAATATTCCATTTTGCACCAACATAGAAAAATGTCCTGTGTGGTTGTTTCAAGCACGTTTCCCATTCTGGTTCAGTGACTGCTGGACACAGCAGTGGGGGTCCTACTGCTAGTCCCCGCTCTCTGAGCAGAGAGAAGACACACCTTCCCATTGCCCCGCCAGGGGCCCTGACCCCTCCCACCCTGGGCCTGTCACAGAGGCAGCTGGGCCCATCCCCACCCTCCCCAGTCTCTCTGCATCTCGAGGGTCTCTCCCTCTTCCAGCTCCTTACTGGTGTCCTGAAAGAAAAAGACGAAGAAACACGAGGTGAGACAGGGACTCAGGGCATCCAGGGCTCACCAAGCTGCCATGATACAATTTCAAACTCCAGTTCCTGCCTGGCCTCTTCCCATTTTTTTAAAATTGAAGTATAGTTGACATAGAGTATTTTATCACTTTCAGGTGTACAATATAGTGATTCGACATTTATATACATTATGAAAGGGTCACCACGCAAGTCTAGTAACCATCTGTCACCATACAAAGTTACTACAATGTTATTGACTATATTCTCCATGCCGTCCATTCCGTCCCCAGGACCTATTTTGTAACTGGAAGTTTGTACCTCTTAATCCTTTCACCTATTTCACCCATCCCTCCACTCCCCTCCCCTGTGGTAACCACCAGTATGTTCTTTGTATCTATGAGTGTGTTTCTATTTTATTTTGTTTGTTTGTTTTGGTTTTTAGATTCCATATATAAGTGAAATCACACAGTATTTGTCTTTCTCTGTCTGACATTTCACTTAGCGTAATACTCTCTATGTCCATCCATGTTGTTACAGACGGCAAGATTTCATTCTTTTTTATGGCTGGGTAATAGTCCAACCTCTTCCTTTTTAAATCAAATTAGAATTTGGTTGCCAAAACACTATGGATCTCACATCCAATACAAAACTCCAAGACTACCCTGTATTTTTCAGCTGGATTGGAATTTAGTTCCAATAATAACTGGGCTTGAAAAATAATAACATTAGCAAACGTATTAACTAGCAAACATAACCTTCCTATGTGTCAGACACCGTGTTAGATGAATATCTAATTTACTGCCCACCATAACCTTTTGAGGTCAGACTATTATGCCCTCATGCACAGATGAGTAACCCAAGACTCAGAAAAGTTGTGAATTGCTCAAGATCACTCCACTAGACCGTGGTAAAGTTGTGATTCAGAATCTAGGCTTTTAACTATACTCTGCCAGGTTGGCAAACGCAGATTCCTACAGGGGCCAGCAGATGACATGAATGGGAAAAGCAGGCAGGCTGACAGTGGTGGGGCTGGGCAAACTGGGAAGCGCATGACCCATCCACAGAGGGCAGCCACTGCCCAGCACCAGCTCTCTGGGACTAGGGAGAAGGGCAAGCCCAACATTGTTAGCTCTTTCTAAATTTTCACAAGAAGGTGGAAATCCAGATTCTGAGTTGAAATCTCCTTTAATAAGAACTCCTTAAAAAAACTCCTAATTTTAAAAAGGTTGGCAACTAATTAAAAAAATGTTAAACATTGTGCTGGCCAAACAAAATACTTCGGTGGGCTGAGCCTGGCTCATGAGTGCCCTGGCTTTTACAATAATGTCAATACAGTTACAAATGTCAATACAGTTATGCTGTATTGCTTTCCATTTAGGAAGGTCATTTAGACATAAACTGGGAGCTTTTTATTATGAATAGTTTGGAGTTTTTTTCTCTAACGGTAAAAGGAACAGGACTTTACCATTAAAAGGTTTAAAACCACATAGTGGGAACATGAGCCCATATTGGCATCATCCCCAGTGTCCAGCACAGCACTTTGCACACAGTCTGCGTTTCACGTTCTTGTGGAATAAACGAATGAATGAATGAAGGAATGAATGAATGGAGGTAGGTGAACTTCTTACCTTCTTCCTTCCCCTCTGTGGACTCTTCCTCTTCCTGATCTTCTTCTTCAAAGAACTCTTCCTCTTCCTCATCTGTATGTGACAAAGAACAATTGTGTTTTAGAATGGGGCCGGTTTCTCAGAGGAGCTGCTCCAAGCAGAACCAGGCAAGAGACAGCACTTATCCAAACTCCTTCCCATGCTCCGTTGGGGTCAAAGGGCCATACAGTGACATCAGTGGCCTGGGAGATGATGGGCTTGCCAAACCCAAGCTGCACAGAGGCTGGCTTCCTCCTCCTTCCTTCCCACACCCCTCCAAGGGAGAGAGGGTCAAGATGCTCCTTTGTTCCAGTAGCAGCAGCAGCTTCTATCCCCTGATCTACCCGTGACGAGAAAGGACTTTGGGGAAGCACGCTTTGTGCTTCTCTACATTTCTCAGACAGATAAACATCACCTGGGGAGAATGGGACAAAAAGTCCTGATTCTCAGGGATCAGAGTCCTTGTCCTGAAGCAAGTTGCTCAGCCTTTGAAATCTGCTTGCCTAGCACTCCCTGTCCAGTTTTCCTCATTCCTCAGCCTACAGAGGGGTGGATATGGGGTGGGGGTGGAGCGCTTCTGGGGCCACCTGCTGATTAGCTCTCTGAAACTGAGCCCCAGACAGAGTGACTGAGCTGCAACCTGTGTCCTCACTTTCCCGTCCTGGGATATCATCTGTAAGCTCTACTATCGGGGAACATCCCTGACGGGGTCACCACAGAGTCAGAGCATTTGTCAAGAGTGTCTGGGGAGAGGCTTAAAAGAATTATTGCCTCCAAAATGACAGCCAAAATTCCAGCCACGTAGCTGGGATCTGTGCGTAACCCAGAATGTTGTTGTTTAATCGTTATCACAATTAACCACTCTCAGTGGCATTTGCTGAAGACCTACTATGCCAAGTATTGAGCTAAGCTGTACACACTGGTCTCATATAATCCTCACAAGGCTCTTGTGAGCCAGGGGGCCCTTGATGGAATCCGTGTGGGCTAATTATAAGCTGCGTGGCCTCTAGCAAATCGAACACCTTCCTTTGGCTTTATTTCCTCAACTACAAAATGGAGAAGACAACAGAAACTACCTCATCAATTTGTTGCAGTAAATGATAGAATTTATGTCAAGGGCTCAGTGGCTGGGACATAGAAAGTGCTCAAGAAATGGTAGCTGTTGGTACACTCCCTATTTAGCTATGAGGAAACTGAGGCTCAGGGAGATGACAGAAGGCAGCGTAGGTCTTCACAATGTCCTATCGTTCACACAGTGTGGTCCGCTCGTGAATATTTTAGCTTAGGGAGGGTGACAGTGGAACAGATAATCTACAGCAATGCAAACCCCCCCGTCTGTTGGCTTTGGGATGCATTTTGTCTTTAGCTATGAATGGGGTATATCTGGGGTTCTGAGAACAGATTCAACACCAGATTCTGCAAGCTTGCAGGAGAGCCAAAACAAGAGGCGCCAAGAAGCTTTTCTCTTTCTCATGCTGGTCTGCTTACAATTCTTCCCTGTTCCGGGGTGCCCTCACCCCCTCAGCTGGTCGTTGGAGCAACATCTCTCAGACCAACATTCAGCAAAACCGGATCCTCCCTCTCCTTCTCTGTCGCTAAATAGTTACCTTTCAGCTGTGTGACCTCCAGCAAATTATTAACATCTTTGCTCTTCATCTGGCTTCCTCATTTTCCCTTATTATTGTTATGGTTATATTATTACAGGTACTCTATGAAAGAGTAATTACAAACAGAAATGAGGATATAATAAAGATAAATTAAGGTGCCTGAGTATCATAGATAGTAGCATTAAGGAGCTGAAGCTAAGACTAGCTCTAGGCAATAACTAGTATATATCTAGTACCTTACAAACTCTTCTGTATTGCTATCCTATTTGTTGCAACAGCACCATGAGGTGGTCGTTATTAGCAGGCCCACTATTAACCTAATTTTTAAAGTTAGAAAATGAAGCTCAGAGAGATGGAAAGGCTCACCAAAAGTCATGCAGATAACAAGTGGTGGAACCGGGATTTGAACTTAGGCCTGCCCCTCTCCACTTGCCATGCTCTTTCTACTGCCCCAAGACTCCTTCCTGCAGTGGATCAGTACATAATTTATTGAGCAATGATTATGTACCAGGCACTGTACTAGGCTGGGTCCATCCAGAAGTTAGCTGTATGAGTTTGACTGATATCTGGGCATCTTTGCTAATGTGTCTGCCTCCCCGTGGGGCTTAGTCGGAAGGAAGCCAGTTTCCAGGGGTCGAGGAGGGGAAACAGATAAGTGACACAACCACCTCCTTTACCTGTCCCAAAGTTGATGGCCCTGAGGGTATCTGCTATGTGCTCTAAGTCCAAAGTAAAGTAGTCCATGTTTTCAAAGCCCTGCTCTGTCTTCCCCAGCTGGCAACCCTTGGAAGCTTCCACAATGCTGTGGGGGAGAAAAAGAGAGAGAGAGAGAGAGAGAGGGAGAGAGAGAGAGAGAGGGAGAGAGAGAGAGAGAGAGGCAGGGTGAGATCCCCACGGCTCAGTGAAGGAAGAGGGTATCTTAGCTCCAACTCACACCAGTGCACATGCTTGTGCCCACACCCAGATCTTACACCTGGAAGCTCTCCCTGGAGAGGTGGAATATTTCCTCTCCAGTAACAGCAGAATAGATGGTCCAAGAAAGCAGAGGATGCAAAGGTCAGGAAAGATAGCCTGAGACCAGACCTTCCCAGCAGATCTCATGCAAAGGGGGAGGCCCAGTGGAGAAAGCAAGAGGCCCAGGGGGGAGCTCAGGCCTTGGATCTTAGCCCTGGAGAGACACTGACCTTTTGATGAGTTTCTTGGAACTCTGTTGGGGAGAGAGAGAGCAAAGGGTTAGGATTGCAGGAGGGGAGCCCCAGGAAATCAGCAAAACCAGTGACCGGGGGCCACAGATGGGTGCTTGGTGCCAGGCCCTAGCCCAGTTGTGACCTGCTCCCCGCCCTGAGCTGAGCAGAACCTGGATCTTTCCCTCTGTCCTCGTCCGCACAGGTCTTGGTCTTCACTCTAGGACCCTCCCATCATCCTGGCAGGAAGCTTGGATTCTAGGGGTGTCAGTCTAAACACTCTTAAACCCTGACATCTCCAAGATAAGAATCATATTCTAATCACCTTTTTATACCCAACATCTACCTAAAGCCTAGACCACAGTATGTACTTAGGAAATTTCTATTGAACTGAACTGTGAAATTTTTTTTTTGAGGAAGATTAGCCCTGAGCTAACATCTGCTGCAAATCCTCCTCTTTTTGCTGAGGAAGACTAACCCTGAGCTAAGATCCGTGCCCACCTTCCTCTACTTTATATGTGGGACGCCTACCACAGCATGGCTTGCCAAGCAGTGCCATGTCTGCACCCAGGATCTGAACCAGTGAACCCTGGGCTGCCGAAGCGGAACGTGCGAACTTAACTGCTGTTCCACCAGGCCAGCCCCATGAACTGTGAAATCTTATATCTGATCCCTTCCTGTCTCCCCCAACAAGCTCTCCTAGGGCAGGGCTGTGTCTTGTTCATCTCTGTGTCTCCACCTCAGTGGCTGGCCTGCAGTAGGTGCTCAATTAATAGTCTCTACATGGACATTGCATTTTTCAGCTTCCAAAGCTATTTTACAAACATCCTCTTATCTGATCCTCATAAAGTCAGTTAAGAAGAAAGAAGGTAGGTGTGTAACATGCCCATTTTACAGATGAGGAAACTGAGGCTCAGAGAGATTTAAATTGACTTGCCCAAGAGCACATAGGTGATCAATGATGGAGCACAACTTGAACCTTAGACAGAGCTGTTGAGAATTGACTCTGCCCACACCTTCCTAGTCCTGCTCACCAAGAGGAAGATGGCCCCACCAGGCTCATCCAAGGACTGGATGGCTGTCTCCACCAGCTTAGTGGACTTGTCCAGTTGCTCCCGGTACTGCTGGATGAGGGCCTCAATGAAGCTGAGCTTCTCCTCCTGCTCTTGCGTGATCCGCTGCAGCAACTCGCTCTTCTTCTCATCCAGAATGGCATACAGTGCATCGAACTTCCGGCTCAGCTCTTCCTTCACCTGGTGACTGTTCTCCTGGGGACAGAAATCGTGGAGTCAGATCCTGTGGGATCCTCCTCCCTATCCCCAACACTTCCTTCCCAGGATGGGTGTGCTAGGAATACAGACTCTAAAGCTGGAAGAGATCTTACTACACCCCCATTTTACAGAAGATGAAATGTAGGCTGAGCGAGAAGAAAGCACGTGCTAAAGTTTCATAGTTACTTAGTACACCAGTGACATTTGGAGGCTGGCGTCATGGAGAAAGCTACCCTCTCCCTCTAAAATAGAGACTATAGGGGCCAGCCTGGTGGTGTATTGGTTAAATTGGCGCACTCCACTTCTGTGTCCCGGTATTCACAGGTTTGGATCCTGGGTGCGGTCATGGCACCACTTATCAAGCCATGTGGGGGCAGGCGTCCCACATATAAAGTAGAGGAAGATGGGCATGGATGTTAGCTCAGGGCCAGTCTTCCTCAGCAAAATGAGGAGGATTGGCGGCAGATGTTAGCTCAGAGCTAATCTTCCTCAAAAAAAAAAAAAAAGAGAGAGAGAAAGAGACTCTAGGGTCAGATGGGGTGATATATTCTGGGCCTCCTGTGTGTCCCCAAGTCACACTCTTCCCCCTATTTTAGGACCAAGACTGGATTCAGAAAGCTCTGCATCATTTGGTCCTAGCAGAGGTGAAGAAGCAGTTCCTCCCCCAGTGGCCTCCTCTTTGAGGGTCCCTTTTCTCTAACACAGATGCTACATCTTAGTGTCCTTACCTGTAAGACGGGTATAATAATAGCATCTCATCACACTGAGGTCTCTAAGATCCTCTATCAGCCTGGGAGCCCCTCAGGGGTGGAAACAATGTCCTCCTACCTTCCTTTGAACCTATCTTTCACACAACTCTTTGTCTCCCAGACATGTGATGGTCCCTTCCCCCCATCACATCTCCAGGTCCCCCCTCCAAGTAGAGATGGAAAATCCTGGATGCTTCTGCAAGGATAGGAAAGTTTCCTTCTGCCTCTACAGTCAAGCTACTCGAAGTGTGGTCCATGGACCAGCAACTTGGCAAACGCTGGGAGCTTGTTAGAAACGCAGAATCTCCTGGCTCATTCCAGAACTACTGAATCAGAACTTGAATTTTAACAAGACCCCAGGGTGATTTGAGAAGCCTTGGTCTACAGCACCCTGGAGAACAATGCTCTAAAAACTACTAGTGCTGAATAAATGCTGGGAATTATTGGTGGGACACTCCCTGAAGTCAGAGCTGGGTGTGTCGCTCACAACCCCATCCCCAGCACCTCTGGCAGGGCCTGACACACAGCTGTGCTCTGGAAGCATTTGTTGAGTGAGTGGATGAGTGGATTACTCAGTCCCTCCCCCACCATCCCTGCCTGAACACTCCAGGCTCCAGGCCCCAAACTTTAGTTACATCCCATGGGTGAGCCTTCACCCCAGAGACCGGGCCACACTGGGAGGCTTCGAAGCCCCAGGCAGAGCTATTCTTCCTCTCACCTTTGTCACTCGACAGGAGTCCTCCAGCTGAGTGATGATGGTCTGCACACGGTCGTTCCCCGCCACCAGCATGGAGATACAGTTACTCAGCTCAGTCTAGACAGGAGGGGTGGGGAATCAGGAGAGGAGAGACAGAAATAGTCTCAGGGCCTGCCCTCTTGGGAGTGGCAGCAAAATGGCAACCTCACTCCCCTCTCTGCTAGAAAGAGCCCCTTTCTGAGGTGCAGCTCAGGTCCAGAGCAGAGAATATCAGAGAGATAGTGCATCTCTTATTTTACAGATAAGGCCCAGAGAGGGGAAATGAGCTGCCCAAAATACACAGCAATGTACTAGCAGAGGAGGGCTTGTTTCTAGGAAAGAAGGGTTGCAGAAAACAAATAGAGCTGGAGAGTTCTAGAAGAGAGAGACCAAGAGAAGAGAGGGAGGTAGGGAGGAAAGAATACGGAATGAGGGACCACAGCCTACTGCCTGGACAGGATGGCAGGGCTGCCACAGGCCCAGGAGCCCAGGGAGAGGGCTCCCAGCTGCCTCCTGCTGCAGGGGAATTTGAAGACTTGGAGAGGTGACCGACACAGGAAGAGGCATCTGGGGCCCAAAGCACACTGGGATGTAGAAGTCGTGGCCTGAGAGAACCCTGGTGGCCTGGCCCTGGGGTCTGGTCTCTCCCCTCTGGCCACACCCAGGTGTTCTCAAGTGGCTCTAAGTATAACCCATGAGCTCAGCCACCTCCCCCAGGAAGGCAAGGGCTGCTGTCCCCGTAGCCTAGGAAGTCCCTCCAGAGGGACTATTCCTGAAAGGCCGGCTCAGCAGATCTACGGGGATCAAATGCACATCCTGAATCATTCGTGCCTAGCAGGCCCAGGCTGGGGTTGGAAGTGGCTTGGGCCAGTACCTTTTGTCCCTGGAAGACGCTCTGCAGCGGGGCCACCTCGCAGGCTTGGTGGGCCCCAAACACCTTGCACATGGAGCATGTGGGCACCTCACACGTAAGGCAGTAGATGTTGATTTTCTCATCTTCATGCTCCTTGCACATGGGGTGGCTGCCCTTCTGCTGGGGCCGACTGAAGCGGAGAAGAGTCATAAGTCATGGGCTAGGGGTCCCTGGTCCCTGTGTCCTCTCCCAGCTCCAGGAGACCACCCCAGATCTATGACCTGAGCTCTTAGTGGTTAGCTGTCCCCAATTCTTTTCTTTTCATCCTCTGGGGACCCAGGACCAGGGAAGCCAATGACACCAAGGCTGTCCCCACATCCTAGGACTCAAACTTGGTGGATGGAATTGGCCTTAGGCCCTGCCAGTGCAGGACACGGGAAGGGTTGTAAAATCTCAGAGTCACACCTGGAGGCGATCTCTAGAAGAGGAAACTGGGCCCCAGAGAGGTGAATTGACTTGCCCAAGGTCACCCAGCAAGTCAGGGCAAGGGAGGCTCAAGTTCATTTGCTCTAATTATAGTCCCCATAGCTCCTGGATACTGCAGGCCGGGCTCTGGGCAAAGCAAGTTATACTCGTGGCCACACTGAATTCTATATTTAATCCACCAGACTGTAACCTCCATCAAAGCAGGGAAACTTGCCTGTTCTCTTCACCCCTGGATCTGCAGTGTACAGTGCCCGGCATCGAGGAGGTGATAATTAAATACAGGTAGAAAGGAAAAACCAGTAAGCACGCCATGACGGTGCCTGAGGCTCAGGGAAGGATGCAGTGTGTGTGCCCCGAGTCACACAACTAGAACATGGGCAGCCCAGGGCTGTCCAACAGCCCAGCATGAGTCTGGAATCCTAGTCCAGAGATTCTTCCCAGGGTCCAGAGTCTCTTCCTTCTCTTTCTTCCGAAATGCGCATTCTTAGAACGCCTTTCTCGCCTCGTCTCTCTGTGCTGAGCGTCTCTGGGATGCTACCTGTGCGCCTCTCAGGGCAGCGGTCACTTCCTACCCGAGATTCAGTTTTTTGAGTCTAGGTCTTCCCTCAGCCAGACTATACACTTATTTAGAGCCAACACCATGTCTACACCACCTCTGATTTCCCACCCCCTAACACAGCAGGCATCTCTAAATGTCAAATCGTGACTGTCCCCATCAATGTTAACCCCCCATCTCCAAATAGCCTTGCACGACTGATCATTTCAACTTCTTAAATAAGCCCCTTTCCAGACTTTTATTTTTGTATCTTTTAGCCAAGGGCCACCCCCACCCCATGCTGGCAGGGGTCACCCTTTTTCACCTGTCTCTATCACCTGGGAAGGGAGCTCTGGGATGGCAGTAGGTGCAGAGGTGAGGCAAGATCCTGAAGGTCTGGTGCCCGTGCTCACCGCCATCCCAGATGCCCATCCTCCCAAGCCCAGGCATCAGCATCTGGGTTCAAATCCAGATTGTTCTGCCACTTATTTTGTGACCTTGGACAAGTGATTTCACCTCTCTGAGCCTTGGTTTCATCCCAGAGCTAGTGGGATCATGGCAGGAGTTGTCTGTAATGAATGTGTAGGCCCTGGCACAGAGCAGACCCTCAATAAAGGGAGGCTATTACTGTCATTCAACTCTGTGGAAAGGCCTCGAAGGGTTCAAATACAACATTCTCTTTAAAGGTCAACAGTGGGTGGGCTAATATTTTTGTGCAATATTGACTTTATTACTATTATATTGATCAACAATATATTTTGTATTTTTGTAGTGTTCAAACTCCAGCAAGATGAGAGGCAATAGCAGGTGAAATGTTCACCATAGAGTCAGTCACACAGGCTCCCTCTCAGCTTCACCATGTGCAACTGACTAGCCTTGGACAAATCTCTAACCCTCTCTGAGCCTCCGTTTCCTCATTGTAAAATGAGAGTAAGAATGCCTTAGAGGATTACGGTGAGAATTAAACAAGGGACAACACGTGGAAAATACTTAGCACAGTGCCTGCACATAGTAGGTACTCAATAAATATTTGACATTTTTAATGTTTCCAACCAAAATCCTATTTGATAGTCACAATAAATCTTACTGTCCCCTTCTGCAGATAGGGGAAATGAAGGCCCAAAGACTTACCCAAGATCCTACAATGCATTAGTAACAGAGTCAGACCAGCAAACACAGTTCTCCAGGTCAGGCTCCTTCTGGCTAGGACTGGTCTGTTGCCTTTCCTTGGGCAGGACACTGCCTGCAGGCAGGCACTTGGTGGAGGTTTTGGACCTTAAGAGCTGTGAGGTCAGCAGTTTGGAAGACTTGTCAGGATGTTCTGATATGTAAAGATCTCCCTGGTAGCTGTGTCTCTTTCCAGTTGGAGGCCCAACGCTGCACCATGTCCATCACTCACAAATTCCGCCTGAGTCTGAGCTGCTATTTTACAAACAGGGAGACTTGGAGCTAAATCTACTGGGCTCGTTCCCAGCGATTCCACTTTCCAGACCTTGGGTAGCTGACTTCACCTCTTTGAGCCTCAGCTTCCTCATTGGTGACATGGGAATGATAAAAGTCATGCCTGGCCCACAGGACTGTGTGAAGCAGCAGGAGGAAGCGTTCCTGGGGCCCAGGGGGCCCGGGGTGCCCAGGGCTGTGCCTCGGAGCACGTGGGAGGATAGCCGTTGCTATCACTAGAGAAACTGGCTGTGGTCTCACTGGGCACTTTCTCTGCTTATCAGGGCCACTTTGCTGGCCTCAGTCCTCTCTCTCCTTCTCATAACTCATCTTTCCCTGGTTTCTGTCTCAGTATCCCCCGGGAGGGCAGCCTAATGTCTGGGCCCCTTCCCATTCACAGAGTGACACGGAGAGCCAGGGCTGGAGGACAGAGATGAGCCTCTGTTCCTGCCTGAGGAAGAGGGGGCTGGCTCTCTGGACTGGCTCGTGTTTCTTGTCCAGCTAGGGCCCTGGATCCCAAGCAGGTGAAAGAGGAAGGAGCCTGGGAGAGCTGGGCACAGAACAGCAGGGGAGGGAGGATGGGCTCCCAGCAGCCGGGCGAACTGACCTGGAGCACTCCTGCTTGTAGATGTCGATGATGTTCTCCACCAGCAGGTTCCTCTGCAGGCCGTACACTCCGTGACGATCCATGATCACCTCATGGCGGCACGAGGGACAGCGGAAACGGCCTCCAGACACGGACACTGAGCCACTTCGGTTGGTCCAGTAGGGATTTGCAGCCTGCGGGTGGCAAGGGCAGAGGTGAGACCTGGGGTCCCTCCTCAGACCCTCCCCTTTCTAATCTCTGGTTGTCCTTCCCCCTCCTTACCCCAACCACTCTTTTTTTTTTTTTTTTTAATTTTATTTTTTCCTTTTTCTCCCCAAAGCCCCCCGGTACATAGTTGTGTATTCTTCGTTGTGGGTTCTTCTAGTTGTGGCATGTGGGACGCTGCCTCAGCGTGGTCTGATGAGCAGTGCCATGTCCGCACCCAGGATTTGAACCAACGAAACACTGGGCCGCCTGCAGCGGAGCGCGCGAACTTAACGACTCGGCCACGGGGCCAGCCCCTAACCAACCACTCTTTTTTTAAAAAGATTTTATTTTTCCTTTTTCTCCCCAAAGGCCCCCGGTACATAGTTGTATATTTTTAGTTGTGGGCCCATTCTAGTTGTGGCATGTGGGATTCCGTCTCAGCATGGCTTGATGAGCAGTGCCATTTCCATGCTCAGGATCCGAACTGGCGAAACCCTGGGCTGCCAAAGCGGGACACACGAAATAAACTACTCGGCCACAGGGCCGGCCCCATCCCAACCATTCTTGTCAAATCACACAACCTGGAGCTGCCCATCCTCAGATGAGAGCCAGCTCAGTTACAAAGGGAGCACCTGAGAAGCAACTAAGCAATCAACAGGTTTGGGAGTCAGCAGACCTAAGTTCAAGTCACCGTTCTTCTCTGAATGACTTCGGGCAAGCAACCTTAACTCTCCAAGCCTCAGTTTGCCCATTCATGAAATGAGCATTATACTTAGAGCCAGCTCCTGGGGCTGCTACTTTAAAGATAAAATAGCGAGAGGCCATTTTGTAAAATGCTTCTGGGGAAACTTGAGTCCTGCCTCCCAGCCGGGACCTCCATTCCCATTCCTTTCTTAGGAAGATGGAGACCCTCCTGCCCCGTATTACAGGGAACAGCCTCAAAAGGGAAGATCCCTCAACTGCCCTGTCCCTCCCAGCCACCGTCCTCCTAAAGCTCTGGGGCCCCTGCCACCATGGAGCTGGCTCCAACCCTGGGGTCTGGTTTCTCTCTCCTCTCTGCCTGCTTCTCCCACTTATCGCTTGAGGCATTTGACTCCTGATTGGAGAGTCAACCGCGGTGCTCAGGGTGTGGGTGGGGGAGCTGCGGGCAGGCGGGGAGGGGAAACATGCGTCATGGAGAAGGAATGAGGCAGCCAGAGCCGCCTCCCTAGCCCCCCTCAGCCCTGTCCTGAGGCCGTGGCAGGGGGTCACTTCGGAGAGGGAAAAACCAGCCCTGGTTTGGAAGGATCCTGGGCTAGGAGAGAAGGGCTTTCATCATGGGAAAACTGAATAGCCACCTGGGGCCCTGGAACTAGGCCATGCCTGGCACTGACCTGAAAGATGTCATTGGCACACTTCCGGCAGAGGTTGTGCTGACAGGGCAAGATGACCACTGGCTTGGTAAACATCTCCAGGCAGATGGGACAGATCAGCTGCTTCTCTAGGTTCTCCATGGGGTTCCCATCCTGGATCAGGCTTGACTTATAATCCATATTGTCGGGAGATGTGGGCCTCTACCTGGCTGCCTCCTTCACTCGCCTCGCTCTAAGCAGACCTGGGGTCTTGCCTGTGTCACAAAACACCCACCCAGAGCTTCTTTGCCTTCTTCTCCTGGCGCCTGAATTCTGTCTTTGGCTGAGGCCCCTCTGATATTTATAGCTGGACCCTGGTCACATGAGCCCCAGGAGGGGACCAGCTGAGCATTCCGATGCCAAGCGGCTGGCGGGGCTTGAGTTTCCCCCAGGCCTGAAAGCTCCGCCCTCTCAAATCACATGAAGGGATGAGCAATCGCTGTTCCCCTGGGACGGGGGTCGTAAACAAGAACAGCCTGTCCGTGGGCAGGCTTGAGGGAGGACTGGCCACCCAGAGTTTCCTCCAGAAATTAGTCTCCTCCCATACCAGGCTGGTAAGCCAGGGATGAAACCCAGCAAGTGGGCCACTGGGATTTGTGGAGTTAATCGTCAGTGCCCTCTCACTGACCTAAATCAGGTCCACCCTCTCTGGAGTCCTGGGCAGCCCCCAAGATGAGGGGTCAGGCCAGCCCCTCTCTCTGAGCTCATCCCTGAGCACAGCACGTTGCTGGAGACCTTGAGACCCCCACCCCGTCAAGGCCATCCCTCCGTCCTTTGGCCATTAACTGTATTTTAATGCTGAAAGGGCTCCCTTGAGACATGGTCCAGTGCCCTCATTGTATAGATTTTGACACTGAGGTTTAGAAGGAAAAGACCTTATCCAAAGTCACTTAGAAAGTAAGTGGCAAAGCCAGGAATCTTATTCATTCATTGGAAATTTTTCTCAGTACTGTCTATACATCAGACGCCAAGGTGACAGGTAGATGAGTCCTCCTTTTCCCTGCCCTGAGATTCCTACAGTTTCGGGGGGGAGAGAGACAGAAATAACTATTATGTAATGCCTACCTAGGCACTTAGAAGTTATCCACATGCTCTCCTCTGCCCTCTGTACAAACTTGAATTTTTCTCCGTGTCCTTCCGGACATCTTCCCTGTTGGCAGGTAGCATTGGAGCAGTTCCAACGTTATTTTTTAGGTAGAATCTCATGCAAAGGGACATTGGGGCCATCAGTACAAGGCGCTGGGGTGAGAGTGGGAGGAGTGACATCAGGCCTCAGGATGAGCCTAAGAGGCTATAGAATGTATGGGAGGAGTGTCCAGCATCTCAAGAAAGAGCCGTGGCAGGAGGGTAGGTTTCATCACCTCAGCCTGGAGAAGAGTTGATGGTTGGAGAAGACTTAGTGAGTAGTGAGGGCAGAGGAGCCAACCTTGGGACGGGGAGGAAATGGGAGGGAGAAGGGGAAGAAGGGGGACCAGTCAGAGAAAGAGGAGGCGGCATGGAGGACAAGGGGCTGGGGGGCTTCAAGGAGAGGGTGGTCCCCCCTAAATGTGAATGGCTAGTTTTGCCGAGCATTTACCATGTGCTACACACTGCGCCAAGCACATCATGCATTGCTTCATTTCCTCATCTCAACAGCCAACAACATAAGAACAACTATATCTCCATTCTGCGGATGAGGAAACTCAGGCACAGAGTGAAATAACGTGTATGAGGTCATACAGCTTGCAAGATGTGGCTCTAGGACATGAACTCAGATATGCTTGACTCAGGAGCCCAAAATCCTTATGTCTCTGTTGAACTGCAGGTCAACACTGGCAGGCCAGCCAAGGGTTGGAAGAGGATGAGGGTTGAAAAGAAGCCATCCCTTCTTCCTCGCCCACATGTCCTCTGTTTAGTTTCAGGCATCAGGCAGCGTTGTTCTCTTGGAAGGCGGGCCTCTCCACTGCCACAGGAGACAAAGCTTTAAACCTATCACCATAATTCCATCCTCCTTTGCCTAAGTGACTAGTTATGGCCAAGGAGACCCAAGGGCTGGTGGAGGTGGGCTACAGAGAAAGGATTTCTTTCCTGATAAAAAGAGAAATTCATGAAGAAAGCTTCATTCTTGCCCTTGAATGGGCTTGTGAGAGAGGAGGGTAGCTATCTTGCAACCAAGAGTGGACAAGACCGAGGAAGAAATCCACCTCTGAGAATGGCAAAGAGGAGCTATAGAAAGCACCTGGGTCATTGATGCCATCATTGTGCTGCCAATTTACCCACCACTGGAACTGCCCACCTCTTGACTACTTAAGATGTGAGAATACTGTTACTTGCAGCAGAGAGCACTCTATGTACGTCCATGATTCCAACTTCTATATGCCAATGATCCTCAATCTCTAACTCTATTTCAGACCTCTGTCTCCCTTAAGCTAAAGATTTGTTGGAAGCCTCTACTGGGATGTTCCAATAATACCCGAAACTCGTCATACCCCAAACAGAACACCCCATCTTTCCCTGCACCTAACTCCCCCTTCTGTTTTCCTTGTCTCACGTCTCAGTGAACAGCACTACCATTCACCCATTTGCACAGACCAGGAAGCTCAGAGCCATCCTTGGGCTCCCCCTTCCTCCCATTGACCACTCAACCAATCTCAGCATAAAGCATGGGTCCACCTTTCATCTCACTTGTCATCTTACCATCATCTGTTTGTGAGTCTGATTCTCTCTCTGGATTTTGAAGACTTTGAGGGCAAAGACTGTCTCTATTCATCTCTGTACCCCCCGTATCTGACACATAGTAGGAACTCAACAAATATTTCTTAAATGAGTGAACAAGTGGATGAGTGAGTTAAATATGGAAGCAGCAGGTCACTGTCAAAGTTGGGGGAGATTAAGGTCCTTGAGCAAGTTTTTTTTTTAGCTGAGACAGGGCAGCCAGTGGAGAGAAAGTAGTGCAATATTATGGGTGAGGTGTTGATGGAATAAATTCTAAAGACTTGGGGAGGAGAAGGACACTCCAACCTTTGAGTTGGGAGGATAGGAGAGAGAGGAAAGGATGGAGGTGAGAATCAGAGGTGTAGGGGTTGGAGAGAAATGTGCTCATATTGATGACCTTGATTAAGAGAGAGTTGAGGTCAACTTCTGAAGCTGAGGCAGGGGGAGCATAGTGTGAGCAGGTGGTGGACCAGCCAGTGTGAAACACAGGAGGAAGTGCCCTAGAGAGGGATGGAAGGACTGTCTGGGAGCAGAAGAGCCTCGCTGATATTTCCCAGCACTGATTTGCCATTTGCAAGGAGCCATTCACATGGTTCTGTTGACTGTCTCTGGCCATGCTTGGCAGTCCAGGTGCAAAAGCCAAGCAAATGGACAGTGGGATCGACTCCAGCCTGGGTGTTGGCAAGGCCAGCACTGCTGAAAGTCAAGGGATAAGGGAGGGAAATTCCCACATGGGCCGTGCTGGCCATCAAAACATGTCTTGTCATTTAATCCTCATAACAGTTCTGCAAGGAAGATATTCTGATCTCCGTTTTCCCCAGGAGGAAATGAGATTCAGAAAGTTAATTGGCTTGGCCAAAGTCACACAGCCCCAAGAGGCAGAGCTGAGCTGGGGTTCACATCCAAGGCAGCCTGACTCCTAAACATATGTTCCTCGCACTGAAGCATTTATTGAGTGCTTATTGCATGCCAGGCATTGTGCCAAACCCTTTCCATCCGTCCTCTTGCTCAGTCCTCAAAATAACTCAGTGAAGTATGGCTCATGATTTTCCCTCTTTTGCAGCTGAGCTAAGAGGCTCAGAGAGATTAAGTCACTTGGCCAAAGTCCCCCAGCCAGTGAGTGGCAGAGCCAGCATCAGAACCAGGAAGTTATAAACTAGTGTCATTACCAGTTATTGGAGCATCCTGTAAAGCTATAGGCCAAGAGATGAAGAGACAAACGTGGAATATCAGTGGTGCCCAGAGCTTTTAGCTGCTACATTTTGCTGCTTCCCTCTCTACACATCTTCTCGTTTATTTATTTTTACTGTTTATTAATGAAAATTTCAAACATACAAAAGTAGAGAGAATAGTATACTGAACTCAGGTAACCAAACCCTCAACTTTTAATAATATTTTAACAATCTTATTTCATCTATACACCCTTGCACTTCTTTTTTTTTTTAAAGATTGGCACCTGAGTTAAAATCTATTGCCAATCTTTCTTCTCCTCCCCCTCCTCCTCCTCCCCAAAGCCCCCCAGTACATAGTTGTATATTCAGTTGTGGGTCCTTCTAGTGGTCGCATGTGGGATGCCGCCTCAGCATGGCTTGATGAACAGTGCCATGTCCACACCCAGGATCTGAACCGGCGAAACCCTGGGCTACCAAAGCAGAGCGCACGAACTTAACCACTAGGCCATGGGGCTGGCCCCCCACACTTCTTTTTATGGAATATTTTAAAGCCAATCTTAGACATCAAGTCATTTCTCACATATATACTTCAGTAAGCATTTCTAACTGATACGGATTTTTTTTTCTTACATAATCAGCATGCTATTATCACACCCAACAAAAATAAGAATTTTTTAATATTATCTAATTTCCAAACCATTTTCAGAGGTCGCTGATTGTCTCAAATATCTTTTGACAGTTAGTTTGTCTAAATCCGATCCAAATAAAGTCTTATACATGGCAAATTTTGTTGTTTCTGTCTCATCAATCTCTTTTAATCTATAGTAATCGCCTTCCCTCCCATTCCTCTATGCCATCGATCTGTCAAAGGAAGATTCTGGGTATTACGGTTCTTATTTTGACATATCAGGACCTGAAGTTTAGAGAGGTGAAGTGACTTCACATCCCCCAGCTAAGAGACAGACTTCTCATTTGGGACTGCCCCCAATGTCTGTGTTACTAGTGGGAGGAGCTTTAGTGCCAGAGGGGGTCCCAGGTGTCAGGCAAAGCAGCAAGGAGAATGGTCTGGGCCTGGCAAGGAAAAGGGAGGGATGGAATGTAATGGTAATTACAACATTATTTTTGGTTGATTTAATGCTTACAAGTGGCTTGGCATCTACTGAGAGCTTTATAGCACTATTTCATTCAGTCCCCACAAAAACCATGAGTAATTCATATTTATCCCCATTTTGCAGATGAGAAAATTGAGGCACAGATCAGTATATGGAGTTGCCCCAAGTCCCCCGGCTAGTGTAGGCAGAGCTGGAAGAGGCTGATTTAACCCCAAAGTCTAGGCTCTTTTTGATAGTCACTAGAGAGGGTACTTTTCAGAAACCTGAGATTTTGAGGCCTCTTGGTTCCAGGAGAGAACCCTGGCCCAGGGCCCGGACACCTGGGCTTCATCTCCGGCTCTGCCAGAGACAAGCAATGTGATGCCCAGCAAGCCCCACCCACCTTCAGTTTCTTCATCTGCCAAACAGACCAACTGTAAGAGATGATCCCTGAGGGTCCTTCCCCCTCCCCAGCGGCTGGGTTCTCAGAGTCCTCCTGGGATGGATGACGCAGGCATGGGGGCAGTGATGCTGGAGAGGAAACCACTGCCATCTCCCCTTTCATTGCCGCAAAGCTCAGGCGTTCTTCAGTGCTTCCTCAGTACATCATGGAGGAGATCCTTTCCACGTGTATGCTGTTCTCCCCCTGCCCTCATGACTCCCCTGGAGGGGGGAGTCTGCCCTGCCTCTTCCTCTGTATTTCCCTTCCAGCACCCTCAGAAAGGAGGGGGAGGGGAAGGGAAGGGACTATTTTTTTTCATAGTTTGAGATCCCTGTCATATGCTTCAATGACATCCTCTTTGAAGAATCATCCCAAATCACAGGATCAAACCAATAGGTCATTTGATCCAGAGGCTAAACCCAGAGCAGTTGGTAGAGGCAGGTCCATGGGGTCTGGGGCATGATGCAGTGCCCCAGATGCCAGGGCAAAGCCCACTGGGCCTGGCCCATGTGCCATGGAAGGGTCGCGGAGCATCTCAGGATCTCACCACTCAGGGCCAGGAGTCCCACAGGCCTGTTCCCGCTGTCCCCAGGTCCAGCCAACCATAGTGGGCAGCTACAAGAGCTCTGGGGTATGGGTGGCCCTTAGAGAAAGGGATTACCCCAGGGGACATGGGTGTCAATAGGGTCTGTAGGGGGCTCTACATCAAATGATCCTGAAAGAAAGTATTGACAGTGCTTTATAAACTATGAGATGCAATAGACCCTTACTTTAAGGCCCTGAGAGTACAGAACAACAGTCAAGAGGCTGCCCTGGGCACTAATGGATCTGAGTTCAAGTTTAGCCTCCTCCACCTATCAGCTCTGTTACCTTGGTAACCGGTGTCTCAGTCTCCTCATCTGTACAATGAGAGTTGGGTGGAGTAATGATCTCTTTGAGCCTTTCTAGCCCCGAGAGGCTAAGGTTCCGTGTCTGCCCCCAACACTCTATTCCTTGCCGAAAATTGATGGCACAGAAGTGGGAGTCCATTTGCCCAGGCACATGGCACATATCTGGCACATGACAGACACTCAGCAAACATTGTTGTTAATATTTTCACAGTCAGGGGACTAATACTGGCTGGCATTTACTGGAGAGTTACTATGGATAATCCCATGGTCTGTGTATTATCTATTGCTGCATAACAGATTTCCTCCAAACGAGCAGCTTAGAACAATGATAAACATTGATTATCTCACACATTTTCTGTGAGTCAGGAATTCAAGAGCAGCTAAGCCAAGTGGTTCCAGCTCAGTGTCTCTGAGGATGTTGTAATGAAGATGTTGGCTGGGGCTGCAGTTCAGTTTATCTTAAGGCTTGACTGGACCTGAAGGAACCACTTCCAAAGTGGCTCACTCACATAGTTGGCAAGTTGATGGGAGGCCTTGGTTCCTCAGCACATGTAGCTCTCCCTAGGGCTGCTTGAGCATCCTCATAGCATGGAGGCTGGCTCCCCCCAGAGCCAGTGATCCAAAAGAGCAAGACAGAGTGGCAATGTCTTTTATGACCTAGCCTCAGACATCACACACTATCGTTTCCACTGTGTTCTATTGATTACACAGACCAACCCGGATACAGTGTGGGAGGGGATTGCATAAGGAGGCAAGAATTATTGAGGACTATCTCAGAGGCAGGCTATCACAGTCTGTCCTAAGTGTTTTATAGCTATTAACTTATTTATTAATTCATCAGGGCAATACTATTATCATCTCTATTCTACAGATAAGAAAATGAGTCACAGAGAGATTAGGTAACTTGCCTAAGGTTACCCTTCTAGAAAACGATCTGAGGCATTTTTATGGACTTAATGTTTGTGTCTCCCCAAAATTCATATGTTGAAGCTCTAACCCCCAATATGATGGGATTTGGAGATGGGGCCTCTGGGAGGCAATTAGGGTTAGATAAGGTCATGAGTTGGGGCCCCAGTCCAATGGGACTAGTGCCCTTAGAGACACAAGAGAGCCCGCTCACTCTCTCTCTCTTCACGCACACACGCTGAGGACAGGACATGTGAGCACACAGCGAGATGGCAGTCATCTACAAGCCAAGAGAAGAGGCCTCATCATGAAACCTACCTCGCTAGCACCTTGATCTTGGGTTTCCCAGCCTCCAGAACTGTGACAAATAAACTTCTGTGGTTTAAGCCACTCAGTCTGTGGTATATTGTTATGGCAGCCTGAGCAGACTAAGGCAGGCACCAAATGCATGTAGAGTTCAGGACTTGAACTCAGAGAGTCGAGCTGCTTAGCCCTCGCTCTTAAACTTCCTCTCCCTCTACTGCCCCATTAACACTGGCCCTGACGTGCTCTGATCCCTGCCTGGCCCCTGGCCTGTGGGCAGAGACTCTCTTCACTGACAGTGAGGCCCGGTGGCACTGAGAAGACTGGAAAAGGGACTGGAGGAAACCTTGGGGCAAAGTCAAGGCCCAGGGGCTCTGTGCTTACACCCCAGAGAGACAGTCTTGGGGGCCCACTGCCCACCCACCTGGCCTGCTGCTCCCTGCCCCCACCAGCTTGAACCTTGGGTTTGCCACGCACACCCTCAGGACAATCCAGATCATAACAGTAAGCAGGAGGAAAACAAACTATATTTAAACCGGCAGTTGCTCCATAAACAAAGCTAAAGACAAGTGACCGTTAGGAGAAAACAGTAGAAACACACGTCAAGATCAGGTGTCAATACCCATAATACGTGCAAGTTTTAAAAATAAGCAAAGGATACAAAAAGGCAATTTACAAAGGAATAAGTGCCAATGCCCTCTCCCCTAAAACAAAAAGGCAATTTACAAAGGAACAAGTGCCGATGCCCTCTCCCCTAAAACAAAACAAGGTGCTCGTCCTCACTAATATAAAAAATCCCATTAAACCACAATAAAATCTGATTTTTCTTCTATCAGACTGATAAAAATATTAAAGATTAATAATATCCAAGGTTGGTGAAGGTGTAGAGAAACGGACATTGTCGGTCCTCTTGACCTTGGGGGAAGGGGTGCAATTTGACAAAATCAAGATGTAAAATATTCATACACATGACTCAGCAGCTCAGCTGTTATATTCCAAGGATCCGTCTCATCAAAAAAGTGGAAAGATGACAGAAAGATATAGTTAGTTAGTTAGCTGGATATAGATAGATAGATACTCAGATATATAGGTCTATTTACATACAAGGACTTTTGGGCAATATTGTTTGTAGTGCAAAACTTTCAAAACAATCCCAATGTCCACCAATGGAACAAATAACTAAACTGTGTGTGCTCACATCATGTACTAAACAGCAACAAGAATGAATAAATATTGACGCCTGCAGCAACATGGATGAATTTCATAAAGAATGTTGAGCAAAAGCCTACATGCTGTATGAGTCTGTCTGCATAAAGTTCAAAGAAGACAAAACTAACCTAGGCTGTTAGAGGTCAGGGTCGTGTTACCCTCAGCTGGGGGGCTGGACGCGTAAGCTGGGCTCCGGGAGCGCAGGTGATGATCTGGTTCCTGACCTGGTGGTGGGCTCTGCAGGCACAGCCACTTTGTGAAAATCCCTTGAAAACTGTACCCTGATGAATTGTGCACTTTTCTGAATGTATATTATACTTTTTTAAAAGTTTATTAAGAAAGAAAACAAAAGTATACCCCAATAAGCATTCCACCTGTCCGTGCATAAAATGAATAAACATTTATATACAAATATTTCTCCAATTAACAAAATGACATTGAGCTTTCTATATTGAACACCAATATGAAAGATGTCAGCAATATATTGTTAGGCACAAACAGAAAAATATACACCACTTATATGTTTTCTGATTCTTTTCTATTAAAAAAATAAAGTGTATGTAAATAAATTTGTCTATCAAACATGTTGTACAGGCGTAGAAAGCGGCTGGAAAGAAATCCCCACTATTAAACAGTCACTGTTCCTACGGATTAGGACTCAAGGGCTGGGGCTCCTTACCGAGGCCCTCTAACGAGCCCAGCAGGAAATCTGAGCTACAGCTGAGTGAGCTGGGCCCTGGCCAGGAGGCCAGAGGGGACTTAGGGTTTCTGGAAGCACCGTGAGACCCTGGAGCAGCCAGGTCAAGGCCGGAGGGAATGCATTTAAAGGCCCCTACAAGGCAGGGTGAGGACAGGAGAACAAGCCCTGCCCTCATGGGCCCCCGTAGGGGAAGGGAGAACGAAGGAGGGGGACACAGCCCTACCCAGGGACCCCATTTAATCATCACAGCCCTGTGAGGGAGCTGATTGTCTCCATTTCTCGATCAGGACACCAAGGTAATGTACCTCACCCAAGGTCACACAGGTAGTACACAGAACAGCTGGGCCTTGAACCCAAATCAGTCTGAACCCCAAGTTAGTGGCTCTGCGCTGGGCTAGCGGAGGAGGCGGTGAAGACGGCAGAGAGGAGCAGGCTGCCCTTGGCAAAGACTCAGAAACCCAGCCCACAGGTCTTTGCAGGGCTCAGAGCCTCGGGAGCCCCCAGCCCTCCAGGAATCACACAAGCAGGTTCTGCCTAGTTCCTGCAGCCTTGCCACCCAGCTGGGGTCAAAGCTCAACCACTAAATCCGGCCCCCTGGGCTGGCACCACCCAAAATCGATCCCAGGGGTGAGAGCCTGGTCAGTCTACTGTGCCTCTGCACACAGCCACCCCCTAAGCCCCCAATTCCCTCTCCACCCCCTCACTCCCTCTCCCCTTCACCCCCCCCCCACACACCCCAGCCACTGGGCTCTGAGTCCCTTGGGACAGGGAGCCTGGCTATTGGGCAGAAACAAGGGTGGGCGCAGTGGCTGGAACAGCCTGGGTTCTGGACTCAAGTTCCTGAAGTCAGAGCCAGATGTGGCCTGGCTGATTGTCCTGAGCAGCTTAGAACCAGCTAATTCGCTGATCGTTGGGGGCAGGAGGTGGGGGGCAGCAGCCAGTGGTTGTGAGCCTACCGTGTACCAGTTTTCTTCAGTCCTTACAACTGTGAGAAGTAGGTATTAGTGTCTCCATTTTACAGATAAAGAAACCGAGGCTCAGAGGGGAAGTAATGTGCCCAAGGTCACCCACAGCTTGGACTCTGGAATCAAAGAAGGCCTAGATTTTGAGCCTGGCCCTGCTACTTACTGGCTGTGTGGTCTTAGGCAAGTTCACCTCTCTGAGCCTCAGTTTCCTCATCTATAAAGATGATATTAAATTAATATCCAACTTATAAAATTATTGTAAGGATTAAAAAGGGTAATGTTAAAACTCTTAGCACAATATTGGGTACAGAGAGTTTCCTTGGTCAATGTTATGATGATTAATTCAATGGTCTGACCAATGAGAGGATGCACTCCCAAAGAGCAATGGGACTAGAGAAAGTTTTTAACCTTCCCAGATCAATCCAAGAGGTCTTCCTGAGAGAAGAAGCATTTCCGTCCCATTCTAACGCGAGACCATGAGTTCACTGGGCGTGCATGTGGTTGTGGTGGGGCGGGCTTGAGGGACATTGGGGAGAAGGTGGAACAACTCCGGTAGGGAGAGTTGCCTCAGTCTGGTGTGGGGGTCAGGTCAGGTCTAAACACGGGCAGGCCTCCAAACCTCGTTCTCGGAGGATGTCCCAACAGCCAGCCTGGGCACCTTGGATGATAAACAGGTTGTCACCCTCTGAGCCCCAAGTGAACCTGATAAGTCCTGGCAAAGCTGAGGAGAGGAGAGGAGGCCCGTCTATAAATACTGCGTGACTCAGGCTCAGTGTCCCGTTGAAAGAGCTGCTTGTGTTTATGGCTCCGTTGCTCTGGGGAGGCGTTCCAGCTCAGGGAGGAAGGGCTGGGCCACCCTGAGGTCTCAGATCTCCCAGTTTGCTCTGCTGGAGCAAGTCTGGGGTCTGGGGTCAGGCCCACCACAGCCTGGCTTAGTGTCCAGTCCATTATGGGACTCAGAAAAATCTCTCCCCAGTCCGGGCCTCCTGTCGTCCAGGAAGTGAAACATGTTGGCCCTCCCTGCTTTTGCCTAATGGGCTGTGAGGCAGGATGCCCTAGTGGTTGGGTATACAGAGTTTTTTGTTTTTTGGAATTTTTTGGCACCAGAAAAATGTGGGCTTAAGTCCCAATTTCATCCCGTAAGCAGCTTTGTGATTTTTTTTTTTTTTTGAGGAAGATTAGCTCTGAGCTAACATCTGCCGCCAATCCTCCTCTATTTGCTGAGGAAGACTGGCCCTGAGCTAACATCCATGCCCATCTTCCTCTATTTTATATGTGGGATGCCCACCACAGCATGGCTTGAGAAGTGGTGCTAGTTCCACGCCTGGGATCCGAATCGGCAAACCCTGGGCCAGCAAAGCGCAACGCACAAGCTTAACCACTGCACCACCAGGCCAGCCCCAGCTATGCGATTTTTAAACCAGTAACTTTACTTTCCTGAACCTCAGTTTCCTGAACTATAAAATGGGGATAATGATGGAAATTCCTTCATAGGGCTGTCATGAGGATGAAAAGAGAGCACATATAAGGCACTTCGCACAGGAACCAGCACGTAGCAAACCCTCAGTTAATGATAGATAGGTATTATGATGACAAATTAAGCTATCTGTTTAAAATACTTTGAAAAAGGGGATTCTTGGGGGTTTGGTTCCTCCAGAGAGAAAATTAGGGAGTCGGTGGTTACCCCAGATCTTTACCATCTCTCTGCTTCCCAAATATGAAGAGCCAAGGTACAAGAACTAAGACAGTTCTCAAGATTGATAGGGAAGGGCAAGACACCGTCATTTAGAAAATACCTACTGTGTGCCAGCTGCTGTCACTGACATCATCATCTCATTTCACTCCCCCACCCCCAGCAGGGTATAACTCCCCTTATAGACCAGTAAACTAAGGCCCAGGGAAGTTAACTGAATGGTAGAGCTGGGATGCGAACCAGGTCTGTGTGCCCCTAAAGTGCCTACTGTGCATGGCCTACTGCACCACAGTACCTGGCTGGCTCCCTGGTCTAGGAAGGTGGCCAAAGAAGGGACAGAAGTGAGAGAATGAGGAAGGAAGGACCAAGGAGCTTGGCAACAGTCTAGATGACTGTAGAGAACTAGAAGGACAACTGGAGATGGGGAGCTGGTTGGGAAAGACACATGACTTTAAGGTGACTGCTCTGTGGGGTCAACCAGCATACATATGGAAAAGTAAGACTGAACTCAGAAGAAAGATCAGCCTGGAATGGAGGGAAGAGTCCTTTGCAAAACTGACTGTCTGAAATTACTTCTGAACTTACAACCCCTCAAGACCCTCTTCTGCATGGCTTTGAGTGGCCTCTCTGTAGTACCCACCTCAGGGCCTTTGCATGTGCTGTCTGCTCTGCCTGGAATAGTCTTCCTTTTCTCAACTGAGACATCACCTCTCCAAAGAGGCTTTCTTTAGCTGCTCTATTTAAATAAGTCCCCATCTCATTACTTCTGGACTCAGCACCTGTTGGACTCAGCACCTGTTTGATTCTTTCTTTATATTTATCACAATCTATACTTGTTTTACTCAATTTCCTTATCAATTATCTGTCTATAAGTGGAGAAAGTATCACCCAAGAAAGTATCTGTTCCATGAGTAGGGGGATTGGATGGCCTTGTTTACTGCTATAGCCACAGCTCCTGGCATACAGTAGGAGCCTAGCTAATATTTGTGGAATGAGTGAATGGTCCAGCCCCACCTATTTCCTAATATCCCCCTTTTTCTGATTCTCTACTCCTTTGAGACTAGTTTCCCGTTATTTCCCCCATCACACCCTCCTCAGTCTCCCCTCCTGTGTGCCTCCACTTGGAATGCCCTCTCTCTCCTCTGCCCATTCACACTCTGCCCAAGCCTTAGCTCTTGCCTCCTAGAGGAAGCCCACTCACCCCTGGACCCAGTTCCCTTGTGAAATGAACAACCTATGCAACTCTGCATGATGGCCCTGCTCCAAGAACCACTACTTTTATGTGACCTTGGGCAAATCACTTCACCTCTCTGGGCCCCATTTCCCCCAGTTAATTCTACCCTTGGGATTGTATCTAAGTGAAATAATCCAAAAGCAGAGAAAAGCCATAAATGCCCAAAGACATACTTTGAAGCATTATTTAAAATAGAAGAAAAAGGAGCTGGCCCTGTGGCGCAGTGCTGAAGTTCAACACACTCGCTTCAGCAGCCTGGGTTCATGGGTTCAGATCCCAGGCAAGGACCTACAGCGCTCATCAGTGCCATGCTGTGGTGGTGACCCACATACAAAATAGAGGAAAACAGATGTTAGCTCAGGGTTAATCTTCCTCAAGCAAAAAAAAAATAGGAAGATTGGCAATAGATGTTAGCTCAAGGCGAATCTTCCTCACCAAAAAAAGGAAGAAAAAACTTAAACAACAAAAATGTTAAATGTTAATAACAATAATAAAAGGTACTGGTTAATGAGTGTTTGATCAGGCCAGGCCGTGAGCAGGGCATGAAGAGCTGTGGTTAAGAGCAGGGGCTCCACAGCCTCAGCCTCACCACCTGTTCTCTGTGATCTGGAGCCAGTGACTTAACCTCTTTGAGCCTTAGTTTCTTCATCTGTAAAATGGGGATGATAAAGCTTCCTACCTCATGGGGCTTTTGTTGCTGTTGTTAAGCAAACTTTTTATTAACTATAATCCAAATACAGAAAAGTATGCAAATAAGTTGCAGCCTGATGGATTTTCGCAAGATAAGCCTGGTCAAGTGACCAGCAAATAGGACGGTTTTGAGGGTGACATGAGACAAAACCCGGAAAGTACTTAGGGCACTGGTAACAGATGGCCAATGTTATTTGCTCTGTATTTCATGGGCATTGTGCTAAGCACTTATGGGTATTATGTTTATTCAATCCTCACAGTAACCATACGAGGTAGGCACTAATATTACCCTCATTCCAAATAAGGAACTCTAGAGTCAGAGAAGTTAAATATGCTGGCCAACATCACAAAGTGAGTAAATGACAGAGATGGGAGAGGAACCCAAAGCTTTTGCCAAAGCCCTCCTCCCAAAACCCTTGATAAACTGAATCTCCAAGATGCCTACTGCAGCATTGACTAATAAGTTAAAAAAAATGGATGGTCAATGACCAACTTGGAAAATTGTGGTCTTCTGAATTCTTGAGTCATTTAAATAAAGATTTATCGAGCTCCTACCATGTGTCTGGCATTGTTGTAGGCACTGGAAATACAGAGCAAGCAAGACGGAAGAGTTCCCTGTCCTCATGAAGCTCATATTGTAGTGGGAGAAGACAGACACAAGAACAAAGAGAATTTCTGATAGTCATAAATGCTTTCAAGAGAATAAAACAGGATAATGGGATGGAGAGAGACTTGCAATCAGGGGGACTGTTTTAGATAAGACATTCAAGGAAGGCCCCCCCAGGAGGTGACCCGAACGATGTGGAGGAGCCGGGAGTGTGGCAGCCTGGGGGAAGCCCATTCGAGACAGAGCAGCAGCAAGCTGGGCATCTTTCAGGAACAGACAGAATATCATGCTGCCATTCTAAAATATCATTTTGAAAACTAAAATCTGGAAAAAAGTAAAATGCAAATGTACAGGAGACACTAAGGTGATAATCGTTACAGTAACTGTGTACCTTGTCCCAACCTTTGCTAGAGAGACAAAATTCTCAGAAAAGTGAAATAGTTAATTTATTGGGGTGGTGTGATCGTGGGTAGTTTTTTTCAATGTTTTCCTTTTCAAAAAATATCTGCTGTTGTCACGTTATTTTTCTGCAATTTTTCAAAAGTCAAGAAAAGAGAAGCAGCATTCCAGGAGTCTCATACAGACCAAACAAGACAGTTCTCTGATTACTCGCAGGTTATGCACGTGACATGGATGTATCATCTTAGTGAAGCAGGCTGTGCAATCTCAAGCAAGTCACATTCCCTCTCTGGGCCACAATACTGTACTTGCAGGATGCCACATCGGCTGGTACACCTGCCAAAAGTGGGCCCCTTGTGAATGAAGGCATTGGCAAAGTCAAGCCTTTCTGCTATTCATGTGACATATACTTATAAAAATATTTTTTTAACAACAGGAAAAAAAATTGAATCATTAAAAAAAAATCAATCAGGAGAATGAGACAACAAGCCACAGACTGGGAGAAAATATTTGCGAAAGACATATTTGATAAAGAACTCTTATTCAACATATACAAAGAACTCTTAAAACTCAGCAATAAGAAAATGAACAACCCAATTAAAACATGGGCCAAAGATCTGAATAGCTCAGCAAAGAAGATATAGAGATGACAAATAAGCATATGAAAAGATGCTCACCATCATACGTCATTAGGGAATGGCGAATGAAAACAACAAGGAGATACCGCTAAACCCATCAGAATGACCCAAATCTGAAGCCTGACAACACCAAATGCCGGGGAGGATGCGGAGCAAGAGGAGCTCTCACTCACTGCTGGTGGGAGTGCGAAATGGTGCAGCCACTTTGGAAGACAGTTTGGCAATTTCTTACAAGACTAAACATACTCTTCCCATACAATCGGCAATCATGTTCTTTGGTATTTACCCAAATCAGTTGAAAACTTACGTCCACACAAGCACCTGCACGTGAATCTGTATAGCAGCTTTATTCATATTTGCCAAAACTTGGAAGCAACCAAGATGCCCTTTAGTAGGTGAATGGATAAATAAACTGTGGTACAACCATACAATAGAATATTATTCAGCACTAAAAAAAAGAGCCATCAAGCCACATAAAGACAAGGAGGAAATTTAAACGTGTATTACTAACTGAAAAAAGTCCATCTGAAGAGGCTATATACTGTATGATTCCAACAATAGGACATTCTGGAAAAGGCAAAAGCACGAAGACAGTAAAAAGTTCAGAGGTTGCCAGGGATCTGAGGACAGAAAAGGATGGAGAGGTGAATTACATGGACTTTTTAGGGCAGTGAAAATATTCTGTATGATACTATAATGGTGGATATAGGCCACTACACATTTGTCAAAACCCATACACACCAAGAGTGAAGTCTAATGTAAACTACAGGCTTTGGGTGATGACATGTCATTGCTGGTTCACTGATTGTAACAAATGTACCCGTCTGGTGCACACAGTCGGGAAGGCTGTCGGGGGGTGCAGGAGGTATATGGGGACTATCTGTACTTTCTGCTCCATTTTGCTGTGCACCTAAAAATGCTCTAAAAAAAATAAGGTTGTTAATCTTTTTAAAATCAATATAAGAAGGCAAAGAAGCACTGTCTGATACAATTGTTAGCTCAGGTTGGGGAATGGGAAATTCTTGGAAGATCTTTGTTCCTTGAGGTCTGCCACCACTGACACGGGAAGGAACAGAAGGAAGTCAGTGTGAAATGAAGGTGTTGAACGCCTGCTGCACGCAGAGCTCTGCGCTGTATAGGAATTTGTTCTTTCAACAGCCAAATAAAAATGTTGATATTACAGGAAGGGGCAGAAAATTATAATAATAATTCCCGGTTAACAGTGAGGAAACCGAGTCTGAGGAATATAGATAGAGGTTCCCAGTCACCCTGGTCTGTCTGAGCCCAGAGGCTGGGCTCGAAGCCCCCAGGGCAGGTGAGGGCTCTCTCAGCCCCCTGCTACCTTCGACACTCCACAATTCCGAGAGTTGATTTGTCTCTTGTGGGGGACCCTGCTCACTTGGGCATTGGATCCCCGGAAGGACAGTGCTGTGCCCTCAGGGGACTCAGGATTTGACTGCCAGGAGCTCAACTTCATGCCGGAATTTCGCACCTTCCCAGACCCTAGACTGCAGGTGGAGGCTGTCTGGCGGGAGAAGGGCCAAGTGCTGCCTGCTAGGCTGGGAAGGGTTGCTCCCATGCAGAGGGAGGGCTCCTGCTCCAGCCCTCGGCCCTCGGCCCTCCGGCCTCAGCCACCTGTTCCCCAGCCCCATCCTCCCCACCTCTCCACCTCGTCTTTGGAATGCTACATCCAAGAGCTGGTGGGGCCGGCTGGGTATTAATAACTAGACTCTGACGTGTGTGCTGATTAGAAAGGCATTCCCTCCTGGCAGCCAAGACATTTGAATGCCTCGTCGGCCCATCTCTTCAAGCCTTCCATGGCCCTGAAGAGGATGAGGGTAGCCGGATAATAATAATACAACAGTTACCCTGTTTTGAGTGCTGTGGGGTGCCAGGCCATGGTGCCAAGTGCGTCACCCACATTGTTCAATTCCTTCAGGTACTTTTAGTATCTCCATGCTATATGTGAGGAAACTGAGGCTCGTGAGAGGTCAAGTAACTTGCCCCAGGCCACACAACAGGTGAGTGGCTGGGCAGGAACTCAAATCCTATCTGCCAGCAACACCAAGCCCTCCAGTGGGTGGTGAGAGCCAAAGACAGGCATGGGCTCCGGCCATGGTGACACTGTGGCCCAGTTCCTTCAACTTCCAGGAACAGAGTTGACTGGATGCGGTGGGGGAGGGGATGAGCTTCCAGGAAGCCGCCTTTCCCGTGGACAGCAGAACCAGGCCTGTTGGTCCAGGCCTCGTGACAGCCCCAGGGGGGCAGGGACGGGGCCAGCTGGGGAGAGGGGCTCTCCCTGGGTTTCTGGAGTGCAGAACAGGGTGACCGGAACATCTGTTCCTGCCCGGGGAAAACACGGCTCTGCTTGGAGCAGGACTTGACCTCTGTGCTCACCTCTTCTCTTCCGGTTCTGGCCTCCATCCCTCACTCACCTCTCCATTCCTTCGAGTGCTTGACCATTTGGGGCCTCCCAGGAGACAGGGTCAACCACAGGGCGAGGGGAGCAAAGAGGCCCATTTGTCCAGGGGCTCACAGTCACGAAGGCCTTGAATTCAGGTTTTTGACATTAGCTCTTGAGGGGCAGTGTGGCATAGTGTTGCTTCACCACTGGAGCCAGACTGCTGCTGGGCCTCCCTCCCAGTTCTGCCACTTAGGGCTGTGTGGCTTTGGTGAGATTCTTTAACTTATCTGAGCCAGTTTCCCCACCTGTAAAATAGGGATAAACACCTACTTAATAGAGTTGTGAAAATTAAATGAGTTTAAAAAAGTCGTGTTTTTTTTGTTTTTGAGGAAGATTAGCCCTGACCTAACAACTGCCAATCCTTCTCTTTTTTTGCTGAGGAAGACCAGCCCTGAGCTAACATCCATGCCCATCTTCCTCTACTTTATACGTGGGACACCTACCACAGCATGGCTTTTGCCAAGCGGTGACATGTCCACACCCGGGATCCGAACCGACGACCCCCGGGCCGCTGAGAAGCGAAACATGCGAACTCAACCGCTGCACCACCCAGCCAGCCCCAAGTTAAAAAATTTAAAGCGTACATTTATGAAGTGTAAAGCCTGGCACAGAATAAGCACTCACTCAATGTTAGCTGCTATTTCCAAATAATGTTACACACAGAATCACAGACAGGATGGAAAGAAGACATTCATCAAAGAAACTAAAAATCACCTCTTGTAATCCCACCATTTAACCCAACCAACACCATTTCACTTCATTTCCCTCTGATTGTTTTCCTGTCCATCATTTTTACAACATTGTAATCATAATGTACTTAATAGTTGTGCAAATTTGGGAATTTTTTTCATTTAATGCTTTATCCTAAGCATTTTCTTTTTTTTTTTAATTTTTTTTAATTTTTTCCTTTTTCTCCCCAAAGCCCCCCGGTACATAGTTGTGTATTCTTCGTTGTGGGTTCTTCTAGTTGTGGCATGTGGGACGCCGCCTCAGCGTGGTCTGATGAGCAGTGCCATGTCCGCGCCCAGGATTGCGAACTAACGAAACACTGGGCCGCCTGCAGCGGAGCGCGCGAACTTAACCACTCGGCCACGGGGCCAGCCCCTATCCTAAGCATTTTCTATAACAAGCCAATAGGTTTTTTCCGAGGGTCTACTGTGTGTTGAGCATTGTTCTAGGCTCTGAGCACACAGCAGCCAGGAGAACAGACAAACCGCTTCTCTCTGGGAGCTTACATTCTAGTGGGCACCCTACATTGCCTTCAGAACTCATTCTTTTACTTTAAGGTCTCGTTTACATACAGCAGACAACGCAAACATGAAGCGTAGAGTTCAATGAACTTTTACATACGTATCTACCCATATAACCCAGATCAAGATACAGAACATTTCCATCACCCCAGAAGACTCCTTCACTTTCCCCATCAATAACCACCCCTCTTCCCCATAGATTAGTTTCACCTGTTTAACAGGATTTGCTCTTTTGAGAATGCCTATTTTTTTTTAAAGAGTGGCACCTGAGCTAACAATGGTTGCCAATCTTTTTTTTTTTTCTGCTTTATCTCCCCAAATGCCCCCAGTACATAGTTGTACATCTTAGTTGTGGGTCCTTCTAGTTGTGGCATGAGAATGCCTATGTTTTAATGGCTGCAGAATATCCCATCCTAAGGATATATTGCTGGACGCATATTTTCTTTTAGTTTCTCACTGCTATCAATAGTGCTACAGGGAATGCCACATTTTTAATGATCTCCTTAGGCTAGACTCTCAGAAGTGGGATGGATTTTTGAAAGAGTATTTGGTAAATATTGACAAATTGCTTTGCTAAAAGGTTGTATAGCTCCGCCAGCAGTGGGAGAAGCAAGCTATGAGCACACAGCATAACTAGAGTCCAGCTCAGTAACCCGCCTTCTTAGCTAGAATCACCTACAATTTAGCCAGAATTTGAGCTAGAACCTTCAGCAGATAATGCAGTGGTACACAGCGTGTCTCCACAAGCCTGACTGGCATGAGAAGAACTCACAAGACAGAACCTCTCTTGGTCCTGAGTTTGGGACTCAGCTTTACAACGTCAAAAAGTTTCTTGGTGGTTCAGTCTGAGTTCCCCACAAAGCAGAGCTCATGAGCAGGAAGCGCTGAGATGTGGAGAGAGGGCATCTTATCTGCAGCTCAATGGACTCCCTCTGCTCTGGTCCTTAAGGAAAACTGAGTTCTGGCCAGTACTCCTGAATGATTCCTCTTTCCCACCGCAGACTTCCAAATCTGCAATGTCCCCCCTGTCCTTCTCCCTGACCACAGCCTAGTCCGCACCACCTTCATCTCTCATCTAGACCTTTGCAACTGACCTCCCTACGTCCTTCTTGCACATCCTTGGTCCAATCTCGAGCTGGCAGCTAAGTGATCTTTTAAACTGGAAATCTGATCATGTTTTAAACCTGTACTTAAAACCCTTTGGTGATGAAAGTGTTTGGTGATGGAATGGATAAACAAAAGTCAATGAGGGGCTGGCCTGGTAGCGCAGTGGTTAAGTTCGCAAGTTCTGCTTCGGTGGCCCTGGGTTCGCTGGTTCGGATCCCGGGTGCGGACATGGCACCACTTGGCAAGCCATACTGTGGTAGGCATCCCACATAGAAAGTAGAGGAAGATGGGCACGGATGTTAGCTCAGGGCCAGTCTTCCTCAGCAAAAAGAGGAGGATTGGCAGCAGTTAGCTTAGGGCTAACCTTCCTCAAAAAAAAAAAAAAAAAATCAATGGATGAATGGATAAACAAAATGTGATATATACATACAATGGAAGATTATTCAGCCTTAAAAATGAAGAAATTCTGACACATGCTACAACATAGCTGAACCTTGAAGACATTGTGCTAAGTGAAAGAAACCAGGCAGAAAACAACAAATATTGTTATATATCATAGAATGCTTATTTGAGTTACCTAGAATAGTCAACTTCATAAAGATAGAAAGTAGAATAGTGGTTGCCAGGGGCTGAGGGGACAAGAACAGGGAGTTATTATTTAATGGGTGCAGAGTTTCAGTTTGGGAAGATGAAAAACTTCTGGAGATAGAGAGTAGTAATGGTTGCACAACAGTGTGAATGTACTTAATGCCACTGAACTGTACACTTAAAAAGGATTAAACCAGCAAATTTTACATTATGTATATTTTACCACAACATAAAAAAAAACCTTTGATGATCCATTGCTTTTATCTCCGAATCCGTAACATAACATAGCATAACATGGTCTACACAACCCTCCAGGATCTGGCCCCTCCCTTGTGTTGGCATTTTAAGGCTGATCATCTCACCTCTTCCCCCTTCAATTGGGATCTGGTCCTGGTAGGAAATAGGAACAGGAATCAGACAGATGGGGAGATAAAGATATGGGCTTTGCCATCACAACAATATTCACAGTAGCCAAGATGTGGAAGCAACCAAAATGCCCATCAATGGATGAATGGATAAAGAAGATGAAGTATGTATACACAGTGGAATACTACTCAGCAATAATAAAAGACAAAATCATGCCACTTGCGACAACATGGATGGAGCTTGAGGGTATTATGCTAAGTGAAATAAGCCAGAGAGAGGAAGACAAATACTGTAAGATTTCACTCATATGTGGAAGACAACAAACACATGGATAAGGAGAACAGAGTAGTGGTTACCAGAGGGAAGGGGATGGGGGAGGGTGAGAGGGGTAAAGGGGCACATTGTGTGGGGACAGATGAAAACTAGACTATTGGTGGTGAGCACGATGCAGTCTATACAGAACCTGATATATAATAATGTACACCTGAAATTTACACAGTGTTATAAGCCAATATGATCGCAATAAAATAATTTTTTTTAAAAAAGGAGTGATAAAAGAAAAAAGATAGGGGCTTTATTATTGTTAAAGTTGGGCTGGAGACAAGGCTTGTGTCTATAGCCACCATGGACCTTCCTAAAACTTTCCCCTGCATTGCTTCCCCCAACTCCTGATTTAAACTTCCAGCTCAATCCTGGGTAGAGCAGCTGGGCACATATATTCCCACTGCCTAGGGTGCTCTTCCCTCCACTGCTCACTCGGCTAGTTGCTACTCATCAGTCATTTCTTAGCATAAATGTCACGTGCTCAGAGAGAGCTTCCAGCCTCCGACCTCTACTCCCTGCCTACTAACAAGCCTCGTGGGCTCTAGAGCTTCTTCTTCATGGCACTTTCCACCACTGTGTTTATGTGTCTCTTTCCATGATCCTTGTGGAAGTAAATAAGAAGGTTAGCTCCGTGGTGAGCAGACCCTGTGCCTGTTCTGCTCATGGCCACGGCCCCAGTACCTGGGGCAGTGCCTCCCTCTTAGGCTCCTATACATGGTGGGGAATATTACATTTACTAGCACTGTTCAGGGAGCTCTGTACACTGCTGGGAGGAAAACATAGGTAAGGCTTTGGGGCTGGGAGGTTAGCAGCAAGATGACATTCGGGCCTACGCTGAGTAGCAGGCCTTTAGTCTTTTGCTGAATGGGGTCTACAGGTTTGTCCGGGGCCCGATTACTCAGGACCATCGACAAGCTAAGTGCAGTTACCTGGGGCCTCCTTCTCTGCCCTTCACCCAAACAGCACGCAACCTCTGCTCTAAATAACCATTGACCAAGTATTCAAAGAATGTCAATTTAAAGGTGTGTCCAGGGGCCGGCCCTGTGGCCTAGTGGTTAAATTCAGCATGCTCCGGTTCAGCAGCCCAGGTTTGGTTCCCAGGTGTGGACCATGCTGTGGTGGTGACCCACATACAAAATAGAGGAAGACTGACACACATTAGGTCAGGGTGAATCTTCCTCAGCAAAATTTAATTAATTAATTAATTAATTAATTAATTAAAGGAGTGTCCAAGCTTCTCACTTTGACCCTCAAGTCTCAATTTAAATGTCACCTCCTCTCAAAAGCTTTCCCTGACCCCCCACCCCCTTCATGTAAGAACAGCTTAGGGTCCCCTCTTCTGGGCTCATATAACCCGCTTCAGGCACTAATTACATTGTACTGTCTTTACCTGTTTAGCTGTCTGTCTCCCCTACTAGACTACGAGGGCCATGAGGGCAGGGGCCTTATCTTCTTCTTCACTGCTTCTTCACCAGCATCTAGCATAATTTCTTGCACGTAGTAGGTCCTCACTAAATGGCTGTTGACTTAATGAATAAAGTGCCCACTGTGTGCCAGGCACAAGTTGACTCCTCAGGAGGGGTATGTGCAGTGACATTTGCTAGCTGCTCCCCAGCCTCTGGATTTAAGCCAGCGTGAGTAAGCCCCATCCTCCAGGACACAGAGCTTGGTTAAGCAAGGGCCCATGACCCTAGATGAGCCAATCAGGTCTAAAAAGACTCCAGTTCCAGGACTGTTGTCTGAGGAATGGAGAAGCTGATTTTCCTGTTCCTGTGGGATGCAAACTCCTGAGGCTGAATCCCCAGGAACACTGTTGACCACCTGGGCCCTTGAGAGAAGCCAGGTTTAAGATGAAGTCAGCATCATTAAAGGCAGAGCAAAGGAAGCTGGGTCTTTGGTGATATGTGAGCAGCTGAATCAAACCTTTTCTGAAGCCCTCCCAAAGTCATTCTTCTCAGGCAAGCATGCCAATCATTTCCTCTAAGTCAGTTTGAGTTGGGTTTCTGCTCTTATAACATGAAGCAACCAGAAGCATCAGAGGCAGCCCAAGCTTTATCATCTCAGTACCTGCTGAGGAGCTGAGCGAATGCTCTGTGTGGAATGCTCTTGTGACCTTTTCTTGCAGCCCTCAACTCTTATCCACTGTGGTTCTCAGACGGGGCCACCACCCAGCAGCAGCTCTTGGCGCCAAGGGCAGGGGATACGGAGCTTGATCTTAACTATCAACTGCTCCAGCTGTTCTCAGTCCTCACCCAGGAGACAACTAGGACCCATCCAAAGACAAAACAGCTCAAGTTGTACCTGGCATATGACCTTCTTGGGCCCCTAAATCACTTGTCGGGGGGCTGCACCAGAAATAAACATTTCAGTCTTCTTGGTATGAGAATAGTGGAGGTGTAGGATTGAAGAATCAGACTGTCGGTACTGGAAGGATCCTTAGAGATGAGCTGGTCAGACCCCTCATTATGCAAATAGGGAAACTGAGGCCCAGAGCAGGGAGAAGACTTGTTCAAGGTCACCACAGCTCATTAGTGTCAGAGCTGGCACTCTCCTTAAAGGAGTTTCTCTATCAGCCTCCCCCTGCAAAGATGGGGCTGGGACTCCCCCAGCTTTGGAAGGAGAGGGGAGGGAACACTGATGGGGATTCTCCCTGCTATGGCAAGGTAAGAGCTGCTCCCACAAACAGTCGCTGGTAGGCCTGGTGAGTTTTCCTCAATAATTTTCTGGAATTTTGATAACACCTGGTGGCTGGCCCAGGGTGAGATGACTTCAGAGGGTACTAAGCCTCTACAAAGCATCAATGATGCCTCCAGAATTTCTAAAGGGGAGGAATTTAGGGCCAGAAATCTGGTGGGAAAGGTGATGAAGAGACTTGCCTTGAAACAGCATTTGCATAGCAAGTCTACTGTGGTTACTTAGATCAGAGGTTCTCAATGTCCACGCGGCTAACATTTTGAGCAGGATAATTCTTTATTGGGGGGGACTGTCCTGTGCATGGCAGGATGTTTGGCAGCATCCTTGGTCTCTACCTACTGGATCCCTGTAGCACCTACCCTCCCAGTCGTGACAGCCAAAAACGTCTCCAGATACCGCCAAATGTCCCCTGAGAAGCAAGATCACCCCTTTTGCAAACCACTGACTTAACTGTACGTTTAAGTGGCTGGGTAGGCATGATGGAGATCCCTCGAAAAGAACACAGGAAACAAAAATACAAGGAGCCACCTCTTTCCGCAAGAAGAGAACATCATCAGAGGCCTGGTCAGCTCTGGGCAGAACTGTGAACTCTGACCTTACCGTGGCCCATTCAGACTTAGAAAATGTGAGTACACTACCCAGGAAGAAATTAATACTTGCATTCATGCTAAAGCGAGGCAAGCAGTATTTAATAGTTGCTAGATGTTAAAAACACAAGCAATATACACTGAAGATGTGAGCATTTATTTCCCTGTATGTAAACTATATTTCAAAGAAATTAATTACAGAACACACTGGCATTGTAGTCAGACCTGGGTTCAAGTCCCAATTCAGACAGTTCCTAGCTGTGTGACTTTGGACGAGTCCTCTCACCTCTTAGAACCTCGGTTTCCTCAGTTGTAAAAGGGGAGTAGTAACAGTGTGTACCTCACAGGATGAATGCAGCATAAAAAAGATAATGTATAAACAGCTCTTTGCAAAGTGCCTGGCACAGGAGATAATATGAATATTACCTATTATTTATTTACATTTGTATTACCTATTTATATTTATCTGTAGTTTATAGGTGAAATTACTCCCTGATGATCTGCTTCCTGTGGACTCATTCTAATTGGGGGCATCTCCACTTGTTTCTTCCCCTATGACCCCTTTGTTCAGACAGGAAAAGTCCAGAAACACAGCAATTTATGGCACTTGGGACCTGGAGTCTTGGCTCCCCCAGTGACTTACTAGGAACTTAAGTTATGAGTCTCTCTGATTTCAGTTTCCCCAAGTGTAAAATGGTATGCTAATACTACCCACATCCTAGAGCTCCTGTGAAATTTCTCAATGACGCGGCTCTAGACAGGTCTGGGAATTCAGACCTGCCTTAGGCCTGTGCAGCAGCTGCACTAATGTGCCACCAGGTGGCAGGGTTGCTACATCCAAACTCCCAGCTGGCCAAGATAATGAGCATGGTTGTCTAACTTTTTATTATGAAAAACAAATATACACAAAAGTAGAATAGTGTAACGAACTCCACGTTCCCAGAAGCAAGTTTCAACAACTATCACTGTTTTACTAGTCTTCCTCTTTTTGCTTGCTTTGCTACCTGTGGAGTATTTTAAAGCATATCCCAGACCTCATTTCATTTTACCAACGGTACGTCAGCGTGCAGTTCTAATTTGAGACAATCAGATACCTTTTTCGACAGTTGGCTCACTTGAATTAGGATCCACATAAGGTTTTCTCATTTTATAAGTGTCTTGAGTTTTATCCTTTAACATTCTTTTTTACTTTCATGCCATGAATTTGTTGTAGAAACCAGGTCACTTGTCCCGTGGAATATCCCACATCTTGAGTTTGGCTGATTGTGCTGTTTATCTATCCCCCATATATTTCTGGTAAACTGGTAATTAGATCTTGCCTTGATTAGGCTTAGATTCTTTCCTTTTTTGGGGGGGCAAGAATATTTCATGGAGAACACAGTATCCTTCTCTTAGTGATTTTAAGATTGGTCAGTGGGTTCTGGCAGCGTCAGTCTAGGCTCTCCTTACAAAACTCCCTCAGAACTTTTCATCCAATTGTCTTAGCATCATTTCACGATTGCTGCTTAGGCTCATTATTTCATTAAGGTTTGCAAAATCGTGCTTCTCCAATTCTATCATTTCTTCTGCACTTATTGGTTGGAATTCATGCATAAAAAACTTCTTATCTACTGTTTGGTTACCTGCGATATAACTCATCAGGGAAAAACCAGAAAAATGTTTATTTCCCTTTATTTATTAACGTTCAGAGCAATTAGTTGATTCCCTATAAAACTCCATTGATCACAAATGTGTTGTTTTCCTTAAGTACTGTTATTGATTAATGGATTTTTATGTATTTTATATGTTGTAATCTATTGAAGTCATTATTTTTCGTTTAATCCTCAAATTATTTCATCTTTGGCCAGTGGGGCCCCTTTGTATTGGTTCCTCAGTCATTTTTACAGGACTCCAATAGTCTTTGATAGCTTCCTGGCTTCCAGGAACAGGAGGACCCAACCTTATCCTTCCTGCTCCAGGTCTGGAACCAGCCATTTATCAAAGGAATCTTGATTTTCTTTGTTTAATTCTTAATTTTCTTTTTCAACTGGAAAATAGTGTTTAGTCACCAAATCTGTGCACTATGAGTGTTCATTACTATTGGGTTGGTCATTGCTTCTTGGCCTTTTCAGGAGACAGCTAGAAAATACATTTTTTAAGGCAAAAATACAAACTTCATTCATTGATATCTAACTCAGGTCTAAGATTAGCCTAAGCATCTTTAATACTTGTAACTCTTTTTCTCATACTTTGAAAATCTTGATTCCTAATGCCATTAACACAATTATTTGCTTTATCCAAAAATATACCTATCATAGTTTCAAAACAGCAATATCAATATTACTACTAACAATAAAACGAACGAACGCATTTAATATTTCTATGCAGTTCACCTTGTCTTTAGACTACATCTCATCAGGGCGGCAGTCAAAATACTTATAAAGCCACTGGAAATGATTCTCTGTGTAGTTAAGCCACCAATTTGATATACAGATGGTTCATTTGTTTCCACTTGTTTTTAGTTTTGATGGGACGTTTTATTCTTTTTATTGAACTTTGTTTTATAAATATGCAAAACATTTACAAGGTTCCAAAATAGTAACTATATAATAAGGTACATTGACAGAAGTCTCATTTCCATCCGTACCCCTTCCATCCCATATAAGAAACCATTTTTAGAAGATTACAGTTTATTCTTCCATTGTTTAACTTTTAAGTATAAGCAATTAATGTATATTTATATCTCTCCGTTACTTACACATGCTATAAACACTATTATGCTCCTTGCTTATGTCACTTCACAATATATGGACATTACTCCATATTAGCATGTTTATTAGCATATATATGAAATCTTCCTGATCTTTTTACAGCTGCATAGCACTCCATCCTGTGTATGTACTATATTCAGCCAGTTCTTTATTGACATGTGAGCAGTTTCCAATCTTGCTATAAAAATAATGCCATAATGAATAGCCTTGTGTATACAACTTTTTATATTTTTGCCGGTATATCACTAGGACAGATTCCTAGTTTAGGATTTGACCTAGGATTACTGGGTGAAAGAGTAAATACATACGTAACGTAGCTATATATTGCCAAATCTCCTTAATTAGAGTTACATCATTTTGCGTTCCCACCAGCAATGTATGACAACGCTCTCCTCGGGTGTATCTTGGTACCATATCAGATAGAGGAGGCTGCAGAGATGAATTACAGACAAGGTTTAGCAGATCGCTGAGGACTAGTACATAGTACTCAGAACAAAAGTCTCAACAGATTACAGAGGAGGGTTTAGGGGAGGGGGGTGTTGAGGGGGCTATACCAGGGGAGTCGGTATTTAAGGCAAGCCACGCCCCCCCCAACCCAGACACCTTTTGGTCAAATAAGACAGAGGTCTGTTTCCTCACCCGTAAAAACAGGGTTAGTAATAAAGCTTGCCTTTGTGGGATTTTCTTAGGATTAGGAGAGAGAATTTAAAGACCTAATCCAGTTCTAGACTCCCGGAAGAAGGTCCACAAATGGAGAACAGAAAATAGAATGGGTAATTAGTTGATCCTTGAAAGCAATCACAGGGATTCTTTGCACATCGTGCCTTAATACAGCACGGGGAGGAGGAACAACCACTGTATTGACAAATAGTAGGTGCAGAATCGGTGAAGAAATGGGCGTTTCTGGCGGATGCTTACTGAGCTGCGCAACTAAGTGAATGACCGATTGGTCCGGGTCTCTGAGTAACTGACAGTCCCGGGCTGGCTGTCACAGGCCTTCGCTGTCAATCCCGGCCCCGGCCGACTCGGACCGCCGCCTCTCGCCGCGCGCCTGCGGGATCCCGACTCTCCACGACAAGCCCGCAGGTGCCGCCGCCGGACAGGGGGTGCGGGGGCCGCCGCCCCCTCCTCCTCGCGCAGGGCAGGGAGCCCCAGACTCCCCGCGGCTGCGGCCCGGGAACAATGAGGCGCCGGCTTCTTTAAGGGAGATACCACCGCGCCGGCGGGGCAGGGGACGGTGTCTTCCCAGATGATCGCACCCTGCCCCGCGCCGCCGCCGCCTCGGCAACTGCACCGCCCGCAAACATGGCTCAGTGACTCTGACAAAAGGTGCAGCCTCCCTCCCGGCGGCGCGGACGCCAGGCCTCCCGCTTCGGGCCGCGCCTCCCCGCGGGTCCGCAGAAGAGCCCAGCATCCAGCAAGCACTGCAGGCCCGCGCCGAGGAAGATGCACCAGGCATTCCACCCCAGCGACCCCCGCACACCTGCCCGCAGCTCGGTAGGTCGGGAGGGGGGCGGGGAGGCCGCACCGGGCGCATGCACCCCCAGGCCCAGCCCCGCCGCTGCAGACCAGCCCCGGGGCCGCGGGCCGTGCGCGCCCGCTGCGACTGGACAGCGAGCGAGCCCCAGGCGTGGAGTGGCCTCCCCGCTCCCGGGCCCGGCCACCCCTACGGGGAGGGGCACGAGTGGTGCGTTCCGGGGCGCGCACACCTTCCGCGACTCCCGGCTCCTGAAAGCCACGGGAGCCGGGAGGAGGCTGGCGGAGTGCGGGGCGCGCGCCCAATGGGGACGACGCTGGGCGTCGCGACTCGCGCTACGGAAAGCCGGAGGGGGGCGTGGCCGCGAGCGTAAGGGGGTGTGTCCGCGCGCACCACGGGGGCGCGCGCCGGCCTCTGACTGGAGGCCGCGGCGGCGGAGGCGCGAGCTGCCCGATAATGGCGGCCTGCAGAGGCCGTGAGAGGGAGAAGCGGCGGCGGCTACCCTGAGGTAAATCCGGCCCGTCGGCCTGGCAGAGCGGCCCCGCTGCAGAGCCGAGGGCTCTGTCCGTGCCTCGGTCCCCGGGAGGCCTGTCACAGACCTGTCAGCGGAGTCATCCCGCAGGGCCTGCGCTGCTCAGGCCTCCGGCCCGCTCCCTCAGGCCAGCGGCCCCAGCTGCGGCCTCCTCTCGCGCCCGGGGCCTCCTTCCCAGGCCCCGCGCTCAGCCGCCAGCCCCGAGCACTTGGGGCAGCTGCAGGACTGGCTCCTCGGGGCGAAGGGCCGCGGGAGGATCCCCTCCGGGTTTGCTCTGGACGCAGCCGAGGAGAGGGAGGGCCTGACCCTCGGCCAATGAGCGGGGCCCTGCGCCGCCGCGTCGGGCAACACCTCTGCCCGGGACTGGCCCTTCCAGTCCGTCGCCCAGCAGGTGTAGGGCCCGCTGCCCGCGTCCGGGCGCGGGGTCGCCGCTGCGGGCACGAGGGCCCGAACGCCGTCCGGGGTCGCTTGGGTTCGCGCGGGATGCACCACCGTGCTGTGTCTGCCCCAGGATCTCGGAGTTCCATAAACACCCGCCCTCCCCGTTCCCCAGGCTCTCTTTGGGGTGAGGATGTGGGGGAGCTTCCAGGACAGGGCCCCTCCGAGACGGCTGGGAGCTGGCGATGCACGGATGCCTGGGGCCGAGGCTTCTGGACCAGGAAATCAGACACTAGGAAATGCAGTGGGAGTTTGAAGGGTGGGTGTCCAAGTAGAGGAGGCGGGCCTAGGAAGCAATCTCAGCTTTCATTCTCTTTATTGTCTATTCTACGGACTTAACGTAGCTGTGCCCAATTTTTCAGGCTCAAGGGTGAGTAGCTTTTTGTTCCCCCAAACCGTGCAATTTGAAGATTGTACAGTCTCAGGTTACTCTTCTCGCCCTTGGTGGCAATCTGCAAATGGGAACTTGTTCCCGAAGCTCCTTAGAATCTTGACATTCTTGGGAGAGTGAGGAGGCACGCTTTAGACGTTCTTGATTGCACACGTGAGCGTTTCTCTTAGGGCCGTTGCTCCTGCCTTTAAATGACTTCTCAAGTTGAATTCCAAAGACCTCTGTCAGAGAGCCCCTTGATATGCAGGACAGTCCTTGTCGGCAAAAATGACCTAGATCTAAACAACTGTTGTTCGACAGCAGAAACGTGAGCATATTCTAAGTAGCTCACTTTATCTTGAGAGGAACATTTTTCTCTGCAAACTTTATTTTCACTTATTTTGCAAGAAAGAAGGAAATATCGTAAAATTAAAATAGGAACATATGCCGTTTGGCCGTTTAAATAATAAAAATAACTACACGTTTTCAGTTCTATACGTGATCTGGTTCACTTTCAGTCCCTAAGCATAAGCCAGGGATTTGTACTTCTAACTGTGAGGGCTTTTTGTTTTTGCTGTTTTTATGACCTTTTTATGTGTGTGTCAGCTTTAAGGAGAAGCTAGGGGTTGGTTTGTTTTTTCATCATTGGTAAATAAGAGTACTGAATTTTTTGGTTTGTTTTTAACAGTGGTGTTTGGAAGCAGTTCATGTAAGAGGCTGTATAGTATAGCGGTTAAAATTACGGTCGTCAGAGCCAGATGTCCTGATTTCAAATCCCAGGTCCACCCGTTACTAGCTGTTTTGACCTTGTTGTTAAGCAGCATGTTGCTTAACCTCTCCATGCTTTAGTTTCCTCATCTATAAAATGACGATAATAGTATCGAACATTGTTGTGAGGATTAAATGAATTTAATATTCTAAAATGCTTGGAACAGTTCCTGAGACATGGTAAGTATGTACAACATAAGTGTTAGCACTTATATTATCATCACTACTAAAATATTTCGATTTGCCCAAGGTATAGCAAATATCTTTCAAGCACTGCCAACAGTAAGACAGATGACAACTAAATCATACTTAAGAAGAAATACAAGCCAGTAGGATATCTTTAATTTCAACAGAGCACTTTGTTGATTTTTCCAGAAACTTTGACCTTGAAGATGGTGAGTAGCCAGCCAAAGTACGATCTAATACGGGAGGTAGGCCGAGGTAGTTACGGTGTTGTGTATGAAGCAGTCATCAGAAAGACCTCTGCACGGGTGGCAGTGAAGAAAATTCGATGCCATGCACCCGAAAATGTTGAACTAGCCCTGCGGGAGTTCTGGGCACTAAGCAGTATCAAGAGCCAACATCCAAATGTGATTCACTTGGAGGAATGCATCCTACAAAAAGATGGGATGGTGCAAAAGATGTCCCACGGCTCTAATTCTTCCCTTTATTTACAGGTATGTGTGGTTGAGTGGGAAATAGAAATGATTTGAACATAGCATTGGTCAGCAAGAAGGGGAATGCAGGAGTCAGATGAACCCCTACCTTTAAATGCAGGTGTTTATATAGTTAAGAGTAGACCGGGGTGTGCCAAGAATTGAGTAGATGTTTGCTTTAAAACAAGGTTTTATTTAAACCTGTGATGCAAATACCTAAAAATAACATAAGCCACCTGTTATGCCATGATACTTGCCAATCTGCATAGGAATGGGGCAACATAGGAGCTACAGAAGTAATCAACACTGGAGTCTAATAAGTTTACTTATTTAAGTCAGAGTTTTAGGAACTGAAGACAGAAGAAAACGAAGAACTCTACAACCAATGGCCACACCCATTTCTTTATAAAGCAGTGATTTAAACATAAGCCTCTGCTCTTTTAGAGGGTTATGTGGTTTTTCAACCATGCAATTCCAGTTAATTTTCATGAACTAGGTAGCTTAGCATCTGCATATTATTAACAGTGCTAATAGCTAACATTTGGGTTAATACTCAGTTCCATGCTCTGTGCTAAGTGCCTTAAAGGCAGTCTCTCAGAACAATCTTATGAGGAAAGTACTATTATTATCATCATTACAAATGAAGAAACTGAGGCTTTGAATAGATAATGAATTTATCCAAAGTCACATAGCTAGCAAGTGGCAGAATTGGGAGCTGAACCTAGGACTATCTCACAGCTAAAACTTGTGTTCTGGGGGCCAGCCTGGTGGCATAGTGGTTAAGTTTGCACACTCTGCTTCAGTGGTCCAGGGTTCACAGGCCGGATCCTGGGCGTGCACCTACACACCACTCATCAAGCCATGCTGTGGCAGTTTCCCACATACAAAATAGAGGAAGACTGGCACAGATCTTAGCTCAGGGCAATCTTCCTCAAGCAAAAAGAGGAAGATTGGTAACGGGTGTTAGCTCAGGGCCAATCTTCCTCACCCAAAAAAAAAAAAGAAAGAAAGAAAAAAAATTTCTCAACCTCCACATTACTCTTTTGTAGACCTGGGGAAAGCATTAACATAGGAAAACAGAAAAGCCTTTTTTTTCAGGTTGGCTTCTGCCTTAGATCAGAATCTCCAGTAGCTCTATACTCACTGAGGAGAAAAGACACTTAAGACATAGCTAGTGAAAGACGAGAGCAAAATTTCTTAAGTCCCATCATTCTTTGGAAAGGAAACAACTTTCCATGAGTGTGTCTAAATTCAGAAATTACCATCAGGGCGCAAAAGTCTGTTCTTAAAAGCTTTTGGACTAGGAACAACAAAACAAGCGCATTAATAAGTGTAATTAGAAACTTGCAAGTTGCATTGTATGGTGAGCAAATATCAATCTGGAGAACCTAATTTATATTGCATTTTAGCGTGCTATGCCCTGAAGTTTTCTCTCTAAAGACAGTGAGTATAAAACACAACTCTTTAGCTCCTATTCATTTTATTGCTTACTTTTCTAAAAGTGCTCATTATATAAGTTGCACTAGTAGAAAATGTTGGAAACATTCTTACCACACTGCCTCTTAAAGTGGCTAGAACCTTGCTGAATTTTGTGATGGATTTTGAAGACTAATTTCTTTCGGACTACAAATGCAAAGTCATTTACACATAGAACCTAGTGCTGATGTATCCTTGAGTCCAGATTGAGCAACCTTTATGTTAACTAGGCATTAGCTGGCCTCTCAAGGTTTTAAGATGTAAAGTACTCCCAGACTTGATTCAGTGATTTTGTTTTTTTAATCTAAAGCACCTTTTTGTTTAGCAATCTCTTTTATTTTTTAAAGCCTAATAGACCTGTGTTTGACTTGTGGTACTTTTTGCTAGCTGTATGACCTTGGATAAATAACCCAGTTTTTTCCCAGCATCTGTATCTTCCTAATTAAAATAGGAATAATAATTTCTACCTTCCATGGGAGTTGTCAAAATTAGAGGTGATGCAGATAGAATACTTGCACATAGGAAGTGCTCAGTAATAATATAGCTCTATAAAAATTGTCTTTTCTATGGATTTATTTAGTTAACCAGACATTCATCAACCCATTTAGCAAGTACCTTCTCTAAATTTATATCTAGTAAAGACAACCAATATTTACATTTAGTAAAGATAATTAAGCAAATCTGCAGGGTGACCACAGAGTCCCTATGCATGGTGTTCTCCATTCTCTATACAGGTTTTTATTTTTCTCCATGTTTTTCCAGATATCTTCCTTGTTCTCTATTGAAATCATTATATCAGTTCCTGAGAGTTAAAAATATCACCTGGAAGAAAATGTAAAACAAATAGTTAACAGAGGACACAAATCTCATGCACAGGAACTTAGTGGCCAGTCTGTATACTTGTGATAAGTGTCATGAATGAAAAGTACAGGATGGTATAGGAGCATATTATAGGGAACCTGGGACAGTCCTGGGGTTTAGGACTTATGAACTATTTCAGCTGAAACTTCTAGGGTGAAAAGGACTTAGCTAAGTGAGGGAGTAACAAAACTTCCCCAGCAGAAAGAACTGTACATAGAGATGTCTTGAAGCAAAAAACATGAAGCATTCTAAGAATTGAAAGAAGATAGTAAGACTATACTGTACAGGGAGAGTTTGTTTTAGATGAGGCGAGAAAGATCAGCAAAGGTCAGAGCACACAGGATCCCATAGTCCATGTTAAAGGGCTTAGCCTGTATCCTGAGAGAACAGGGAAGCTGTTGAAGGACTTTAAGCAAGAGAACCAATGGCTAACATCCTCTGCACGTGAAAATAAAGAGATTGGGCTCTGTATTTCTGTAGCTTTCAACCAGGGGCCCTCAAACTATAGCCCTCTTCTTGTTTTTGTATGGCCTGGATGCTAAAAATAGCTTTTACGTTTTTTAAAAAATTGTTTAAAAAAAAAAGGGAAGAAGAATATGGAACAGAGATCTTACGTGGCTTGTCAAGCCTAAAATCTTCACTATCTGGCCTTACTCTAAACCGTTCTTTGAACGCTGAGACTCTTCATTGCTCAAAGCTATGTAGAAAGTCTGCTTTTAAGAGTAAAGAAAGAAGAGAGGAAATGAAGTAAGAGTGGTGGTGCTGGTCTTTAATCTCAATATATTTAGTAACAGTGCACAAGTACATAATTGTGTGATCTGTACCTTTCTATTATTTTCTGTCTCACTGGCAAACACGTGCAACAAGGAAAATGCATGCAAAAAAGACATCTGCAGACGGTTGCAATTACTGCTGTTTGCCATGGGAGGAGATGGCATGGAGAGGTGTTCTTTGCTTCTGCCTGGCAATATGACAGGAGGAAGTACCAGTAGGTTTAAATGTAAAGTTAACACGTAACTCACTCTTCAGCAACTCTGGCTGTCCTACTGAGTTTCTATTCAATCTGTGGGTCTGAAAGGACACCATGGGACAAATATTTTCAAAGCACCATGTGCCTATATTTTAGAATGGTAGTTCATGTTCAGTTAAGTAATTAATACTCTTGAATTTTCAGGTAATAGAGTAATAATTGGATAATGATAAATAAAACAATAATTTATTCTTTTTTCAGCTTGTATCAAATATACAAGCTCAGACTTGAACTTTTATGTCAAAATGCAAATATAATTTTTATAAATTGATTTTTAGAAGCCATCCAGTGATAGAGATAGCCAACATATTTGCCTTCTGCCTGTAGACGTTTATGAAGTAATGATGCTAGTCTTATTTTTATTAGTAACTATAGGAGCACTTTATTTCTGTAACAACTAGTTGTTCCTTGATCATTTTTCTCTTGATTTCACAAATTATGTTGATAGTGTATGTGCAATGAACAAGAAGTATTTTTCAGGCAGTTTCACTGAATAGAACTTCCTAATTGATACTTATACTCCAGCTGGCAGTCTCCCAGGTCTAGCCGCTGAAACTTTGATCTTTTCATGAAGTTATTAGCTATGTGAGTAGAGTTCAGCTCCACTGACACATGCAGAAAACGTATAGCCAGTTGGACACTTTTCAAAATAAAGCTGTTTTTAAATAAGTGTTTACTCTAGACTTAAAGATTTGGTGGGACAGAGTGACAATTTGAAGGACTGAAGTCTAAAATAAAATGCACATATAAAGGCACTGACCAAATAGTAGATTCATGGAATTTCCACTTAAAATTGGAGACTAACCAGTTTCCCTTCTTCTACAGCTAAATTGTATAAACTGTGCAGGTGACCGTAATCGGTTTTTTCCCTTCTTATAGCTTGTAGAGACTTCGTTGAAAGGAGAAATTGCCTTTGATCCCAGAAGCGCCTATTATCTATGGTTTGTGATGGATTTTTGTGATGGAGGAGATATGAATGAGTATCTGTTGTCCAGGAAACCCAATCGTAAAACTAACACCAGCTTCATGCTTCAGCTCAGCAGCGCCCTGGCTTTCTTGCATAAAAACCAGATCATCCACCGAGATCTTAAACCTGATAACATCCTGATTTCTCAAAGCAGGTTGGATACCAGTGACTTGGAACCTACACTGAAAGTGGCTGATTTTGGTCTAAGTAAAGTTTGTTCAGCCTCTGGGCAGAACCCAGAAGAACCTGTCAGTGTAAACAAGTGTTTCCTTTCCACAGCATGTGGAACAGATTTCTACATGGCTCCTGAAGTGTGGGAGGGACATTACACAGCCAAAGCTGACATCTTTGCTCTGGGGATTATCATCTGGGCAATGCTGGAAAGGATCACATTCATAGACACAGAGACAAAGAAGGAACTCTTGGGGAGTTACGTAAAACAGGGAACTGAGATTGTGCCTGTTGGGGAGGCGCTTCTGGAAAATCCCAAAATGGAACTTCTCATTCCTGTGAAGAAGAAGTCTATGAATGGGCGAATGAAACAACTGATTAAGGAAATGCTGGCTGCAAACCCTCAGGATCGTCCAGATGCTTTTGAACTAGAACTCAGATTAGTACAAATTGCATTTAAAGATAGCAGCTGGGAAACGTGACACATATTATTTGCAAATATCTTGGATGATATGCTGCTTCTGTTTTAACAGTGATGCAACATAATGTGGCTGAAAAGAATATAAAAAGCTCAACTCCACCTTCTAAGGGTTTAGATTTTATTGTGGGGTGTTTTTTTTTCCTCGTTTTACTTAAGTCCAAGCTGCCCATTTTGTTAATATGTTTTAAATGTGTATTACCAATGTGGGTGTAAATTTTTTTAAATGATCATTGGTAGAAGTTTGGCAGGAAAATTCTCTAAGAGCCAAGAAGAGAGTCCAGTTTTCTGAAAATATGTCTCTAAGTATTTTAGACATTCCTTGTCAGTATTAGGAATTTCCATGGAAGAGAGGTTTGCATGCTGGTAATGCAACCTTTGAAACTTTGTAAAGGAAACATATATGTATATATTTATGTATATGTAAGTATGTGAATGTGTGCATTTTGCATTCCATATGAAGAAAATGCCACTTCTGTTTAAATTATTTGATGTAGGTTTGGGTTTTTGAGATTTGCTGGTGAAATCAGTGATGAAAAATAAAAGAACCTTCCCTCATCTTCCTACCCTGTCCCTCCCTCGAATGAAATCATCCTAAGTTTTTTATTTTTGTAATTTTATATAGCTTTTTTTAGGCATCATTTTGGAGGGTCTAAAATTATCTGATTAAACGTGAATGAAATTAAGTGATCCAAAGCTGCTGAAGTTTGTGGTGAGCTCTCCAGTGCCCTAGAGCTGGAGGCGTTCAACTGGCCACACAGTCATGCAGTAGCAGGTTGGCAAGGACACTGATGATTCAGTCAGACCTTCTTTAGGTAGCCAAGCATTCAATTAACCAGTTAAAGCACTGCATTGGGACATGTCTGCACTTGAGCATCTGCAATCTGATATAAATCTGAACACAAGATTCTTCTGTTTCTGAAAACTTTGCTATATCTGAACTATAGTACTTGATATATTAGTTTTTGATTTCAAGACTTTGTCTAAGCTTCATAAAGTTGAAGAAACCAAGTGAGCCCTGCCCTCACATTGCCTGCCCTGATAGGGTCTCTTGTTTAATTCCTGGAATTCCTTTCATTTGGGCACTAAAGCTGTTTTCTCTTATCTGATTTGACACAGTCATGGTAGTGATATGGTTGTAGTATTAAATGTCAATCACCTTTTTCTAAAGGCGGAGATGATACCTATACAGTTTGGCAAATGGATAAAATATTGTGGCATCAACTATATCTTTCAAGTTGAAAAGGTATCTGTTTTATACAGTCACTTGGTATGGTCTGTGTCAAAATCCAGTAGACCGTTACTCTTCTTGAAGTCAGTTTGATTTTAGCCTTATATGGTTCTCTCCAATTTGTTTTCCTGTAAATGCAGATAGTTAAAATCTAAGGAAAGGAAATTTTCCTAAAACAGAACATTAGCCTTTAAGGTTAAATAGACTTGAAGGCCGTTGTATCTAGGTTAATCTTTATAAAGCACTAGAATCTTTGGTCAAAAGTGAAAAAAAAAAGTACTAGAATATTGAAATGATTGATAGTTTGCATAGTCTCCTCAGCTTTTAACTTCCCCAACTTTTGGAATATTGCTATCATAATTTTTTCCTTATTTAAAATGTGTTTAGCGGACTACAGAATGTGAAAAAGCACAAAAAATTGGAGTATGTAAAATTTCTGGACTATTCATTGCTTGGTCTGGAAGTTTAAAATTTGGACCAAAAGGCTTTATTCACATAAAGCCTTTTAAAATGAAAAAAAAAAAAATCATACACTTTTAACATCATTTTCAAGCTAATAAGTATAAGAATTCTTTCAGAAACTAGAGGTGGAAATGCACTGGAACCTCATGATTGCCAAATTAGTGTAACACAGATCTGGCCAAGCGGATTGAGTTACTGGAAGTAAAAAGCATCATTATAATGTCTCATCAGTAACATGGCACTTCAGCAGAACTCATGACGACTCAGGTGAGATTATGCCAGTGCTTTATTTGCTTTTCAAATATCTGTGTGCTTGGAGCCATGGTTTCCTAAGCACATAGTTTTTGGTCCTGCCTCATTTAAAAGAATTAACGATTATCATTTATTTTGAAAGATTTTACCTGTGAGGGAGAGTTCTTTCTTTCGTTGGCAGTAAGGGTGTGAGGTGATCAGGAAGTTTCTTCTGGAATTTTCTCAAGTCCTTGTATTCTAAAATAGCCTATGATACCAAGCAAAATGATAGTAAATTCTTTGTCTTTATTCTTTCAGTCAGGAGGTATTTATTAAGTACCTACTGTGTGCTCAGCACTAAAGGTCAGTGATAAAATGATGATTTAAAAATGGTATATAGCCACAGGCCTTTTCTAGACAGGAGTAAGAAATAAAAGATGATTAGTGATACTTGGAAATTCCTGGATATTTGCTAGAGGAAAAATGAAAGCAAGAATTTGTGCACAGTGCCTTGCCCATAATAGGTACTCAATAAACAATTATTTCTCATAGAGTCTCTTGCCATGGTTTATAGCGTTTTATGGAATTTGTCTTAATTTAAAAAAGACCAAATATTTCAAATAAGCTTATAGGCAGCTGTCGCCAGTTAAAATATGGGGTTGTACAGTTAGTTCCTAGAATGTTATTTTGCACTAGATGTCACTTAGAAAGATGGGGTTCCTGTAGACTTTTGGTGCTAAGGGATACTTTGTCGTTATGATGAAGTGTTAAGTGTCAGATAAATAGCACACTGAATAGTTCTTTCTGCTGGTCTGTTTTTTCCTCTTTGTTGTTGTTGTTTTTAATTGTAAAATGTTTATCAATCAAACTATTGTAGCAGCTACAAAATAATTCACCAGCATGACAAAATGGTCAAAAAAATGTCATCAGCACTTCAAAAATGAAAGCAACTTTTGAAATTTTCTTTTAAAATTGTCAAATATATTTTATGAAGAATTTATAAAAGGGGGGAAATGATTGTAATTTATTGTTCATGACTGTTTTGTTTTGTTTTTTTGTTTTTTTTAATAAAGTGAGTTTCAACAAAAAACCTGAAAAGTCCCCATTGCTGCTTTGGTGGCTCTCTGAGCAGTTCTGTAGTGCTTTCCTTCATGAACATAAGATAGAGAGTATCAAACTTGAAGCTGTGTCATTTTCAGCCTTATCTGTTAAGTGAAACTTTGTTTCTATAATAGAAGCTATTGCTGAGGAAAGATGATTGAATTATAGGAGTTTCAGCATTTCGAGTTCTCTAAAATTTTAATGCTTACTGTCTTGCTGTATTTGCCAGAGGAATTTATTTGCCTGAAATAAGTGATTTTTTCATTTATCCTCTCATTAAGCTGAGGATGCATCCCAGACTCGGAATGAAGTGTAATAAATGTACCGAGAGGATGCAGTTTTTTAATCTATAACTTGAGACCGTGGTTTCTTTTCTGTGAAGTCATCTTGCCCCCTTTTTTCTTTTCTAAGTTTTATTATGTATGCCCTCTCCAGAATAAAGAAAGTACTGAGGATACAGTACACTTAGTGGTCCAATGGAACAGCAGATGGCAAAATGGGAGACAAAAAACATTAACTCTACGTGTGATCTAGCGACAAGGAATTGCAGCTGCTTCTGACTCTGCCACCTTCTGGTATCGCCTTTGTAAACAGACCACTTTTGCTTTCTATTTAGAGATTAGTTTTTTAAGAAAATTGAATCTTAAACTATAAATATTTGTATTTCCTAGCCTTTTCATAATCCTTTGCAGTTTACAAAGCGCCTTCACGTGGTTTTTACATATCTTTTCAGCGCATTTTACTTAAAATAGGGGCTGATTTCTTGATCAGGAAATTAATAGAAATAACACCAGTTCTTGAGGTAATGGTTTTACCCTAACACAGGGTTTTAGTGCCTAATCTCTGACACCAGTTGGAGTTTTCTCTAATAACAAAGCTTTATCTTTCTCACTGAAGTAATGACCCTTGGTTGTTTTGGTCTTTTCTTTAAATTCAAATGTTGCTCTCTTGGACGACCAATCAGATATGTCCTCTAAAGTGCAGCGTAATGACAGACAGTTGGTTTGCGGTTAGATAATAACTCCTACTTGAGAAAACCTACCAGCCACACCTCTTGAGGGCAAAGTGTGTCTTTTAAGGCAGTCCTTTCCCTTTTGCAATGATTTTTCACTGGTTAGAAGGGAATTGCAAAAAAAAAAAAAAAAAAAAAAAAGATGCCTGGGCTTTTGACTTCACTCTTTCATTTCCTTTTCAGCCCTGATATTTCAAGCTTAGCTTGCTCTGAGCAGAAGTTAGGCAACTTGAGATTACTGAAGGTATCGTGGCCTAGTGGCAGAAGCACAGGCTTTGGTGTAGCAGATCTCATGTTGAATACTAGCTTTCACAAATACCTACATAATTAATGTGTGGCATTGAGCAAATCACTTCATTCTGAGCCTCAGTTCCCATATCTGTAAAATGGAGATGACAGTATTTACATTTCGCGTTTTTCATAGGGTCAGAGGTAATACACACAAAGTGCCTGGCACACTTAAGTTCTCAAATAGTAGCTGCTGTTGTTATTGTATCCTGATTTGGATGATATGCTGAATGAAGGAACGGATTCCCGATGAGCCAGTCCTCAGCTATCCCTTTGATTCTTCTCTCTTTCAGGAGAATCTGATGAAGGCACTACATCCTTTTCTCAGGAAAATGTTCGCCTGTAATTTCAGGGGATTCATGGAAGCCCACATGGACCCCAAGTTAAGGGACCTGAGCCATAGGCTCCATTAAGTACCTCTGTGCTAAAGCTCCGAAGTCAAAAGTAGGCCATAGATGAGAAGAATCCTAGGGTACTTGTTTTGTTTCTTGATCTGGGTGCTACTTAGATGGGTGTGTTTACTTTGTGAAAGTTCATCAAGCTGGACTTACAATTTGTACACTTTTCTCTAGGTATTTATACTTCAATACAAATTTTACTTAAAAAAAAGAGCATTGGGGCTGGAGTCCCGCATGACAGCTGTTGTCAGAGGCACAGAGGGAAGGGACACAGACTTTGAAATCAGACATTTTTCTGTTACTAGCTGTGTGACTTTTATGAGTTCCCTAACCTCTCAAATCCACAGTTTCCCACATATATAAAATAGAAAAAATAATACCTGACTCCGAGCCCTGTGAAGATGAAGTGAGACGATACATGTTGAAATGCATGGCACACTCAACAAGTGACTGCTTCCCACTGTCTTCAGAGGACTCACAGGGAGTGACTCCAAGCTGCCTCTACAGCTGATTTACACCCCTGATAGACAGCAGGTTTGTTTGCTTTTTACTTAATTTAGCTTATATTTTTCCACAATTATTTGAAAAATATCTTTTTTTTCCTGCTTTTTTCTCCCCAATTTCTCCCAGTACATAGTTGTGTATTTTAGTTGTGGGTCCTTCTAGTTGTGGCATGTGGGATGCCACCTCAGCATGGCTTGGTGAGCAGTGCCTTGTCCGTGCCCAGGATCCAAACTGGCGAAACCCTGGGCCACCGAAGTGGAGTGTGCGAACTTAACCACTCTGCCATGGGGCCAGTTCCCGAAAAATATCTTATATTCCATGACTATGATATCCTGCCTGGCCCTTTGCCCTGTAGCCCTCCACAGGTATAGTTCTTAACTAGTAATCTCTGTAGTCCAGTTTTCTTTCCTCTTTCTGTTTGCTGATAACATGATTAACCATAATTCAGAATGTCTGCTATCTCTCTGACATAGACTACCCTGCCTGGAAATTTGGAGTACTAATAAGTACCAAATAATGGAATGACATGCCATCTCGCCTAGCTTCAGATACAAGGTCGAGAGAGTTAGTTAACCAGTGTGATTTGAGAGACGACGGTAGAAGCATAGCTGCAAGAGAGAGGGAGAAGAACATAGCAGCAGTGTTGAAAACTCGGATAACAAGAATGGAATTAGATTGCAGAGGTTCTCAACTCTGGCTGCACAGCAGAATTTTAACCTGGGGAGGTTAAAAAAACAAACGAACTGATGACTTCTGCTTCTGGCTATTATGGAGTAGCAGGGTCCAGATTTTCCCCATCCTGCCTTAACTAAAACGCCAGACTTTAGACAACTAGCAGTGCAGGACAGTGATCCCTGGGAGAAGAGAATCAAATGAGTGAGCCTTATGATTGCCCCCACTTACTTCCTGGAGAGAATCTTTCGGCTGCCAAACAGGGAAGGGGAGTCTAAACAGAGACCAGCAGTCTTCCTGCATTGAGGTGACAGAACACAGAGTTCAGGGAGGCCAAGCCAGCTAGAATTCAGGGGGCAAAATATAAGAAAGAGAGAGAGCTAAAGAAAGAAAGAGCTCCAGACATTTTCAGAGAGTTTTCTTCAAGACATTGGCTGAGCACAGATCAGTACATGCTTGAGATGAAACGACCTGAGAGCAGGAAAGACCATCCAAAAGGATCAGGCAGAACAACCCTCAGAGATCACACAGGGCCAAGAATAATTGATATTCTCACCAACCAAAATGGAAATGTAACTGAACTCACTGGGTTCGTCTCTTGCTGAGTGTAGAGCCGAAAATCACAATCAAGGCTAAAGTAGATGAAGAAAAGTTTTTCTGCTTGCACAAGCAATGGAAGACCCTGAGGATAGCTCCCAAAGCAGTGTTCCCACGGAGATTACTGCCAGCGGAGACTTTATACACAAGAGTGCAGAGGATAAGTTACAGCTGTGCAACAGCTGTGCTCAGTCAGGGTGCATGTGCAGCAGGTAAGCAGGCCATTACATAATGAGTTCAAGGTGCATGCCATTACATAACAGGTCCCTGGTAACTTTTGGACACTTGGAGCTGGAGCAATTTGTAGGCATCTTGCTGCCACCCTGTAAGTTTCACTGTAAGATGGCAACCTCTGCAAAAACAGGGACGTCAACTTCTGAGAAACAGGACATTTAGTTTCTCCTTATCTGGAAAACATTTGACAGTCCATGTTAGTTACTGATCAGATTCTCAGTAACCCTTTTCTTTGGCCAGCTCCAGGTCACAGAAAGACCTCCTAATATGTCACAGAAGTACATACATCAGCAGGGAGGCCAAATTATTCCTAGACTAAAGGTTATTCTGGACCTGCCTAACGCAGCTTAAAACTAAGTCTTGAAATGATTAGGTTTTTTCCTAAGCAACTTAATGTGCCAGAACCAAGCTCAAAATTACTTAAAGGAGTAGCAAAAAATTCCAGCCCTCAAAAATGTAAAATTCCTAATGTCTGCCATCCAATTAAAAAGTATTAGGCATGCAAAGAAGCAGGAAAATACAACCCATGATGAAGAGAAAAATCAATAGAAACAGACCTCAGAAATTACACAAGATGACAGAATAGTATACAAGGATGTTAAATACACTTCATATGTATATTTGAAAGTAGAGGAAAGCTTGAGCATGCTAGGGAGAGAAGATGTGTTGTCCTAAACGTAGGGCAACAATAACAACCACAAACCCTAAAGACACTCCAAAATGAACTCTGAGACTTGAAAAATGTAATTGCTGAGATGAAACAGATACAGAAATTAGACACTACAGAAGAAAAGATTAGGGACCGTGAAGACATATCAATAGAAACTATACAAAATGAAACAGAGGAAAAAAAAAAAAGACTGGAAAAAAAATGAACACAGCATTAGTGAGCTGTGAGAAATAAGTGGCCTATGTATAAGTGGAGTCCCAGAAGGAGAGGAGAGAGTTATATCTGAAGCAATAATGGTCAAATTTTTTCCCAAATTTGATGAAAATTATAAACTCATAGATCCAAGAAACTCAACAAGCCCAAGAACAAGAAAACTACACCAAGGTATATCAATTACTTTAAACGAATGATAAAAGAAACTCTTAAATGGAGCCAGATGAAAAAGACACATTGCATACAGAGGTAAAAAGATTTAAAAGGATGGCAGATTTGTTGGAAATAATGCAGGCAAGAAGACAGTGGAACAACATCTTTTAAATACTTATAGGAAAAAAATAGTCAATCTAGAATTTTACACTCAGAAAAAATATCCTTCAAAAATGAGGATGAAATAAAGACTTTTTTGGAAGTACAAAGGCTGCAAGAATTCATCACCAGCAGACTAGCACTACAAGAATGTTAAAAGCAGTTCTTCAGGGAGAAGGAAAATGATGGCAAATGGATCCAGGTTGACACAAAGGAATGAAGAGCATCAGAAATGGTAAATATCTGTGAAAATATAAAATACTTTTTTCCTTTAAAATAGGTAAGATAATAACAATGTTGTGGAGTTTACAATATATGCAGAACTAAAAGTAAGACAATAACACAAAAGCCAGGAGAGAGAACTATGCTGTTCTGTTCTTAAACTACAGGTGAAGTGGTTTAATATCATTTGAAGGAGACTATAATATGTTAAAGTTACATACTATAAACCCCAAAGCAACTACCAAAAACAAAACAAAACAAAAAGGCAACATAGAGATGGAGCTGATAAGCCAATAAAGGAGATAAAATGGAATCATAAAAAATACTCAATCCGGGGCCGGTCCTGTGGCCGAGTGGTTAAGTTCGCGCGCTCCGCTGCAGGCGGCCCAGTGTTTCGTTGGTTTGAATCCTGGGCGCGGACATGGCACTGCTCATCAAACCACACTGAGGCAGTGTCCCACATGCCACAAATAGAAGGACCCACCACGAAGAATATACAACTATGTACCGGGGAGCTTTGGGGAGAAAAAGGAAAAAATAAAATCTTTAAAAAAAATGAATAATCCAAAATAAGGCAGAAAAAATACAAAATAAGACCAATATCAACACAGTAGACTTAACAATGTGATTTACAATGGAGGCTTCGGAACAAACTATATCAGTTCCAACCTGCAGAGGAACTGGAGGCTGAAGGTATTAACCTGAACCTCCAGGAGGGCCTGGAGACTAACGGTCAGCAATGCAGGCAGGATGTGATGGAGCTCCCATTCAAACTCTGGACCCCGAGGCTCAGGTGATCTTCCCTGGTTGGCAATACTCCTTGTGTCTTGTCACACTTTGACACTGGTAAGACAATGTGTCACTGCGATGACAGAAGCTTTGCATTTGGACCTTTCCCAGGCTATGTCCTAAGTGTCTCTACCTTTGCTTACATTCTAATGGGTCTGGTTCTAATTTGCATCCTTTTGCTATAATAAAACTATAATCGTTAAGTATAGCACTTTCCTGTGTTCTGTGTGTTGTTCTAGCAAATCATTGAACCTGAGGGTGGTCATGTCACGGGAACTCCTGAATCTGGGGCTAGCTCCTCTGAAGTGAGGGTGGCCCCAGGACTCTCTAAAGTTGCAGGTGGTGTCTGAAGTGAGGGCAGTCTTATGGAGTGGTCCCTCAGACTGTGCAATTTGTCTAAACTTCCTTATAACTATTAAGTGATAAAAAGGCACAAACTATTGATAAATGCATCTTTAATGATATTGTAAAAGAAGCCATCCCCCTCCCCAAAAAGTACATACTATATGATTTCATTTTATGTTAATAAAATCTAGAACAAGTATGACGGAAAGCAGATCAGTGGTTGCCTGGGGATGGAGTGGGGTAGGTGGTAGGAAGATGGACTAACAAGGAGCATGGTGAAACTTTTGGGGAAGATGAGTATGTCCATGGATTTCATACATACATCAGAATTCACCAAACTATATACTTAAATCTATGCGTTTTATTTTACATCAGTTATACTTCAATAAAGCTGTTTAAATTTTTTAAAAACTGATGCCCAGGGTCCATCTCATATTAATTAAATGAGAGTTTCAGTACATAGGGCCCTCACATTAATATTTTTTAAGTATTAGTGATTGTAATGTGAAAACAGGGTAACATATTGCAATTGAAACAGAACTGGTCAGACTGTGGGATGGGTAGAAAGGTCATAGTGTGGCATCTTTTAAATGTGCTTCCCTCCTACCAACCAGCAGCATAGGCCCCATTTCAGCACCGCCCCCTATGCCCCCCAAACTCAAGGCCCTATTGTCACCCTCAGACTCCTTCTACCTCATGTTAGAATTCAGCTGTGTTTCTGAGAAACAGAAAGAAGAGATAATGCATTAAATCACTATCAGGTATTTTAGTCTAGGGCAGCGCTTCTTAAGCAGGAATCCAACAAAGGAATCCAGGATTGTCAGTGGACCTGCTAGAATTGTAAGCAAAATTTTACACGTATATGCATTTTTCCATGGAGACAGTTCATAACTTTTAGCAGATCCTTCAAGAGGTCTAAAAGACTAAGAATCACTATTCTAGTCACATGAGGAATCATCGCAGGAGAGCTTTGGGTGCAGGGTTAATGAGGTGGATATGGAAAGGAAAAGAATGGACACCAAAGGGACTGGGAAGCCAAGTCACAGATTAGCCCCAGGCAGTCTGGAGTTTACTGGCTGTCTCCTGAGAGGCAACCATTCTTGTCCAGGTCTACATGTCAGAACACCACACCACTACCTGTGTCTCTGGTGTTCTCCAGCTTGGCTCACAAACTAACTAGCCTGCCCCAGAGGCTGGATTGGGCCCTGCCTTTCCCAGTTAAGCAGACAGGATTTCCTGGGGCTAATGACATCTGGTGGACCCTCACCCCTCTGCTCTAATCATATCAATACCAGTGGCTGGGGGAGGACACTTGGTTCTTCCAGTCTTTCCCAAAGGAACGTCAGTGCCTGAGGGCTACAATGGGCTCTGGAGAAGAAAGTATTATTTGGGGTTAAATTATGTGTTTATCTATGCCTACCTTTCAGCCTAGGCCCAGTCCTTAGAGAAGGAACTTCCTGACTTCAGGATTTCTTTTAAGGACATAGCACCAAAAGGGTTCAACAGAGTGGTGTCATTGGCCTTCATAATAGTCACCTTCAGCACTAACTAGGTATAATTTCTAAGAGCCCTTCCAACTCTAAAATTCAACGATTCTACCCATGATGGAAAATTACTAATGAAAGGATTGTGAAAGTTACAAAGGAATGTCACACACCCCTGCACTTTTTTTTTTAAAGATTTTATTTTTCTTTTTTCTCCCCAAAGCCCCTCCATACATAGTTGTGTATTTTTAGTCGTGGGTCCTTCTAGTTGTGGCATGTGGGATGCCGCTTCAGCATGGCCTGATGAGCAGTGCCATGTCCACGCCCAGGATTCGAACCGGCGAAACCCTGGGCCACCGAAGCAGAGTGCGTGAACTTAACCACTCGGCCATAGGGCTGGCCCCTGCACTTTTGTTTTTGTTTGAAAAAACAAAACACACAATGTGACACCATAAATTTGCTCCAAGACACCAAGGTATAAGAAACATCACATTTCTTTATCCTTTTCAAACAGCCAAGATTAGAAGGAACTTCTCCAGAATCATCCATAAGACTTGGAGAGAGGCCTCTGGTCTTCACTCTGTCCACTGAGATGCTTATGGACCAAGTCCACATGGTCCAGCATTTCCTGTTCACAGAGTCCTCTTCACGCCCCATTCAAACCCTGTGACCTTAATCACATTCCATTCCTTCAGAAGTCTTGCTGCTGGGGGAGGGTGGGGGGGCGGAGTGTCACTGCTTGAGCTTAGTTCTCACAGAATCAGCCACCTGTCCATTCCTTCAGCCTCAGGAGATACTACCCTGGTTGAGGTGGGTAGGGTTGCTCATTCCCCCGTCTTTCGACACTCTGAGCCATTCCATTGCCCTTGAGACTTGGAAAGCATCGCTAGAGATAAAGAGTGTCACTACATATAATGATAGAGTTCAAGTCACCAGAGAGAGAGAGAGAACATTTCCAAATGGTATGCATCTAATAACGTAGCCTCAAAATGCGACAGAGAGAAATGGACAAATCCGCCATCCCATCGCAGGATTTTAACATACCTCTCTTAGTAATTGATAGAGCAAGTAAACAAACAAAAATTCAGTAGGACACGGGAGATTCAAACCATATATTTCATAAGCTCTGTATGTTATCTCTTCGTTTATCCCTACCGGCAGTACTCCACTGTCTTAATTACTGTAGAATTAAATAAATTAACCCTTAACATCATCCTTGGCACATAGCAATACTGCAGCAGAGTAACTTACTATGTGACCTCACTAAGTGGGGCCACTTCACCACTGAGTCCCAGTTAGTTACCCATTCTAAAAAGTGGCCATAAATAAATTATTTTTCCAAGTTGCTTTGCAAGCCAAATGAGAATAATGTATGCGAAGATATTTCATAAACTACAAGGAAAAATATAAATGAAGGAATTACTACTCTTACCGGCGAACTGGTATTACAAAGCACCGAGTGTGAAGGTCAATAACCATCAGAGTGGTCACCGAGTGGAACAGCAGCACTAAGGATGTCCAGGGAGCGCACAGTGACGCCAGGCAGCAGTACCCGCCCTTGGGCTATTGGAGCTCAGAAAAGAGAGCCCGCCGGCGAAGGCGAATCAGGAAGGCTTCTTGAAGGGTGAAGACTGCCCCCTGGTGGATGGATACCTTGCTCAGACAATCAGATTGGCGCTCTCCGCCGTCCTGGGGTAAACCACTCCCCAGTCTGCTCTCTACATCCCCACGGACTTGCTTCCTGTGGACGTTGTAGGGTAGGGTGGGGAAATTTGGAAATAAAATTATCGTGGTGGCCTATGCCTCGCAGGGCCAAGCTCACCTAATCTCAGTCTTGTTAGGCGTGGTCTCTAAGGGGTAAGCAACTGACCACAGATCCCACAGTGCCTCCCCAAACAACAGTTGGCCTAGGCTCCTATCTCCCTGTGACCAGTCTAGCGCTGGCAAGGTACTGGTTGGAACCCATGACTAAGGATCTAGGCCCTTTAGGACACAAAGATTTATTCCCACTCTCTCCTGAAGGCATTTACAAGTTATGAAGGCTCTGGAACCAGCGGGTGCTTAATATTGTTTGTTGAACAAATGCTGAAGGGAGGAGGTGGGAAACAGCATCTAAATTTCAAAGAGTAGAAAGAGATGTGTTGGAGGAACAGCTCAGAACCCCCTTCAGACAGCCGTGCTATCTCTGCAGGGAAGCTGGAACAGGAGGAATTGTTCCTGGGGGCTGAGCATGTCCAGAGAGTGACACGTTGCTGGTGTCACAGCTGGGTTCTCTGAAAGCAGACACTGAGACCGAGTTTGGGGCTCAAGCTGTTTATTAGAAAACAACTCGTATGAAAGAAGGGGCAAGGACCCAGGCTCAAGCAGAGGAAGAGGTTGAAGTACGACACAGACCTGGAGAATCTCCGCTCTACCACCCTGGCCTGGAGCTCTGGAGTGAGAATTGTCAGCCGGTGTCCTCCACTAGGCTGGAACAGCCAGACCTTTGTACACCACTGGAGGAGGCTCCAGTCACCAGAGACAGGCTGCCCTGGGGAGGGTGTGACTTCGGGTGAGGGGGCTCAGCCGCAGGCTGTCGGCACTTGCCACAGATGGGCAGGAAGCCCTGCCTTGAAAGTTGGTGTCTACCACAGAGCACCCTGGAGGGCTCAAATCCACTTCCCCACTCAAGCAGCAGCTCGTTCAGGAGTCCACTGGCCCTCCTCCTGAGGAGAAACTTAGGATATTAGTGGGAGGAACGATAGCCCCGCCCTGCAGCTGGTCTCAGGGCTGCCGTCAACACTCCTCGTCTCCCTCCTCCTTTATCCGTTCTAGACTCCCCGCACCCTCAGCTGCCACTGCTGCTGATCTCGGTGGCTCACGTGGTGGCATGATCCAGACCCTCATCCTCCAGGAGCCTGAGCTCTGGTCACCATGCCCTTCTCAGGCCAGGGTGGGATCACCTGATCATTTACAGTTACAACTGGGTCAGAGAGTACCAAGAAGCACCCAAGTAGATCACCTGGGATCCACACGTATTTCTCCTTGTCCCCGTCTTGTAACAGCAGCCTTATTTATAATCAGGGTCAAACTCCCCTGCTAGGACAGTGCCCCTCTTCTTGACTGCTAGTCCCTGGATACAAGGAGCTCCGAGCACCCAGGAGGCAGATGTAGCTTATGATTCAGTGCAACTCTTTTCGGCAAATATGGGCCCCTTTGAGGACCAGGACCTCTAACCCTGCAGAGCCCAGAGTGGCAGGGCTGGGAAGGACACGGTCTCCAGGGGTTATCAGAGTAGTGGGAAGTGGGGTCACGCCTGCTTCCACCCCTTGATTCCCATACTCCTCTATTCTTCCTCATGGGGACACCGTGCCACATAAAGGTCTTTGAGTCAGCCAGTGCATTGGAGGAAGTATTGCCCAGTAGACTCCCACTTTGTGTCAAAAGGCCAGACCTCTATACTCTCACCTCCCTCAATCACTAGATGTGGGCCACCCTGAGAAGAGCTTGACCTTGGGTAAGGGGCTCTCAGCAGGTGAGGCAGACCCTGAAGGAGGTAATGGCCATAGGCAGTGGGCTGACTGCACTGCCCACAGATGGGGGCAGCAAGCCCTCCCGTGAAGGTGCATTATGAGGAAAGGACCCAGATTACCCACATGCCCTGTGCTCGCCCAGGCCTTTTTTCTTAAACTTACTCTCCTCATGGTCCCAAGATGACCAGAATAGTTCTAAGAATCACTTCTAGACAGCTCATCTGGAGGAGGAAAGGGGCTGTTTCTTCCTGTGTCTCCTTGAGAGCAACGAAACATTTCCTAGGGCACCACAGCAGATTTCCCTCATGTTTCACTGGCCGGAAAAGGAAACTTATGGTCCTGGAAGGCCTTCTGGGGCCCGAAGTTTGTATCACTCTGGTCCAGGACCCACTCTCTCAGGAGACCCTCTCTAGCCCCCTCCGCAGTCTCCAGGGTCTCTTCAAAATTCACTCATGAAACAAATATACTGAGCACCCGCTAAGCACAGGGTGCTGTTCCAGGGACTTGGGATATATTTGTGAACAGAACAAAGATCCCTGCCTTCACTGAACTCACGTTCTAGCAGGGGACACATCTATGAGTGTAAATAAGTAAATTACTTAGTGCGTTAGAACTGATAAGCTAAAAAATCAGGAAGATGCAAAGAAAAAGTAGAGCAGGGTAAAAAGTTTCAGGAATGCTGCAGAAAGGGGCTGGCAGAATTAATAAATACAGCAGTCAGGGTAGATCTCATCAGGATGAGATCTGAACAGAGTCTTAAAGGAGGTGAAGGAGTTAGCAAAGCAGAGAACTAGAGGAAAGACATTGCAGGCAGAGGGTCAAAGGCCCTGAGGTGGAGCATGGTCAGTGTGTTCAAGGAACAGGCAAGGAGGCCAAATGTATTTGGGGCAAAGTGGGTGAGAAGAAGGATAGGGGATAAGATCAGACAGCTAACAGAGCCGGTCACGTAAAGCCTTGCAAGCCACTGAGGACTTTGGCTTTTACTTGAGTGAAACAGGGAGCCTTTTTCAGGGTTTTGAGCAGAGAAGTGATATGATTGACATATTTTTTTTTTTTTTTTTTTTTTTTTAAAAGATTTTATTTTTTCCTTTTTCTCCCCAAAGCCCCCCGGTACATAGTTGTGTATTCTTCGTTGTGGGTTCTTCTAGTTGTGGCATGTGGGACGCTGCCTCAGCGTGGTCTGACGAGCAGTGCCATGTCCGCGCCCAGGATTCGAACCAACGAAACACTGGGCCGCGTGCAGCGGAGCGCGCGAACTTAACCGCTCGGCCACGGGGCCAGCCCCATGATTGACATATTTTTAATGGATTGATCTAGCTGTTGTGTTGAGAATAGACTATCGGGGGATGAGGTTAGAAGAAGGAAGACTTATCTGAGATGGTTACAGTAATCCAGCGGAGAGATTCTCATGGTTTGGACCAGGGTGATAGGAATGGAGTGGAAGAGAAGTGATCTAAACCTGGATGTGTTCTGAAGACAGAGCCAACAGACATTGCTGATGGGTTAGAATGTGGAATGTGAAAGAGTGAGTCAAAGATTATTCCAAGGTTTTGGCCTGAGCAACTGGAAGGATGCTGAGATGAAGAAGGGGGTGAGAAAGGCCATGGTGGAAGGGATTCTGGGGGTCAGGAGATCAATCAGCAGTTTGGTTTCCGACATGCTGAATCTTGGGTTTCCAGATATTAGCATCGATTCAAAGCTAATGTCTAGTAATTCCTAAAAGGTCTGGGTTTTCTCCTCCCCCTTCCTTGGAGGAAGATTTACAGTATATGTTTGTGGCAGTGCTACAAGCTCCTCTCTTAAGGGGCCAGCCCAGTGGTGCAGGGGTTAAGTGTGCACATTCCGCTTCTTGGCGGCCCTGGGGTTCGCCGGTTCGGATCCCGGGTGCGGACATGGCACCACTTGGCAAAAAGCCATGCTGTGGTAGGTGTCCCACGTATAAAGTAGAGGAAGATGGGCATGGATGTTAGCTCAGGGGCAGTCTTCCTCAGCGAAAAGAGGAGGACTGGCGGTGGTTAGCTCAGGGCTGATCTTCCTCCAAAAAAAAAAAAAAAGTTCCTCTCCTAAGGAACCTGGCCTCCTATTCATGTCTGTGAACTGACTTAGATCTAGAAATTAGCCAAAAGGCTGAGATGCTCCACTGTAACAACAATTCATCTTAGGCTTCTGGCCATAAGATTTGGAGGTTTTTCTGTTATCTAACTCAATAATATTTAATAAGCTGCTCATCTATTTCATTCCTAGGGACACTCTGATCAAAGATCCCTCTAAGTTAAGACGTTCTGATTGTCACTGCAGCCCGCTGCACGTTACAGTGAAGGCCCCACCTTGACACTGGCAGTTCAGCCCTGCGCTTGGCCTCTCCTTCTCTAGGACCCTGTCGTCCCCAGTGAAGTCAGGGAGCCCATCTCAGTGCTCTCTCCTCCAATATACCCAAGCTCCAGAGGACATCCGCCATAAAGTTATGGTATGCTGATGCTATGTCTCAGTAATGCCAACACCTAGGGGAAGAACCACCCTCTGAGCCCTCTTGGAGAATGCACTCAGTGGGACTAGGGAGTATATACAATTTCATGTGATAACTCTTCCCCAACATTCCCATCTTCTTAGATGCTGGACACATTAACCAGGGAAACACTGACATCTCTACCTCACTGAATACAGGTCATGTTGAGTACTAGCTTCAGTCAACTGAACAAGTAAACTATTAGAGCTACTTTGAGCTAAAAGAGGTAACACATTAACTCTAGAATCTCTAGTACAGGCACTCATATCAATAAAATCAGTCTGATCCAGTGTTGTCTTCTTTCCTCCTTGACTCCACCTCAGATCTGCTAAATGAGCTTCTTCAAGGGTAGACGCTTGGCCCCTGTCTGGTTAACAAGCGCCCCAGGTAAATTTTATGCAGCCAACTGGAATCCATCCAGGGAAAGACATTTGGGAACTGCTGGTCTAATCTACTTTTCTCCTTTTAACAGATCAGAATCTAAAGCTGGAGAGAGAAAGTGACTTGCTCCAGACCGAGAATGAGTTTACGGCAAAGTAAGGACCAGGACTTTGGTCTCTCGACTCTTTATGGGAACTTCTCCTGCCCTTCCAGGCCTTCTGTGCAGCAGACTGACGCACTTGGTCAGCACACCTGAGAAATGAGTGCGGAGGTGAGTTGGGACGGTGAACAAACTGAGGCTGCACATGTTCAATGCTACAGACACTGTGATGCAGGTGGCCCCAGTTTTGGAGAGAACAATGTATTTCCTTCTGGTTTATTGTGGTTGTGATTGAAAAATCAACCCAATAAGGTCAAGCCAAAAGGAAATGTATGGGCTTACCCGGCTATAAAGACCACATATAGGGGCCAGCCCCGTGGCCGAGTGGTTAAGTTCACGCACTCCACTTCCGGCCCAGGGTTTCGCCGGTTCGGCTCCTGGGCGCGGACATGGCGCTGCTCATCAGGCCATGCTGAGGTGGCATCCCACACACCACAACTAGAAGGACCCACGACTAAAAATATACAACTATGTACTGGGGGGATTTGGGGAGAAAAAAGAAGAAGAAGAAAAAAAGAAGATTGGCAACAGTTGTTAGCTCGGGTGCCAATCTTTAAAAAAAAAAAAAGACCACATACAGGTTTGCTTCAGTCATGACTAGACACGGAGGCTCCGCTCATCAAGCCTCGTTGTCACTGTCTCCACTGTCTGTTGACTCAGGCCTCAGGCTGGCTCTGCGTTCCCAGGGTCTCGCACAGCGGGGAAGAGAGAGAAGCTTTGTCTCAGCAGTCCTAGGAAAAGTCACATTGGCTATAACTGAGTTACATGTCCATCTTTAAATGAAGTACTGGGGCCAGAGAAATGTGACAGGCTTTCTGACCCAGGCCTAGGTCAAATGCCCCACCCTGAGCCAGGCTCCCCACTCTGGGAGCCCAGGGATGGAGTGTGGGAGAAAGGGGGCCAAGACCAGGGCAAGACTGCCGAAAGAAAGACGAGTAATTGCTGAATGGCAAACCCCCAGAGGCTCACAGTGCTCAGAACGATGGGGAACTTGATGACAGCAGAGAACGTAACAAGTATAATCCAGTGGTAAGATTAAGGTGTTAGTTAAAATGCTATGGTGATATTAGGGATGGTGGTTACAATACCTACTTTTTGGGGTATCTGCCCAGCCCTCAACTTCCACCTTCTCTGGGAATTGCTTTCCTCACACACGAAAGGGTAGATCCCCACGGTCGGGTATGTTCAATGTGACATAACACCTCTGTGGCCATAGTTCAGTGCCTTAGAATTGGCTAGAGGGGTCCCTACACTTTAAAGGGTCTCCATATCAAAAGCACCCAAAAAGCCATTGATTGAAGCCCACACCGGCATCTCTCACTCGGGACCCACTGCTCAACACTGTACAGCGTAAGCCGTAACCCTCCACATCTGCTCTCAGACCTAACGCCATTCAGCCCCAGGGAAACAATTGCTTCTCCACACCTCTTGCCCTGTGTCCTTGAGACAAAAGGCCACTGCATTCACACGCCATGAAGGTTTGCGCTGCCGCTGACACTGCAGACAGCTTCTGTTTGGGGTGTGAAGAGACTTATGCACAAGGAAGTATTGTTTCCCAGCAAGTGCTGAGCATCCAATTTCTCATTGCACTTCATGTTCCAATGTGTAGTATGGCATCTGCAACAGTAGCAAATGATGGCTGAGGAAGCTTCTGCACTATTAAACCATGCATTTACTCTGAAATTTGTAAATCAAGGCTAGGCATAATATGCAAGAAGCATGGTGCCAATTCTTTACTGCCATGAACCTAGACATTGCTTTATGAGACAGGGAAAATAAGGGGCGGGGGGCGAAGCGGTTAAGTGCGCACATTCCACTTCAGCGGCCAGGGGTTCACCGGTTCGGATCCTGGGTACAGACATGGCACCACTTGGCAAAGCCATGCTGTGGTAGGCGTCCTGCTTATAAAGTAGAGGAAGATGGGCACGGATGTTAACTCAGGGCCAGTCTTCCTCAGCAAAAAGAAGAAGATTGGCAGCAGATGCTAGCTCAGGGCTAATCTTCCTCTAAAAAAAAAAAATGGGGAAAATGGTGATATAAGAGATAGAAATTTGTATGATGCCACTAAAATATACTGTAATATTATCTGTGTTAATGATAATTTATCATATATACCGCATTTAAATGTTTGAGCATGTTATATAACATCCACAGTTCATCTCTAAATTTATGTATTGCTGTAAAAATTTCATTTCCAATCCTATTTGCTACTACCTCAGCAGAGCAAAGTTTCACCAAATTGAAATATTAAAAAACTTAAAAAAAAGACTGAAGAAAGATTGTCTAGTTAGGCATTACTGTCAGTAGAATACAAATTATATGGAACTTTTAATTATAGCAACACAATTAGTAATGTTGCTGAAATCAAGGCAAGAAAATTAGGTTTTATGGAATAAAGATATAATTTATGAAATATTCACATCTTTGTTTCCTTACTCATTCAACATTGCCAGCCCTTTAACAAAAAACCCAAACTTGCTCAATGACAATTAAATTCAGTCGTCTTTGATATTTTGATGACTTTGTGTAAAAAAATCAAAACATATTGTTCAACACATCATTAGGAAGCTGTATTTGTCGAGGTAAGAGGATAGATTTCTGGCCACCACATGAGAAGCCTCTGTTTCTTTTCCGTGTGTCACCCTGTTTTACTTAGTCTACATTGGATGCTTTTTGTTCTTTGTACTCAGTCTAAAGCCACCTTGATGAAGACAATGGAGGAAGGTGGAGATGTGGATGACAGAGATTGGAGGGAGGAGTGCCATCGGGGCTGCCCTCACTCCAGCCCTTGCTTCGCTCCAGAAGACGAAATTCAGAGAGCCAGCGGCAAGCGAGGCAGGAAGGCCAGCGGGCGGTGAGGGCAGACTTGCTCTAGCCTGCCTGCGGTAGGATCCAGGCCGGCAGCGCTGCACAGTGGCTAGGAGCCCGCTCTGGAGTCCCAGCTCTTCCATCCGCAAGCTGTGTGCCGGGGGCTGAGTTACTTTGCCTCTCTCTGCCTGTTTCTTCACCCACTTCACAAAGGGTTTTGTACGAAGTAAGTGGGGTACCGAGCATAAAGCACTTAGCATAGTGCCTAGCACTTGGTAACACTCAGTAAATGTAGTCGGTTTTGTTATTCTAACACTAGGCTGTAAACTCTGTGAGAGCAGAAATCCTTTCTCTTATCCTCATTGTTCATTAGCAACATGGAGGTGCTCAGGAAAAAAGTTTCATGACACCTTTCTCTCCACGACCCCACCTCCTGCTCCTCACTCTGGCCACCCCCGCCCCTCCCCGCAGTGAGTCCTGGGTAGTGGGTGCCGGGCGCCTGGTTCCGCCCGGAGGCCACGCCCCTCAGAGGGTGAGCGGGAGCCAGGCTATTGTTGCGGCTGAGACTCTTTCCGAAATGGGAAGCCCTGAATTAGAGGACGGCTGCTCTAATCTCTGTGGGGGCTCACAGGCCTCGGAGCGGGCCCTCCCCCTGACGCCAGCGCTGAGCTCCCTCCCTCTCTCCTCCTCTCCTCCTCTCGCTGAACCCCAGACCCCTCACTGAGCCCCTGTCTCTTCTCTGAGCCTCCTTGAGCCCCATTCTCTCATCTGAGCCTGCCTTTTCTCAGGGTCCCCATCACCTCACTGAACTCGTCTCCTCACAGCACCCCTCCCTTCTCTGCACCCCATCTTCTCTCTCATGGCTCCCGAGCCTCTCTCTCCCTCTCTCTCTCCCTCTCCTTCTTTCCCTCTCCCTCTCTCTCCCTCCCTCTCTCTCTCTCTCTTGCCCACTCCCCCTCCACTCAGCAGCCCTTGCCCTAGCCTCTTGCCCTCACTGAGACCCTGGCTCCTGCTGTCCTCTTGGCCTATTGCGCTCACCATCCCTCCCCCAACACCCCCACCTTATCCCCTCCAACCTCCCACCCCCCACCTCCCATCCCACCCCCATCAGAAATCCCTTCCAGGCTCAGGTACCCCGTCCTCTTTGAAAGCTTCCCACCCAACCCCAGGCAGGACAGATGCCTCCACGTCCCCTGCTCTGTCCTGGCTGTCGCAGCAGCACTGCTCTCGTGTGAGTTGGGACCAGTGCTTCATGCCTCACTGCACCGCCCTCCCCGCCCCCAGCAGGCTGAGCTCCCTGAGACCAAAAACCAAGTCTGACCATCTGCTGACCCCATGGCACAGAGCAGAGTTCAAAATGACTTGTTGACGGCAGCTGAGAGTAAAACTGTGGGATTAGAAAGAAAAAAGATTTCGGGTAGAGGTGTCAGGAAGGTGTTGGTGGAGGCTGAGAGCCAAGAGGCAGATTCATCTAGCATGTATGAGCACCTTGGGGGACCAGCGCTTTCTCAGCCAGCACATCTTTCTGCCACACAAGAGCTGGGTCATATCATTCCCATTTTATACAGAAGGAACCTCAGAGAGGTTATGTTCTTGCTCGAGGCCACACAGCCAGCGAGTGGTAGACCAGGACTAGAATCAAAGGTGGGGCAAGGTGTGGCTGGCTGTGGTGGTGGGGTTGTAGCTGACTGGTAAGGGGGGGTGACACATTTTTCCTCTGTGACAACATGGTCTGCAGTCTGAGTCTGGATGTGAAGGGCCTCCTTGACCCGTCTCATTATTCCGGACACTGACCAGAGCTGTTCCCCCATCCTCCCACCACTGTCTCCTGGAAGGAGCTGGTTCTGACTCAGGCCCATTCCGATCGATCCTCAAGGTGATCCGGGAATGAGCTCAGAAATAGGAAGGAAACGTCTCTCAGATTTAGCCTCCCCCCTGCCTGAGGTCCTGGTTCTGAGGCCGGAAAGAACCACTTTAAAGATCTCCCTGGGGACATGACCAGAAAGACAGATGATCCGGTTCACAGCAAGTGTGGCCGAGAGACAGGCGGGGCAGGCCCCTGTAGCCCCACTTCATTACCTCCCCCAGCTCCTGCTGGCTCTTTCAGGGCGCTCTCACCCAGAAAGCCAATCCCATTTGACCTCTCCTCCCTGACCTTCTCTGCCGGTATGGTAGGGGTCTGTGTCCATTGGCATCGTGGGACAGGGTACTGTCACCCTTCAGACTGGGAGCTCCTGAGAGGAAGGCTCTTGGCCACCCCCCACTTCAGACTCCTAAGGGCAGAGCTGTGTCTCTCCCCTCTGACTTGGGGGCTCCCAGGGCTGGAGGCTGGGGCTGTGTCTCCCCCCTCTGACCCAGTGCTGCTCCTTCGGGGAGGTGGGGTCACTTCTAGTCACTCTCATCAGAGCAGGGGTGCCGCAGGCCAGCACCTGCGTTCCACTCTGAATCCACTTTTTCTGTGGCCCAGCATCTGTCCTTGGTCCCTAGAAAAGAGCCGAGAAGGGGGCCCCTGCCTGTCCTTCCACTCAACCTGGATGCTCCTTTAAGACCAAAGGGATGGGGGTTGTATGAAGAGTCAGACACAACAGCCCCATCCTCCCCCTCCTTCACAGGCCAGGTTTCCTGCCATTGACAGCATCCCAGCTGGGCCCTGCCCAGCCTCTGTGCTTAACCCCTTCGTGACCAGATCTCAGGCCTACCGGCCTGCACCCCCAATCTTCATCTAAAAAATTAGGAGAATGAAAGTACCTATTTCATTGCATTGTTTGAGGATTAAAAGTACTACTCATTGTGTAAAGTACTCAGAACAGCACTTTGCATCTATCAGTCTCTCAATAAAAGTTAGCTCTTGTTCCTAATTGTGTGAGCTTGGATCAGTCATTTCACCTCTCTGAGCCTCAGTCTCTTCAGCTGTCAAATGGGGAAAATAATAAAACCTAGTCCCCAAAGGTCATCCTGGGGACGAATTGTGGTAATATACATGAAAGCGTTTTGTAAAGTGCTGTAACAACACAAGAGGGAACTATCATGGGAAAAAAAAATGTTCCGTTTAACTAGGTAATAAAAATCTCTTACCAGGAGACAGGCCTTCTGATTTTCAAACTCGTTATCTTACTCGACAGGCAAACGGTGCAGGGGAAAGAGCGGATTTGGAGTCGGACTGTGGCAAGTCTTCCCCTGTCTGATTCTGTTTCCTTACCCATCGAGGGGGAGGGTCACCCCTGCTGGGCCCCCTGTCCAGGGTCCTTGGGAGGGACAAAGGAGATCTGAAAGCACAGATGTGAATGTGCTTTGCAAACGTTAAAAACTGCTAGAAGGGAGGGGAAGGGATTTGTGGAAGTGGCCAGCTAGTCGGGGGGGCAGGGACCCCTTGGCAGGGGCATTGGCCTTTGAGCTCTGGATGCTGTAGAGTTTACCTGCTGAGCAGCGGGGAGGAGTGCTCCCAATGCCAGCCCTGTGGGGCCAGGGCTCCCCCATGAGACATGAGGTATCCAAAAAATGCTGTGCCAGCTCTAGAAGCCCCCAAGTTGGAGCAGACGAGGAAGGAGGCCAGAGGACCCAGGCTGGGTCCCAGAATCATTCCTTCATCATCCTCTTCGCAGCCAATCCCATTTGCCGTCAGAGGACGTCGGGCAAAGGCACCTCCAATGGGCTCCCGGGTGACCCTCGTGCAGAGACATGCTGGGGCAGGCTCACCCTGCACATCTGCAGCACCACTGCCCCCACCCACCCTTAGGCTGCAGATTCCTGGCCTCACCCCTAGGGAGAAGAGGCTTGACACCATCCACACACCCAGACCACGACAGGTCTAAACCTGCCCTAGAGGGAAAAAAAGCACCGCAGCCAAGACCCTGCTCTGCCCTCCCATTGGAACCAAGAGGAGTCGCCCAGGCCCAGCAGAGGGGGCTGACCCCGGGGAAGAGCACATCTTCACCCCAAGCCTCTGGAGGAAACCTGGGAAACAGGAGACCTCGTTTGGGGTCCTGGCTGTGCCCCAAGCTCACTGTGCCTCCATGCAAATCACTTAGCCTGTCAGGGCCTGTGTGACCATCTGTAAGGTAGAGGAGCTGGACCTGGTGCGTAGGTCCTCGCCAGCGCTGAGACTGACCAGGAAGGAGTTAACGGAGGCCGGGCTCCGGGTCAGGAAGGTGAGGGTTAATCTGGGGGGTGGAGGCTCTCACAGCTTTTCCTGTGGAGAGTGAGGTTTGGCTGCCACCAAAGTTACTTCCAGTCCCTGCTGTCCCTCCTGCCCTTAGTCTGGCCCTGCCCCGGGACCCCTACATTCAGCCTCTCCACACAGAGGTGAGTACATCCTGAGCCCAGGGCTGGGGTGGGAGGGCACCCAGGGACAAAAGGGCAGGGAGCTGACACCAAGCCAGTAAGCACAGTCCCCCAGCCCAGTCCAGAGCCTTAGCCACAGTTTGGACCACTGACCCCAGGACTGGGAGAAGGGGTGGCAAGGGGAGGATGGAGGGTACAAGGATGTCTGCCAGGCTTCTAGGGTGCAACGTCTGTGGTTAGGCATCAAGGCCAGCCGAGAAGGCAAGGAAGAGGCAGTGGATGGCAGACTATTTTGGTCCCTGTGTTTAGGGACTTTTTATAGTCTCACTGCTCATGACTGAGAAGAGGAGGAGGGGACGGGAGGGTACTCATGAGGTCAGACAAGCACAGTGCCCTCCTGGGACCTTGGAATCTGACCCATCACCTGGTCTAGTCATTGGGAGCCAGGAAGGAGGGCACTGCCAGGCTCTCCGTAATGCCTGGGCTCCCAGTGACCAACTACCTCCAGGCTGACTTACTAGACACTAGATGGAGGGGTATGCATGTGTGTGTGTGTGTGTCTAAAGCTGAACTGGTTGCACTGGGGTAGGTAAGTTGGCAAGGTCTCTGCCCCAAGCCCTCATCATCGGGGCTTCCCTGACCCCATTCCTAGAAAATTCTGTTCCTTTGTTGCCTCCAGATCCGAAGTCTCCGAGGTCCCTGCAGCCCCCAGAACTGATGTGTCACTCTCAGCTGAATAGAGGATGGGGGGAGAAGGGGAAAGGGGTGGGTGGGGCATGCTGAGCCATGTGGGTGGCCCATCCTGTTACTGCCAAGGGAACTGTCAGCTCTTGATTTACAACCCCTCCTGGCCCCCTTCCCCAGCAGAAGGGAGGTGGAGGAGAAGGGTCACAGGGTCTTAGGATGAGAAGGGGGCAGGGACCCTGAGGGCAGATTTCTAGGAGTGTAGGTTACCAGGAAGAATTAGTGGAAGGAACTTTTTAGTGAGGCAAGGGGCCCATCTCTAATGGAAATTGCTTGGTTTTATAGCAGCAGGAATAGAGGCAAAACACCAGAGAAAGTTCTGATAGGCAAGCAAGAGATCCAATGTGAACTAGTTCTGGCCTGCAAGGCAAGAAACCCGGGTTCCAGTCCAGGCCCCTAACTCTCAGTAAGCCCTGGGCAGGCCCCCTCCTCTCTGGGCCAGTTTTCTCTTCTATGAAATGGAAAAGCAGAAGCAGACAAGGTGATGTTGACAGTGGGCAATCTGGAATTCCCTTGGCAGGGGCACAGAGGCGGGTGGCGGGCAGCTGGCTGACGTGACCTGGTGACCACCTCCCTCTCCTTCCCTGATGGCCCTGCTGGGCATGGGCAGGGCAGTTGGCTGCAATTACTGGAGGCTCCTACCCTGTGGTTATATCCCTGACCTCTGTGCTTGGGGGCGGGAAGGGTGGGCCCTGCTGGAGCCAGCCTGTGGCTGGGAAGCCTCCTTGTCTTGGACTCAAAGTTGCTGGGTTGGGAAGAGGTATTTTTTCCGGTTGAGGCCACTGTCGGGAATCGGGCCGGGACCAGCCCCATTTCCTTTTCCAAGTCCCCTGCTCTCTGATGCCTACTTGGCATGGCCCTTTGGCCAGATTGTGGCACCCTCAAAGGAGCATACGTTTCTGGGTGGCCAGGGAGCCCCTGTTGAATGTCTTTGAGGGATGAGGGGAAGGGCATGGTACCGGCTGACTTGGATGGGGGAGGGGTGGCTGGCTGATCCTATTCCCAGGAATGCCTGCATGAGAGGGGCAGGGACATCTCCTACTCTCCCCCTGACCATTCCTCTTTCCCTGCAGGCCCCAGGGAGCTCCAGCCAATTGCTCTCCACTCCTCAACTAGCTGCCTACCTCCAGTGGCTTATGGGGCACTGTCCTGACCAACTCTGCTAAGATGCTCCAGGCCTCTCCCTCCACCCCGTCCAGGGGACGGACCCCCAGCGCAGTGGAGAGGCTAGAGGCCGACAAAGCCAAGTATGTCAAGACGCATCAGGTGATAGCGCGACGCCAGGAGCCAGCTCTGCGCGGGGGTCCCGGGCCGCTTACGCCGCACCCCTGCAATGAGCTGGGGCCCCCTGAATCGCCCCGGACGCCCAGACCCGCCCGCCGAGGCAGCGGCAGGCGACTGCCAAGGCCTGACTCTCTCATCTTCTATCGCCAGAAGCGGGACTGCAAGGCTTCTGTGAACAAAGAGAACGCCAAGGGCCAGGGGCTGGTGCGGCGCCTCTTCCTAGGAGCCCCCCGAGACGCCGCCTCGAGCAGCCCGGCCCCACTGGAAAGACCTGCGGCTCCTGGGGGTTGGTCTGCGCCCCAAGATGCCCCGGAAGCGGCGGGAAAGAGGGCGCTGTGCCCCACGTGCTCGCTGCCCCTATCGGAGAAGGAGCGTTTCTTCAACTACTGCGGCCTGGAGCGCGCGCTGGTGGAGATGCTGGGCGCCGAGCGCTTCTCTCCGCAGAGTTGGGGGGCCGACGCCAGCCCCCAGCCTGGATCGTCGCTGCCGCCCGGATCCGGGGACACCAGCGACTGGACGTCCAGCGACGGCGGCACGGATCGCCCGAACGGTGCGGACGGCGGCGGCGGGGGCTCGGAAGCGGCGGGCTCGGCGCGGGATGGGCGCCCGCCTGTGTCGGTGGTGGAGCGCAACGCGCGCGTCATCCAGTGGTTGTATGGCTGCCAGCGCGCCCGCGGCCCGCCCCGCGAGTCCGAAGTGTGACATCGGCCGCTCCGGAGCGGGGTCCCGGGGAGTCCGGGGTCCGGGAAGGGGCAAGGGGTGAGCGCGGGACTGAACCTGGGCACACGCAGGGATACCCCGCCTTTGAAGCGCAAGGTGCCTTTAGGCAAGCCCTTCACTCTGGATCGCGGCTTCCCGAAGTGAACCGTGGGGGTATGGGACAAAATCTCGGAGGCCCTTCTCACCGCAGAACGCGGAAGGGGAGGTGGCCGCCTCGTGGCCCCTGTGGAGGCCGGGTCTGGGGATCGAAGACTGGGGTGGGAGATCAAAGAATCTGCTGAATAAAGCCAAAACTTTATTTAAAGGAGTCGTGAGGTTGGATTAGAGAGAAGTTGAGGAAGGGGGCGGGGCGGGTTTGCGTGGTTACACGCGAGGGTTTTGGAGTGTGGTTTCAGGCTGTGACCCTGGGCAAGCACTCAACCTCTCGGGACCGCAGCTGCACCTCTCGGCGATCAAAGTATTTTTGAAATGGTCGTAAAGCGCATGGCAAAAGTGTCCAGCATATAACGAGTGCTCAATAACCAATAGCTGCTAGGACCACTATCAAATTAGTACTCTCATTATTATGATCATCTCCTCCATCGACCCCCAGGTCGGTCCAAACCAGAGCTGGCGGCCCGGAATAGCGCGTTTGGGGAGTTCGGGTAGAGATCTGCTCCAGAAATTAGGGTCCACTGGTCCCTAAAAGGCCCCCATTCCTGGAGATTTGCTGCCCCCTTTTGGTTACTAGGTATGAAGGGCCTGAGACATGGAGGACCCAGAACTGAGGACAGTAAAAGAAGGGACCCTTCAAACCAGGATTTTGCCCATCCGTACCCTCAGTGCTCGCTTCGGCAGCACATATACCAACCCACACCCTCACATCCTGCCACTCTCTTCCTTTCCCTCAAAGACACACAAGGCCACCTGTCGTCCTCACATCATCGCACCTTTAAGTCTGTTCACGGTCCTCCTCCCTAGCCTGGGTGACCTTCCCTTTTCTCTCCACTCATCTTTCTAAGATTATGCACATTCATTCTCCCTCAGGAATTCCCGAATTCCCCAGTCGGGCTCACCTCCTCTGAGCCCCCAAATACAGCCCTATTTTTGTGCCTCAGCTTGTCGCCTTGTGTGGGACCTGCTGGTAGTCTGAGTTCTCTCGTTAGTCTCTGCCCTTCCCCTAGTACACCGACGGCGCAAGCGGCAGGACCCCAGGCAACGTCTGTCGAATTAAAAGAGGCTGGACAGGACGACGGGGCCAGTCCTCTGGGGTTCCCCAGGTGTGTGGAAAGTTGCACCTTACATCTAACAGTCTATCCTGACACCCGGGCTGTCTCTGGTCACTGTCTCCCTGTACGTTTGTGGGGGAAGGGAGGGAGGACCCCTCCAGATGGGCCCCGCCCTGAGTATGCCCACCCAAAAGCAGTCTTCCCCGCTGTCCACACAAAAGCACGCGGTCACACGGGGTGTCGGGCCAGGGTTTTTATGAGCGGAGGGGAGGAGCGGGCACGCAGTTCAGCCGGCCTGCTAGTCGCCCTTGGGCGCAGCCTTCACCCTCATCTCGGCCAGTTTGTGGGTGAGGAAGCCCCACTTGAAGCCGGTCGCAGCGTCGGCCTCCGGCGACTCGGGGCGTTCGGTGGCCTCCTCCGCGGCCTCGTTCGCAGCTTCGGGGTCCGGCTCCGGGGTGGGTTCGGCGCCGCGCAGCATGGACGCCGCCGCGGCCTGCTGCTGCTGCCACCTGCTGGCGAACGCGTCCCAAAAGCCGGGCCCGCGCGGCTCCGCCTCCACCGCCGCCGCAGCCTGCGAGGAGGGCCGCGCAGCCAGCGGGCTGCGGGAGAGTGGCGAGGTCAAGGGCCGGCCGAAAGGCCCCAGAGAGGACGAAGGAGAGGAGGCGGGGCCAAGGGACCAGTAGTAGGGCCAGGGGAGTCAAGGCGAGGTCAGGTGACCAGAGGGGCCCGGGAGAGAGGGGGCAGGGCCGGCCCTGGAGGCAACGTGAGGGCTCTGAGGCACTGGGAAAGGGGGCTGGGTGGGGCAGGGGATTAGGTGAGGGATCTGGGAAGAGGGGGCCGGGATCAGGATCCCTGGGGAGAGAGCTGGGGTCAGGGAAGGGACTCGGAGAGAAGGATGAGGCCAGAGGAGGGAAGCCTGAGACGCCAGGTCGGGAATCTAGGGGAGAAGCCCTGAAAGGGGCGGGGCCCAAGGATGCGTGGGAGGAGTAGGACACCAAGGGTGGGGGGGGGGATAGACCCCGGAGGGGGCGGGGTCAGGCTCTGGAGGCGGGGGTCCGGAAGAGAAGGCAAGCGTGGAGCCCTGGGGAAAGAGGCGGAGCACGGACGGGGATCAGGTTCTGGGATGGAGGACTAGGGGGACCAGAAAAATGGGGGAACACTCGGAAGAACGGTGGAGTGACCCCGAGGGAAGAAGGAGGGCCTGGATCAGAGGCTTAGGGGAGGGGGGCACTGGGGAGGAAGCAGGAAGATGTGGGGAGAACGGCAATCAAGGAGCGGTGAGGAGGCTTGAGGTAGGAGGTTTGAGGTGGGAGCCTTAGGGCTGAGGGAGAGTCCTTGGAGAGCTGGGAGGGAGCGGGGAATGGACGCCGGGAGAGAGAAAGGAAACCCTGGGGCAGGATCTGGATGGGTCAGGGGGGCCCTTGGGGAGAAGGAAACAGGGGAGTGTCAAAAAGGGGATGTGACTAGGCTGGAGGAAAGGGCAGAGATGGAGTGTGTGCCAGAGATAGAGCTAGGAGGAAAACTGAGGTCCTGGGTCCCACCCGCCAATCCCCCAGCATCAAAGACCTTCTAAGACAGTGTCCTAAACTACTGTGCCTTGGGTCTGGAGGGTGCTTGCTGAAAATATCGAGCCCACGTCTCAGCCCACACCTGCTGAATTAGAGTCTTTGAAGGAGAGTCTGGAAATGTGTGTTTGTCACAAGCTCCCTGGGAGGGTGAGGATTTAGACCAATATTTGGGAGCCACTGATCTGGACCACCCTCTGTTCCAGACACCTAAGGGTTCTCTCCTGGGCTCCCTGGTTCCCTGATTCTAGGGAGATGACCCCTCCCTCATGGATGGGGAGAGAGAGCCCATAATACCTTCTAGCACCTCAATCCCAACAGCTGGTAAATTCCTCCTGAGATCTAACATAATCTCCCAGATATGCTGATTTGGCCTCTTTCCTGCTGAGAGAAACAGAAACAGCCCGGGGGCTGGCCCTCCCTAACTCTCTGTGGTCAGAAAGACAGACAAATAGACCAGATGGAAAGGACATGGGAGAAGGGGGACCCCAGGCCCATCCCAGAACCCTCCACACACACATACATACTGGTCAGCACAGGGCTCCGGTGGTAGCAGTTTGTCCTCATCTTCTTTGTTAAACAGAGATGACATTGTCAGCCAACCTTTTACCCCGACCCCCTGAACCTGTGAGGGAGGGGCTTGGAGTGAGAGAGGGGCCCCAGCACCCCCAGCTGCCTCTGCCACGCTTCCCAGGGCTGGGGTGGAAGAAGGGAGAACTTACCCGGCGGGCCAGCTGTGACATGGGACTGAAGGCCTCTTCAGTGGGTTCCGCTGTCTCAGACTCCACTAAGGCTGGGTTCTCCCTCTGGGACACAAGACCCCCACCCAGCATGAGAGAGACCCCAGAGGAATGGGACCTCCCTCTCCTACTGCTAGCCTGGTACATACAGACCAGGCACCCCAAACCCCACAGAACTAAGCACATATCTAGTCCCCTTGCACTCTCCACAAACGCATACAGGTATTCCTCTACACAAAGCTACTAGCCACATCCATCACCCACATAGTAAATCCCTGCAGATGGCCTTAAGCACACATACCTGCCCACCCACAGACACCTCCAGATACACCCAATAACATGTGGACCAGGGCATGCACGCTGATGTAGGCACACACCTGTACATGACCATGCCTCCCCATGGCTACTGCTCTTCACCTGTACATCGAGGTTCATACTATGAGGAAACTACACAACGACACAGACACATACCATTCACACCTGTGCACTTACACAACTGCAGACAGCTGCACAGAGGCCCACCCATGGCACACAAAACCTCTTGACACATCCACAGACACCAAGAGACAGATGTGTACACACCCAAACACATGCACCATACAAACATAACACCTGCAAATGCCTGCACAGAGGTATGCTGGCATAGACTCCCGCCCAAAATGTACACACCTGAAAACACCTATACCCAGCTCACAGCTGCACACACACCTTCACGGAGATTCCACAGTCCTAATACTGACCCACAAGTACGTCTACACAAGCCCGGCCCTGGACACCCACCTGTCTAGACACACTTATTCACACACACGCCACAGAAGGACTTCCTGCCCCTGCCGCATCTATTTGCACAACTGCCACTTATCACGGCCTCCAGACCTAAGGCTGTTTCAGAGCCTTTTCAATCCTTTTGATGTCAGGACAAACACGGTCCAAGGATGGCTCTGATCTGATGGTGCTACAGTGACCCTCAGAGTACAAGGGCCACGTCCTCTACTTTGAATACTAGGGAGCTCACTTCCTCTCAAGGCAAGCCATCCTGCTTCTGCTCAGCTCTGCCCATTAAAAAGTTGTGTTGAGCTAAGTGTGCCACGTGTGGCTACTGCACACTGGTCCTAGAAGGATCTCTTCCATGTGGCAGCCCTTGAGATCTCTGGAGACAGCAACCACTCCTCTGGTGCCCTCAGGTCTTCTTTTCTTCCTCAGTGTTCTTGAATGTCCTGGCTTTCTGACACTGCACCATGCCATTTGTCATCCCTCAATGTGCCAATTGCTTCTGCACAAATGTGCCCTCTCTCTCTCTGAGCCTGTCCCTTGCCCTTCTTTGTACCTTACACTCATGCTGCCCCTCTGCCCAGGCCCCACTCAGCAAGCATGGTTGGTACCCACCTCCTCTGCCAGGTCCTCCTCAGAGTCCCCACTCAGGGTCTGTAGCACTTTGGACTTGTAAGCTTTCCAGAAGGCCTGGTTCATGGCTGTAGGGGAAACAGGCCTGGCATACAGGCATGTGAAGGCTGTGGCTCAGTGGGCACCCTGTGGTCTGGCTCCAGGAACTTGGTGAGGCCAAGAACTTGTCCCAGGATCGGGTGACTTCATTAAAGATGCACCAGCATCCCTAGCTGGCAGGGTGCCCAGCAAGTGAACCTGATCCAAAGGGGTCTGGGGTGGGGGTGGGACAGAGTAGGCTTCTGCTGCCTCAGCCCCTTGTCATATTGGCCAAGAATAACGAAGACATCTCTCTCCACAGAGGCCTCCTTCCTGGGCCTAGGAGTACTTGAATTTAATCTCTTGGAATGGCTTCAGAAAAATTCTCTTCCATTCACAAAGTCTATTTACAAAGTCCTTGTGACTGTAGCCAATACCAGCTGTGCCCTCAGCAGGGCCCCATCCTATGTCCCCACTCAGCCTCTAGGAACTGGAACAGGAAGTTCCCAAGGACCCCAGTCGGTGCCCCCGGCTTACATTTCACTGCTTTGTCGGGGCTGGAAACTGATTCCTCTCCCCAGGGACGCACGTGCCTGCCTCCTTCTTTCCTGGCAATAGATCCCAAAGAGCTGGAGCCCCTGAATTATTGCTGAGCTCCTCTGGAAGGCTCGAGGCTCTGGTAAATGGGGAATGGCTCACTGGTCCTCTCCCTACTCTGAGCACACAACACCCAGGCTGTATCTCTGCCTTTGTTGCCAGCCCATGCCTGAGAGTCCAGAACTCAGAGAAAGGGGACAAAGATGGGAGGTCCTTCGATGAGCACTTCCTCTTCTTGTGAGAGGAGCTGACCCCTCTTCTGTCTGGCAGAACGCCTGAGCACTGTCATCTTTGGGAGGAACACTGTTCCTCACAGATTTGGCCGGGCTCGGATAGACGATGGAGACCCGAGGGAATAACTGGGGAGCTGGGAGAAGTGGTGAGGGCTTTGTTAGGGATTTGGAGGTATCTTGGGAAGCCCTCTCCGGGACCAGGATCCCAAGCTGATTCACTCTCATTCATTTATTAATTGATTCACATCACAGGCATTTTTCAGTGCCTCCCAGAGATGCTTAAAGCATTCCCCCTCCGCCGTGGAGTGTGAGGTCTGGGAACGAGGAAGGGGTGACAGGGTCAGAGGATGGCGCTGAGATAGGCTGGGCCAGGCAGAGGGGGCAGGGCCACGGAACTAGCCGGAATACCCCCAGAGCAGCCACCACCCGGCCGCTCCTCAGAGGCGGCCTCACGCAGAAGGGTGAGGACGCCTCGACAGACCCCGCCCGAAACCCCGTCACTGACGTCAGCGGCCGCCTGGGGGCGCTCAAGGCGCGGCCCGCGCTAGTGACGTCATCAGAGGCGGTCTGCGGAGCCTGCTGTGCTGCCGGGTGTCGCATGACGTCACTGAGCAGTCCGGAAGCACCCGCACGTGTGCTCGCAGCTCGGCTCTGGGTCCTGGCGCCGCTGTCACCGGCCATGGGTCGTTCCCGCCGGACGGGCGCGCACCGAACGCACTCCCTGGCCCGCCAGATGAAGGCGAAGCGGCGGCGGCCGGACCTGGATGAGATTCACCGCGAGCTGCGGCCCCAGGTTTCCGCACGGCCCCGGCCAGACCCCGGCGCCGAGCCTGACCCCGACCTGCCAGGGGGCGGCCTGCATCGCTGTCTGGCCTGCGCGTGAGTCCTGGCCGGACCCGGCCTGAGGAGGAAAAGGGTCCGCGGTATGGGCGGAGGGTGTGAGTTCGGGCCCCGGGGCGCGCGGGATCTCCTCTCTTGGGACCCGTGGGTCTGCTGGCCTTCAGACCCGGAGCCTGGTGTCAGGGAACGAGCTAGGGTCAGGAGATAGGCGTACCTGAGAGGCATCACCTCCTCACTCTCCTCTTACCCCCATCCCTACAGGAGGTACTTCATCGATTCCGCCACCTTGAAGACCCACTTCCGATCCAAAGACCACAAGAAAAGGTATGAAGGAGTAAGGAGAGGATTGAGGGATGGGTGTCAGGCAGACAGGGCTCGCATCTGGTCGGCCCCCAACTCCTACTTTTCTTTCTCCCAGGCTAAAGCAGCTGAGCGTGGAGCCTTACAGTCAGGAAGAGGCCGAGAGGGCAGCGGGTATGGGCTCCTATGTGCCCCCCCAGCGGCTGGCAGTGCCCACAGAAGTGTCCACAGAGGTGCCTGAGATGGACACATCTACCTGACATGGCCTGAGGATGCAAAGCAGAGGAGCTGCCCATGGACAGTGGTGCAAGCGCTAGGCTGGAGAGACTGTGCCATCCGCTTTTGGCTCTGGGTTTGAGGAGTGGATGGCCCACTCTGGGTCCCCTCCCCCCAATAAAGGAACTGGATGAAGGGGGCTTGCCTCTGACTCTAACCTCCAGGCCACTCCCCCAAACTCTGCCCTGCGGGGGTTTCTTTACTATTCCTGTGTAAGGGGCCTAGGGTGTTTATTCCTCACTTGGCCTAGCTTTGGAACATGCATCCTTGCCTTTTCTTAGGGGTCCTGACATCTGAACTGGAGGCCCCAGACAGAGCCCAGGTGTGGGGCGGGGGGAGTAGGGTCAGGTTTATACTGTCCTGCTTCCCATGAGGGCAGGGATTGACCCCCAGAAAAGAAGTAGGCTCCTGAGATTGCAGCCCCCTCTGAGTCACCTACCCCTAGGGCCTGTTATGGGGCCTGTGGCGGCCGCTGCTGCCTCACCATCTTCCAGACAGCATAGCAGGAGCCGCCCAGCCCGAGGACAGCCAGCAGTGTAGCCACAACCCCAGCCAGTGGACTCCGGGGCTCTGCCTTTAGCTTCCCGGCCACCTGCATCTGGACGTGCAAGGAGAGTAGCACCTAAGGGGTCAGTCAAGACTTCTAGGAAGGTGGGGGGTGGGGGAAGGGGCCGAGAAAGTACAGCTGGGTGAAGGAGATACCAATGCCATTGCTGCCCCAGGGAGATTCCACCCCAATCCCTCTCGCTTCACTGCCCATCTGGGCCTTGGCCGCTCAGGCGGCAGGGAACGTGACGGCCTGGCTTTTGGGGTGTCAACCCAGCCATGGTAGGGAGATTAAGGGGTCGATGCCAAAAGCCATTGGTTAGGGGTACTTACCTGTAGCACCCGGAAGTAGCCAGGGGTCAGGCGTCGAAATTGCATGGTGGGCGTCGCTGGTCTCCCTAGCGGCCTTCGGGGTGGAAGCAGGAATGAAGACCAGTGGTGTTCATGGTACCAAGCAACGGAAATCAGCGCATAGAGGGTCCTGACCTCTCTTATGCGCTCAGAGGATGCTCACCAGCGTGTGCCCTCTCATCTGGCAGGGGGTGGGGCAACTGGATCTTTAAATCTGTCCCTCCCCCCGCCCGGCTGCCCGCCCTGCCAGCCTTAGGAGCAGCTGTCAGGAGAGATCAGCATCAGGCCTGAGCAGCACCTCCCCCACCCACCGGGGAGGCCAGGCTGGGTAGGCAGGAGAGGGCCTGCCTAGAAGCTCTCAGGAGTCTCAGGCCTGGACCAGGTACTGGGAGGGCCTCCCCAGCGCTGGTCCCAGCTGTATCCCCACCTCAGATGATTAGATGTTACCAATCAGCTCTCTGCAAAGGAGGGGGAGTGTGCTTTTTTCACTTGGTTTCTGTTACATCAACCACCCTTACCTTGGGGGAGGGCACATTTCACCCCTTTCCACAAGACGGAGTTCCTGCAGGGACTTCCTTACCCTCAGCTTGGGGACAATAATAAAAAGATTTGCATATACTGATTAAGAAGGCTGTCTCTGGTGTGCTAAAAAATAGTAGCTGACTGTGCTGGGCATTATTCTAAGCACTTTACGTGTATTATTTTATTTGGTATTGATTAGCTCATAAAAATGAAAAAAAAGCGTATTTGCAGAATAGTATGTACAGTATCCGCATATTTAAAAAATGGAAAAACACCCAGAAAACTTGCCGGATGCCGCCACTGGGGGATGGAACAAGGATATGCTGGGAAAAGGGCATGCCCTCCTTTCACTTAGTGACCTACTGTTGCCTTTGAAATTTTTACAGCAAATATGTAGAAAGAACTTTTGGAACTCATAAAACTACCTTTAAAATAGAAGCTGCCATTTACTGTCCCCCTACGTGGCTAGCTCTGCCAGGTGCGAGAGGCACAGAGTAAAGGCGCGGTTGTGCTTGTTAGGCCCCCGTCCTTTTAGGGCAGTAGCTGAGTACAAGTGGTGAGTTCTGGTCTGTTTCTCCTCTACAGGCTGGTGAATTCAGAGAGTGGCTGGCTGTCTTCTCACCTCTGTATCTTGTGCCAGCTCAGGGTATTTGTTTGATGAAATCAGGATGGCGGAGACAGATCTGTTTATTGGGCTTTCCCAGAGTGCCACAGGGAGGCTGTTGTAGGAAGAGGCAAAAACATTATAGGAGGCTGCAGCACGGAGGAGCGTTGGAGGGTCACACACAGTGCAGTGTGTGAGGACGTGAGGCAAAGGATGGAGCCAGAGAGGTGAGGGCCACGTTGCAAATTTGGAGCCTACTGGTTCACAAACAAAGGAGCAAGGCCTGCAGGGACCTGGTGAGCTGGAGTCCCCCTGAAGGAAGTAGCCTTCGATCTGCACTTGTGTTTGATGCCACGTGTGAAGGTGGGAGGGGGTCAGCAGAGCTGGCTGAATTCCAGAGAACTCAGTTTGTAGGTGAAGTTATTAAATGATGACAACTAAAACACATGCACTGCGCTGGCCATCTGTGGGCCAAATTCAGAATGTGGGTCTCTGGGTTAGAGGCAAGATTGTGACAGGCTTTGAAGACTGAGTATTGGGGTGCTGGTAGAGATTCTGAATTAGGTGACCGGGTCGGAGGTGCAGGCTCTGGAAAAGTCTCCTGGGCCCCTTCTCACAGAATTAAAGCAATAATAATTCAGATCTACCCCATGTTACAGATGTCAAAATGCTTAAAGGACCTCCTCACAGCACTAAGGTCTAGGTGTTCCTCTTTTAGAGAGGAAGAAACAGGTTCAGAAAGGTGTAGGGGTTGGGCTCAGTCACACAGCAAGTGGAACTGATTCTGTCCAGTTCCAAAGTCCTGGGAGTCCCCTGGCCTGGGATGATGATGACGAAGATAAAACACTTGGTGTGTTTCAGATATTGTCCTAAGAGGAAGGCTCTTAACCTGGGCCTCAGAATTCAGGGACCCGTAAACTTGGATGGGAAAAAATATATATATATATATTTACTTTCACTAACATCTAATGAAAATTTACCATTTCCTTTTTTATGGATTGAAGTATTAGCAGTATCTGTGGCTTTCTCACCAATAGGAATCACAGATATTTTTATATCAAATTGTAGTTATTGCAAGTACCTCAAAATATTATCTATACTCATAACTATTTCAAAATCGTGATAGTTATTAACCCACCACTACATCACACAGAGTTTCAGACACTTCTGCAACATAACTGCCTTCGATCGGGCACCTCCGTGTCCAGTAGAGAGTCAGTGACCAAATGGTGAATCCGCCTGTTCTCATGCAGTGACCCAGGCTTCTCCATTACTCGCCTGCATTTCCAATCTTCAGCTGTTTGCTGATCAATGTGTGAGAAGAGGTGATTCAAAGACCACCCCACAGTTCACTGTTCTTATTCAAGTTGCGTGACAATACACTGATGTCTCTAGAAAAGGAAAACTTAACTTTAACTTGCCAGTCTTGTTACATATTACTATATCATAAATTTTGTTTTTTAAAATATATTTTGATAATAATTGTCCCTTCTTGTAATCTTTGACATTTTGTTTTATGCTTTTAAAAGCACTATTCTGAGAAAGGGTCCATAGGTTTCACCAGACTGCCAGAAGGGTCTGTGCAAAAAAAGAAGGGCCTAAAAACCCCTGTTCTAAAGGTTTTAAAGCTACAGAGTCAAGTACTCTGCACAGCAGCCCATTTTACAGACAGGGAAACTGATGCACTGTGGGTAGGGTGAGCCCCTGGTCATACAGCTAAGAGCTGCACAGCTGGGATTTGCACCCAGCCTTCTGGCTCCCTGACCTCTGGGCTTTGCGGCTGTGCTCACTGCTCACCTTTGGGCCCCTTTGCAGGGAGCCTGAAGGTCAAGGTCTGGCCCTGAGATTTGAGGCCAGTTTGAGGCGGGATCTCAGACTGGTTCTGAGGTCACCTGGGTCACACACCAGTGGCACCGCCCTCAGAGTCAGGCTGCCCAACTGCCTAGGATGCCTGAAGACCAAGGTAGGAGGCGGACCAGCGGTGGGCCAATGGCTGTCCCAGCGCCTCACCTGGCCAGCCACATGGGTCCAGGTATGCCGGTGGCTCCGCCCAGGGCCCAGCCCAGCCCCTCCCCAGGCCTGGTCTCCGGGAGCGGAAATTCCTGCGCTGGCGGGAGGAGCGGGCGTCGATCCAAGCGGGCCGATCTCGGCTATGGAGCCTGTAGCGACCTGGACCCCTGGAAAGGTGGCAGCTTGGCTGAGAGGTGGGTAGGGCTGGGGCAGAGCTGGGCTTGAGGGGTACTGGGACGGGGAGAGGAAAAGGAAAAAGGACTTGCCGAGACTGTCAGTTGGTTAGTCAGTCAACAAGTATTTATAAACCTGGTACCGTGCTAGGCAGAAAGATCGACGAAATGACTCCGGCGGGGCTGAGGACCCAGAAGGGGTCTCCCATCGCCCCAGCATCCCAAGAGGCTGCGGGGAGGCGGTGGTTGTGTAAAGAAAACAGCGGTGGGGAGGGGGCGGGGGCCCACGCCCACTTTATCTCCTCCATCTTCCCTCCGCCCTAGGGTGCAGTGGGCTGTTATTAAACCCATTTTTCAGAAGCGGAAACTGGCGCACTGAGCCAGCAAGTGATTTGCTCAGGCTTTGCAGTAGGGCCGGCCCTGGTGTCTTTTCCCTTCTCCCCATCCTGAGGCTCCCAGTGAGAGAAGACAAGCCCCAGCCAGACTGAAGGAGTTGGCACAGCCCTACCCTAGGGGCCTCCAGGGTAGATGCTCCCCAGGCTCGGTGAGCCTAGAGGGGTGGCAAAGGCCCAGACTGCTGACAGACTCAAAGAAATGAGGACCTTCTGACAAGCAGCTGGGAGGGGGGAGGTGAGTCAGGACATCCCTCCTGGAGAGGGGAGCTGGAGTGGAGGGGGCAGCAGGAGTACACCGCCGGCAGGCTCAGGGTGACCACCCCCAGTAAAAGCAGCGATTCAGGGCTGGAGTCAGACTCCCAGGCTGGCTTCCAGGTCCAGCCCGTCCCCTCACCAGCTCTGTGACCATGGGTCTCAGTTTCCCTATCCACAATGAGAAAAGCAACTCTGAGCTTTTTTTTTTTTTTTTTTTTTTGAGGAAGATCAGTTCTGAGCTAACTGTTCCCAATCCTCTTCTTTTTGCTGAGGAAGCCTGGCCCTGAGCTAACATCCGTGCCCATCTTCCTCTACTTTATATGTGGGACACCTACCACAGCATGGCTTGCCAAGCAGTGCTGTGTCCACACCCGGGATCTGAACCGGCGAACCCCGGGCCGCCAAAGCAGAACGTGCGCACTTAACCGCTGTGCCACCGGGCCAGCCCAACTCTGAGCTCTTGAGGTGGACAAAATGAGACACTTGTGACAAGTGCCAGCATGTGTGGCTCAGTGTCAGGGTCTGTTGGGAGGGACGCAGCACAGCACTTTCACTGTAGGTGGAAAGGGAGTTGCTTGAGGGCCCGTAGCCATGGAGTGACAGGTTCATGAACTCCTAGTCCAGTGCTCTTAATGTCACACAGCGAATGAGGGAGAGCTACTGATCACACGCACATACCCCATGGAGGAACTTGGCCTGGAATGGGAGGAATTTCTTCAGAGTGAGCAAGCGAACTATTAATCTCTATTTGTATCAGTTTGCCCATCTGCAAAATGGGAATAACAGTGGTCTCTCCCTCCTAGATTTGGTGAGGATCAAACGTGTTAATATGTATGAAGCCCTTAAAATTCTGCCTAGCACATAGTAAGCATTCAATAGATATTTTTCTTGTTTTTGAGTGTCTCCCTTGTGCTGGGCATGGGCTGGCCTTAGAGATGAAGTTATTTCAGGCCCAGCCCTTGGAGAGCTCGTGAGCAAGTGGGAGAGGCGGAGGCCCAGGTGCAAGGGTTTGTGGAGGCAGAGGGTGCAGTGGGAGCAGGAGAGGCCTCCGACCTAGGCTGGGGAGTTGTGGAAGCCTTCCTGGAGGGAGCTGGATGAAAAAGGGAGTGAAGGAGCTGGAAGAGCAGTCCAGGCAGAAGGAATAGCGCATGTGAGGACCCTGAGGCAAAAGAGCCTTCCAGATGCTACAGGGAGTTAGTGCTCTGGATCTGAAGTGCTGAGTCTGGGGCCTGGGCCAAGAGAGGAGTCTGGACAGGCAGGCGGTGGCCTGATCATTCGGGGCCTTGTAGATGATGGTAAAGAGTCTGGCGATAATCATATGGTGGTTGTTGACGGACTACCATGAGCCAGGGAATGGGCCAAGTGCTTGATATGTGTCATGTCATTTAACACACAGATGATTAGAAGGTCGGTGCTTTTATTATCCCCATTTTACAGGTAAGGAAACTGAGGACAATTAAGTTACTTGCTCAAGTGCTAGCACTCCAGTCTCCCTGACTGCAAAGCCCCATGCTCTTATGCCCTGTATCGGTACTTCTCAGACTTCAGCAAGCATCAAATGCCTGCAGGATTTGTTAAAACAAACTGCTGGGCCCTTCCCCTGAGTTCTGATCCAGCAGGCATGGCATGGGGCCCAGAAGTTGTATTTCTAACAAGTTCTCCAGGGAGGTTGCTGCTGCTGCAGGTCTGGGCACCATCCTTTGAGAGCCACTGCCCTACACTCTCCTACATCTCAACTCAGTAGCCTCATCTGTGAAATGGGCAGAACACAGCCCGGGTCTCAGGGTTGTCATTAGTAACAAATGGGAGGGAAAAGGGCTTTGTGGGAGTGAAGAACTGGCCAAAAAGGCCATGACATTCCCTGGCTGCCCCTGTGCCAACGCCTCCTCTCCCTCCAGGCCTCGATGATTCCCTGCAGGACTATTACTTTGAAGACTGGGAGCTGCCTGGCAAGTACCTGCTCCAGCTCTGTCCCCGCAGCCTTGAGGCTCTAACTGTGTGGCCTCTGGGCCACCAGGAGCTCATCCTGGAAGGGGTGGAGCAGCTCCGGGCCCTGGTAAGTGAATGGTGGCCACACTGGCTGCAGCTTCCACCCCCTGGGGGTTGCTGATGGGGGGCTGGCCACTGGCAGGGAGGTGACCTGCCCCCTCTCTGGCACAGAGCTCCGGCCTACAGACAGAGAACCTGCAGAGCCTGACAGAGGGGCTGCTGGAGGGGACCCATGCCTTCCGGAGCTTAGTCCAAGGCCACCTGGGGGGCTGTGCCGAGCCCCCTGCCGATGTCCTCAGTGCAGCTGTGGACCTGGTACATGAGGCGCGTACCCTCCTCTTCTGGCTCAACAGGTACCTCAGGCTCCTCCCAGGGTCCAGGTGACGAGTGAGGGCACCCTTCTCATCCTTAGCCTTCTTCAGGGTCTGGGAGAGAAAAACAGAGCTTGGCTCTTGTTCAGATATGGCGGAGCAGGGCAAGGAGGGTAGCTGGTCTGTGCAGCTGCACTGGGATGCCTGGGTTCCCACCCCACCCCCAGCACATCATCATAACAGTCATATCAACAACACTGCATGGAGAGCTTCTCCACCCCCTTCACTGGCTGCTGCTGGTCCCACGGGTCCCAGCTCAAATGTCACCTCCTCAGGGAAGCCTTCCCTTTACACACTCTCAGAGCTCCTGACACTTCAGAGCAGTTGAAGTCAAATCATTATTGATGTAATTATGTGTTTGATGTCTGTCTCCTTACTGCCTAGGACAGGGCCTGGCTTGTATTAGCTGCTTGACAAATAAGTCCTGTGCTAAGCTCCTGAGAGGTGTCAATCATCTCCTTTACCCCAAAATAAAACCCATCAGAGCAGGTGTTATCCCCAAGTCTCAGATGAATAGTCAGCCCCAAGTGGTCCTGTGACTTGACTGTTAAGCACAGTCCCCTAACCACTGCTCCATCCTTCCCCCTGCCAGGTACCTCTTCTCCCACTTAAATGACTTCTCGGCCTGCCAGGAGATTGGGCAGTTGTGCGGGGAGCTGGGCCAGGCCTTGCAGGAGGTAGGAGAACCAGGGGCCGGGCTTGGCCCAGGCCGCAGAGACCAAGTCAGGCTAGAGCTTTTTATAACCTGTGAATCAGCACAGGATCGGGTGTGAGGGCAGGAAGAGGCAAGGGCAGGAAGAGAGGTGGCCCAGCCACTGGGTAGGGGGCAATGGGGGCAAGGGGTCTCCCGGTTGGCAGGGGAGCTCAGGAAGCTTGACTCTCAGGAGGGAGTGGAGCAGGGGAGGGCGTGTGTGGTGACTTCTGGGGGCCTGGTGTCAGGGGGACGAGACCTTGGGGCCAAATTCTTAGGCCATGGAGTTCTGGGAAGGGGGCCAGGGTACAGGAATCCCACCCTGCCGTCGGGAGAAGGCAGTACCCGGTACTCAGGGTAGGTCCCTGCTCTCTCTCTGCTTCCAGGACTGTGCAGCGGCTGAGAAGGAGAGCAAAGTCCTGAGGATTGTGAGTCTGTGGGGTGAGCAGGGAGTGGGGATGGAGGGTGGGATGGGGCTCAGGCTAGACGTCCTGCTCCCCCTCCCCCAGTGCAGCCATGTGGCTGGAATCTGCCACAACATCCTGAGCTACAGCCCCAAGGAGCTGCTGGAGCAGAGGGCCGTGCTAGAGCGAGTACAGCTGGACAATCCTTTGGTGAGCCTTGACTTCTCATCTCTCACCTCTGACCCCCCGGCAGCCTCTCCGGGGCCCTGAAATCTGGTTCTGGGATCCCACAGACTGCTGTACTGTTATGGCTGGAAAGCCCTTTTTGTACAAATGTTAAAGGTCCAGAGGACTTTCCTGGGGTCTCACCGTCATGAGACAGTGAGGAATGGAGCACCTCCTCCATTCCTGAGGGGCTGCCACTGGTATGGTCTCAGGTGACACATTCTAGCCCTGGGACACAGACCTGGCAGATTGGGGGAGATGGGAGGGGACATGAACTTTTCTGCTTTAACCTTTGCTCAGTTGGGAAGACCAGAGCCCCCAGCCCTGTGCCTGTCCCGGCCCTGTCCCTGCTCATCCCTTGGGGAGAGTTGCTGACAATCTCATACCTCAGAAGTCAGCAACCCCAGCTTCCCTCTGGCCCTTATCAGAGAGGAGTAGCAAACCCAAAGTCACACAGCAAGCTGGGCAATGCCAACTTGGGGCCAGCTCTGTTCCCAGTTCTGCCCGCCCAAGAATCCTGGTGCCCAGCAGGGGTGTGCCCACTCGCCCTGTTGCCCCCACACCCTCAGTGACTGCAGCCTCTGCCTTGGCAGGACCTGGAAATCCACACCACCACCAACTGCCTGCACTTTGTGTCTCAAGTGGGCACTCAGGTGAGGGCCCCACACCCTTTTCAGCCGCCCACCCCCAAGACCCTCTTGCCTGCCAGCCAAGCCAGCTTCAGGCCCAGGAGGGCGCACCCTCTGAGCCTCACTCCCCACACCAGGTCCCCACCGACTCCCAGCTGCAGATCCTGCCTGGAGACGAGATTGTCCAGATCAATGAGCAGGTGGTGGTGAGTGAGGAGGAGACGGACATGGTGGGAGTGAAGAGGGTGCTGAGTAGAACCCCGGGCCAGTGGGTAGGGAGGGCCCCTTGGGGAGACCAGGTTGTGGGTGCTGCCTTCTGTGAGATGAACGAGCTCACACGGGTCAGAGCAGCCTTGGTAGAGCCAAGGCAGAGGGGCTCATGGAGGCTTCCCGGAGGAGGAGGAGGTGAGGCAGAGCGGGAGGCTGAGAGAGGACTCCAAAGGCGAGAGCTCTTGGGTTGCTTCAGAGCCTCCTGCCCAGCTTGATCCAGCCCGGTGTCCCTGACCTATCCCCAAGGTGGGGTGGCCCCATAAGAATGTGGTGAGAGAGCTACTGCAGAAGTCGGCTGGAGTCACCTTAGTGCTGAAGAAGGTCCCCGTGCCGGAGACCCCCCCACAGGTACTGCCCCCCGACCCTGCCCGAACCTGCTTTCAGACCCCTGTCATCAGCTGCATCACCCTGTTTCTGGTTGTTCCCCAGACCTCTCCTCAAGCCCTGGGCTCCCCACAGCTGAGGATCTCATCGCTGGCTCTGGCCCCACTGTCTCCTAGGTAACAGGCTCTGTACTGGGTGCATCTTGGTGGGGGAGCCATGGGCTCATCTCATCTCCCTTTGCTCTCCCCAGGACCCCGTCCGAAGACGTCTTTGCCTTCAACTTGACCTCAGATCCAAGTCCTGGACCCAGCCCTGCCTGGACAGGCAGTTTCCAAGCCCCACCAGGTGGCGGGTTACCCGGGCAAAGCATGTGGGGTGCCTGGCTCTGACCCTCAGATGCTGACCCCCTCACTGACCTCTGGGCCTGGGGCTGGCCTCATGGGACCTCCTTTCTCTCCTCCCTCCCTGACAGACTCTTCCTCCCTTGACTCTGAGCCCCTGCTCATCCCCCCTGCATCCCCAGCCACACTCCTAGCAGGGGTTGCAGAGACTCCGAAGCCCCCAGAAGACCCTGACGAGGTAAGCTCAGGGCCTCAGCAAGGAGGAGTATGTGGCTCTCGACCCAGGCCTTCTCTAACCTCTGTGGTCCTTTCAGAGTCCTGTCCCTGGTCAGAAGAAATCAAAAGGTATGAGATGCATCTGACTGGTGAGGGTCCCCCAATATGAGGAGCTCTTAGAAGTCTTTAGAGTGCTGGGCAAGACCACCCCACACACACTTCATCCACAGCCTCTCCTGGAAACAGCTCTGTTTCTGGGGTCAGACAGATCTGTGCTCCCACCCTGAGCCTCTCTCTAGCTATGTGACTTGCGCAAACAGCTCATCCTCTGATCTTCCACTTCTTCATCTCTAAAATGGGAAGAATCATCGCCCTCAGAGATGATACTTGTAACATTCTGAGCACAAAGTATGAGTTCAAAACACCGGCTTGGAGATGCTCCTGAGGGGCACGGGAGCGAGGCTGGGGGTCTGGGACGCCTTGCCAGCCCCTCACCAACTGGGCCATGCTGTGCTGCTGCAGGTGTGGCGACGCGGCTGAGCCGCCGGCGGGTGTCATGCCGGGAGCTGGGCCAGCCAGACTGCGACGGCTGGCTCCTGCTGCGCAAGGTACCCGGCGGCTTCATGGGCCCACGCTGGCGCCGCTGCTGGTTTGTGCTTAAGGGACACAAGCTCTACTGGTACCGACAGCCCCAGGTGAGACCCCGTACACAAACACAGGTAAGCAAGTGAGTCAGAGCCACGGTTCTTGTCCCTCTTCCACCATCCACTCCCATCTGTGGTCACAGGCCCTCCTGAGCCCCAGTGTTCCCATCTGTAAAATGAGGGCACTCTTCAGAGAGGAATGAGCTAAAAGGTGTGTAAAAGCAGTCTGGAAAAGGTATCAGAGGCCATGTAGAGAGAATCAATTTTATTCTGCCCACCTTTCCTTCCTTTTCTGTCCATCCTGGTGATGGGACATTTGTTCAACTGTTTATTCATTCAACAAACATTCAGGTGCCTACTCTGTACTCAACTCCGGGCTGGGCACTGGGGATACCAGGAAGACTTGGACAGTTCTTGCTACTCCAGGCTGGTAGGGGACAGGATGAATACACACTTGTAGACAGTGTGAGCAACACGTGCTAGGATGAAGGAAAAGCCCAGGGGGTGGGTGGGAGCCCAGCAGAGGTGGCCAGTCCAGCCTGAGGAGTCACAAAGGCTTCCTGAGAAATCACTGCCTTGGGGTTAGTCAAATAGAAAAGGGAAGCAAGACGAGGAAGGGCAAGTGTTTGCAAAGCTCAGTGGTGTGAAGCAGCTTCATCTGTGTCTGTTGATGGAACAAATGCAGAGCAGGCTTCTCTTTTGTGGCTGTTTCTCTGGATATCTTTGGCTCCCCTTTCCTGGCTCAAAGGTACCCCTCGGTTACACCCTCTGCCCCAACCCCAGATTCCTGCCCTGAGCTCTGGGCACTGAGAGATTTCTGGCTAGAGAGCCCAGGAGATGCCCTCTTCCCGCCCCTGCCCTCAGGAGCCTGACCAGGCCTCGAGGCTTTTGGGGCCTCATGCTGACCTCCACACTGTGATTCCCCCAGGATGAGAAGGCTGAGGGCCTCATCAACGTCTCCAACTACAGTCTGGAAAGTGGACAGGATCAGAAGAAGAAATAGTTAAGTCCGGGAGTGTGACAGGCTAGGGGGCAGGGAGAGAAAGGGAGAGGTAAGGTGACAGGAGGGGCGGGGTGGGGGCAGCAGGTGGCTGGGATTCCCAGGCTAGCCTCTCTGCGTTCTGGATGGGCACACCCAGGCTGAGTGAGGCCCTCTGTTCCCTGGCAGTGTGTTCCAGCTCACCCATGACGTGTACAAACCCTTCATCTTCGCTGCTGATACCCTGGCAGATCTGAGCATGTGAGTGCCACCCCCCACCTCCCAGCTCCCACGTGAGTGCTTGGGAGCCTGGGCTCAGGAGCCTGGGTTCAAATCCCAGCTCTCTGATAGTGGTTTGTCAAGGCATTCACTTCTCTAAGCCTCAGTTTCATCATCTATAAAATGGGCTAATAAGAGTTCCTACCTCTCAGAGTTGCTCTGAGGATTGTTAGAAGATGATATAGGTGGAAAGTCCCTGGCAGACAGTAGATGGAAACTCTCTGAGACCCATCTGCCCCTCCACAGGTGGGTACGCCATCTCATTACCTGCATTTCCAAGTACCAGTCTCCAGGCCGGGCCCCCCTACCCCAAGAGGAAGGTGAGTGTCTCACAGGGCGGGATCTCACCTGAGCCTCTGCCTTTCCTGAGGTGGGAGCTGGGCACTCAAATGCCCTAGCCCACTCCTTGGCCTCCCAAAACCCCATGAAGCTTAGTGAGTTCCCCAACTGCTCCTGTAACCCCAGACTGCTACAGTGAGACAGAAGCAGAAGACCCTGACGACGAGGCTGGGTCCCGCTCAGCCTCGGTGAGTAGGGGACTGGTGGGGGGGTGAGCAGCAGAGCTTGGAGCTCAGACTGATACCCTCTTCTCCTTCCACCCTGCCTGCAGCCCAGCCTGGCCCACACTTGCAGTCCACTCCATGGAGACACATCACCTGCAGCCACCCCCACGCGGGGCAGCCCACGGACCTCCCTTGGCTCCCTGACAGGTGCTGTGCTGGGCTTGGGAGCTGTGATGGGGGGCTGCTGGCTGGGGCGGTACACCTTCATCCTGCTCCCCCCTCCCACAGACAGCAGTGAAGGGGCACTGGAAGGAATGGTACGGGGGCTGAGGCAGGGTGGCGTGTCCCTCCTGGGCCGGCTACAGCCCCTCACTCATGAACAATGGCGGAGCTCTTTCATGCGGCGCAACCGAGACCCCCAGCTCAATGAGCGAGTACACCGGGTGCGGGCGCTCCAGAGCACACTCAAGGTCAGCCGGAGGGCACTGGGCATGGCAAGGGACTGGCCCTCACCTCTGGGCTCAGCTGTGGACTGGGCCAAGTTCTGGGTTCCCAGAGCCAGGCTCTGGATCTAAAGATCAGGGCTGGACTGGGCCAGGTGCTGGGGTTCTAGGCACTGAACTCCAGAGTTAGCTCTTGGCTCAGGCTCCACCCTCTCCCCAGGTGATCATGGTCCCTTAGCCCTATTCCTCTCACAGGCAAAGCTGCAGGAGCTGCAGGCCCTGGAGGAAGTGCTAGGCGACCCCGAGCTGACTGGAGAGAAGTTCCGACAGTGGAAGGAACAGAACCAGGAGCTCTACTCAGAGGGCCTGGAGGCCTGGGGAGTGGTGCAGGCTGAGGGCAGCTCCCCAGTCCTGACCTCTGACTCCAGAGAACAGTCTTCCCACCCCCTGCCCTCTGACCCTGAGGAGCACTCCCATCTCTGCCCCCTGACCCCAGAGAGCAACCTCCAACCTCCTGACCTCTGACCCTGGCCAGTACCCTAGCTCTTGACCTCTGGTCTTGAGGACCACCTCAGTCCCCAGCCTCTGACATGTCTAGGGCAGAGCATCCCTGGATTCTGCTCAAGGTTGAAATAGTGCTAGTCCATGTCACCCCAAGCTGATCCCCTCTGCCCGCGCTGCCACCATTTCTGCTCCTCTCTCCCTGGAGTGGGGCGAAGTGAAGTGAGCTTTGTGCCACCCTTTCCTCCCTCGCCAAGGAAGGAGCAGGAGGCTGGGCTGAAAGAAACTCTCTCCCACCCCATCCTCTGACCCATGGGAGCACAGACCTGCCGCCCTCAGTCCCTTGGCACTTCTCCCTTCCCCAAACCAGTCTGTACAGGCATTCTTCACTTTACACAAGAGACACTTTTCAACCAAATAAAGTCAGTTTCTCTAACATGAATCTACGCGTGCCTTTGATTCCCATATTAGAATCAGGAATCTGCTCCCCAGGGGGACTGGGATGAAAAGCTGTCAGATGGGAGTGAACGCTCTCGATAATCAGCCCACTGCGAGGTCCATTGGCCTGGGCCCTGCACCTGAAGCTCCACGCCTGCCAGGATGATGGATGCTGATCCATGGCTAGTGAGGGCTTCTATTCATGCACATCTCTCCCCAGCCCTTTGGAGACCAGAGGATGCTCTCCTGCCCCATGCCCAGGGGGAACAAAGTAAGAAATAGAGACCAGCCTTTCACTTTATAGATGGGTAACATACCTTGCATGGAAGGGCAGGGTGAGCAGCCCTGGAGACTGGGGTGGTGGGATGGGGCAGTCGGTAGGGTGGGTACAGGTTGTGATCTGCCAGGAGGAGGGGCTTGGAAGGAAACACCTTTCTCCTCTTCCCTCCTTAGCCTTGTCTCACCTTCAACTCCTGGACCCAGAGCAGAGACACGCTCCTGTGTCTCCATCCATGCTGCACAGGAGACGACCTGCTCCCATCAGCCTCTGACTTCTGACCCCAGCCCAGCCCTTTCCTGTCCCTAGCTTCCTCTGTGGGGTGCAGAAGGGGGTCAGTGGGAGGAGCTTTTCTTGGGATTGGAATTCCTTGGTGGAATGCAGACAGTTTAAGGTCACAGAGGCCTCTATGATATCACCACGAGAGGGAGCAAGACCGCTTGGAATGAAGTTTCTTTGAAAAGTGGTAGGAGACTGAGCAACGATGACCGAGAACCAGAAGATCTGGTGGCAGTATTGGACTGACATCACCAATATCAAGCCTTTGAATGTCATGGTAGGTGGCCCCTGCCTGGTATCACCACTCGAGCTGAGCATCCCAGAGTGTGGGGAGGCACAGGAGGACTGTACTGGGTCTGGAGGGGCACTGGCTGCATTGCTGGACCCTCTGCTCACCCTTGCAGAGGGTCCCTCACGAGCCCTACGTACGACCAGAGGAGCAGGTGCTCATCAACCGCCGAGACATCACTCCTACGAAGGTAAGAATGAGGTGGGGCTACAGGGATCCTCGCCCCACAGTGACCCTTCTGCTGCTGTGCCCATGGGGCAACAGGCCCTCATAATCACTCTGCCCCTTCTGACTTCTAAACGTCCCCCAACAGGACCCTCCCCAGCAGTGAGCCCTGCAGTGACTCCCTGTGATATGTTACTAACCGCCTGGCAGAGCCCCCCACAGGAACCCCTATATAATGACACTCACCAGCAGAGACTCCAAAAGTCTCCCTTGCAAAGAGCCCCACAAAGATCCCCCAGCAGTGATGCACTTTTAGTGGCCATTTAGGTAGTGACCTCTACACTGATGCCCCATTCCATGATTCCCTCTCAGGCAACTTCTCCACCCAGAGTGCCCCCCTCCCCCCAGGGATGGGACCCCCATTCACCAAGAGCAAACATCCAGGCAGAGGCCTCGTACAGTGACACCTGCCTAAAGGACGATCCCCCGCCCTCCCCTAGGATGCCTGGGACATGCAGGAGTTCATCACGCGCATGTATATCAAGCAGCTGCTCCGACACCCGGCCTTCCAGCTGCTGCTGGCCACGCTGCTGCTGGTCAACGCCATCACCATTGCGCTCCGCACCAACTCCTTCCTTGGCCAGGTGGGACATCAGCCTGACCTCTGCCCCCACTGATCGAAGTCGAGGGCCTTGGGCAAGGTACTTCCCTCTCTGGGCCTCAGGCTCCTCATCTGTCCATGATGGTTGGATTGGATGCTCTTCAAGGGCCTATCAGCTCTGACCTTCCAGGGGTCTAGAGATCATGGAAGACTTCATGGTGGAAGGGCCCAGCTTTGAGGAATGCATTGGATTTGTAGAGGACGGGCAGGAGAAAAATGGTGTGAGCAGAGGCAGGCAAATGGGCACCTCGTGGGGAAGGTATTCCATTTTACCCAGTAGTTGCTAGGCAAGAATCACACTGGGCCAGGTACCGTGTTCAGTGCCAGGCGTCCAGGTATGAACACAACAGACCAAGTTCTGTCTCAGCCAGACACAAACATGTCATTACAAATGCCTGTGTGTCACACAGAGTACATGGGAGCTCCAAGGAGGCATTGAACCTAATCTGGGTGGTCAGGGCGGACTTCCTGGAGAAAGGGACACTGAAGCTGAGAGAAAAGAATGAGTAGGAGTTGGCCAGGCACAGAGAGGTGGGGAAGAGTATTTTGGGCAGACGAACAGCATTTGAGTGAGTTCTGTATGTCCAACTTGAAGTCTAGTATGACTTTGGTCTTATCCTTGATGTTGTCTCTCATAAGGAGTAAACTACATACATGAATTGTGCTATTTAAAATCAATATTTTAAAAACGTCTGGGATGGCGGCTGATGCATTCAGAGAGGTGGTCAGCAGCCAGATCACACGGGGTCTTTAAGTTATGTTAAGGAGGATGGCCTTTATCCTATGTCATTGGAAATCCAGGGAAAGGTTTAAAGTATGGAAGTGACAAGACTGGACACATGTTTTAGAAAACTTAAACTGCATGTAAGACAGAGGCCAAGAGTAGGGGAAGAGTGGCCAGGCAGGGCCATGTTGCGCACGCTCAGGTAAAAGATGATCAGACTTGGACCAGGACGATGGCAGTGGGTGAAAAGAGGTCACATTCACTTGAAGCTCTCTAGAGTCAGATCCATAGCCTTCTTGAGTGATTCTCTTTATAGTGAACACTCAGTAATCACTTATTGTGTGCTCCATTGTTTAATATACGTCATCATCTCACGCATGTAGAGAAAGGGAGAACAAGAAGTTACGTTTCTGGCTTGAGCAACTGTGTGGAGATGGTGCTGTTGTAGGGACATGGGGATGAAGGAGGAAGAGCAGGTTTAGGGGGATGATGAGGTCAGTTTGAGTTGTGTAGTGTTTGATGTGCCCATGCAGTATCCACATAGCGATGTCAAGTGGGGAGTTGGCGGTCAAATCTGAAATGTTGCAGAGAGCTCTGAGATGGAGATGGCCCTGTGAGAGTTGCCAGCATCTAGGTGGTTGGTTGCTGAAGCTAAAGGAATGGATGAGGTTGCCTGGGGAGAGAACACTGAGTGAGAAGAGAAGAGGACCAAGACAGAACTCTGAGGAGAGCCTTCAAGTAAAGGGCGGGAAACAGAGGAGGAGATGCAAAGTGAGACTGAGGAGGCATGTCAGAGGAGTGGGAGGGAACCGAGAAGAGTGTCTTATCAAGGGAGCAGGCACAGGATCAGATGTAGCCAAGAGATGAGGCAGGATAAGGACATTGAAGCATCCTCTGGATTTTTAGAATCGGCATTTCAGCCACCTTTGTATGAGAGGTTCCCGGTTCGCCGTAAGAGCACTGTGGAAAGCGAGTTCTTTCTCAGTTTCCTAAAGAGCTGGAAGCAAAACGGTTTGTGGCTTGTGTCCCCATTGAGGGATGGAGGCATCTCGTGACTTGACAAGAGCTGCCTCCGATGTGGTGGAGGCAGAAGCCCAATCGCCAAGGTTTGCAGAATGAGTAGACTGCAGGGCACACTGCAACCCAACAATGGACCATGAAATTAGTTCAGAGTGCAGATACCAGCATTTTGATATGAAAAAAGAGTGAAATAGAAATAGTGTGTGTGTGCATATGTGTGTGTGAGAGAGAGAGGGGAGAAATAACATTATGGTATAAAATAAAATATAAAATATATTTCTTACTATGGGTCCCAGTCAAAATGCTAAAAGCCCCGGTATAGGATATATGTCCATGAAGGTCAAACCCTAGAGGCCTGTGAATGCCAGACTGGTTTTAAACCTTACCCTGCAGGCCATAGGGAGCCATGGAAGGCTTGTGGGTGGGGAAGGCAACTCTGGTTTAGCCACAGATGCCCATGAATTGGAGAAGGCAGGAGACTATTTAGGAAGCTCTTTGAAAATAGTGAAGAGGGCCTGTTGCCTCCAGTGGCCATCAGGGCACAGCTGAGGGGACAGATGAGGGGAAAGAAAGCTCTTTCTTATTATAAGCAGACATCCCTGGTCCAATGACAGCCCTCTGGGAATTTAGAATGAGCAGGGATCTCATAAACCTTAACTTCCCACCTGGGTTTAAGAAGCTCTGCCCAGCCTCACATAGGCTGGTGGCTGGGGTGGTGGCAAGGTGTGGGTAGCAAGAGGCCCCCATGTATGGCAGCGAGCCTTGGGGCACTGAGTCTATTGTCCATGCAGTTGAAGAAAGGCAGGAGTCAAGGTGACTTCAGTAACTGCCAGGTTGGAGTCGGGGGGCCGAGAGATGCTAATGGGGTCACAGACTATAGCAGTGTCACAGCTTAATGGAAGCTAAGGGAGTACCATCTAGGTTAGGTGAAATTGAGTTGGGTTTTGGGCAGATTCAAGTCATTCATCTGTCAATCCATCCACCCAAAGTCCATGTCCTGGAGCCATGAATGGGGAGATAACCAGGGGTCTGGTCAGGCCTGACCGGGGGGATTCAGAGAGCTGGAGCAGCAGGAGTGGTTGGGACCCTCAGAGAAGACAGGCTGGAGCTTGGTGTCCTCCATCTCAGGGGCCACGGCTTTTCCTCCCAGTCCTGGAGCTTGTTCTACCCCTCCCCCACCTCCTTTTTCCAAATATCCCTATTCTAGAGGTTAGGAGCCAAGGTTTGTAGTCAGACAACAGTCTTTATCAACTAACTGTCTGACCGTGGGCACCCCTCTGATTCTTCATCTATAAAATAGGAGTAAAACCTATTTTGTAGGACAGTGGTGATGGTAGGATGAAATGGTGCGTGTGTGGTGTTAGCCCAGTGCCTGGCATGTACATGGCAGGTGTGCTCTAAGGGAGCAACAGAGATGCTGAAGATGAAGAACAGCGGGAATATGGGCCTTCCCTCCCTGGCACACGTCCTCTCTCCCTGGCCTCGCCCGGGCCCTGCTCCACTGACCTCTCTGTCCCTCTCTTTTCTCTGTCTTCCATGTAGAAACACTATGAGTTGTTCTCTACCATAGATGACATTGTGCTGACCATCCTTATCTGTGAGCTTTTCCTCGGCTGGTTAAATGGCTTCTGGATTTTCTGGAAGGTGAGATCTTGGGCCCTCCCCACCACGGCCCCTACTCCTCCTTAGGGACTGCACCCCATCCAGTCCCCGCCCTTGTGCTCTTGGCCTTGCAAACTGAGGGGTTTGTGTGTGCACGTGTGTGTGCGCGTAGAGATAGAGACTGACTACTTCTGAGATGTCTGTGATGCAACAGAACGTAACTGGTACTCGAAGTGCAGCCTCCCTGGTTCCAGTTCCTGCTCCAGCCTTCCCCACTTCTGTGATCTTGGGAAAACCTTGATTTCTTTATCTGAAAAATGGGATTGAGAGTATCTACCTTAATTTATTGGGTTCAAGAGCAGGGGGTCTACAAATTTTTTCTGTAAAGGGCCAGAATATTATTTTAAGCTTTGTGGGCCATACAGTCTCCATTGCAGACACTCACCTCCGCTGTGGGAGCACAAAAGCAGCTGTAGATAGCACACAGACGAATGAGCATGGCTGTGTTCCAAATAAACTGTATTCATGGACATTGAAATTTGAACCTCATGTAATTTTCATGTCACAAAAATATTCTTCTTCTTTTGATTTATTCCCTACAATCTTTTTTTTTTTAGATTGGCACCTGAGCTAACATCTTTTTTTCTTCTTCTTCTCCCCAAAGCCCCAAGCCCCTCCCCCCGCCCCCATCCTGTGCATAGTTGTACCTTCTAGTTGTAGGTCCTTCTGGCTCTGCTGTGGGGGACGCAGCCTCAGCATGGCTCAATGAACAGCACTAGGTCTGCCCAGGATCTGAACCTGCAAAACTCTGGGACGCTGAAGCAGAGCGCATGAACTTAACCACTCGACCACCGGGCCAGCCCCCTACAACCTTATAAAAATATAAAAATCATTCCTAGTCTGAGGGTCCTACAAAAAAAAAGGGCTGCTGGCCAGATCTGGCCCCCAGGCTGTAGTGTGCTGACCCCTGTTCTGGAGAGTATCAAAGAGTTGTTTGGGTGGGAATGGGTCTTAAAGTTACATTAAATGAGACAAAGACTAAAACTCTTTGTTTGAATAGGACTTCTGGAGTCAAGGGATTTATTTTGTACAAGAAGAGGCTTTGAAAAAAAAAAAAATCTATTAAAAAAAAACCTGGGCCGGCGCGGTGGCACAGCGGTTGAGTGCACACGTTCCACTTCAGTGGCCCGGGGTTTACCAGTTTGGATCCCGGATGCAGACATGGCACTGCTTGGCAAGCCATGCTGTGGTAGGCGTCCCACATAGAAAGTAGAGGAAGATGGGCACGGATGTTAGCTCAGGGCAAGTCTTCCTCAGCAAAAAGAGGAGGATTGGTAGCAGATGTTAGCTCAGGGCTAATCTTCCTCAAAAACAAACAACAAGAACCACAACAAACCTTCATAAAAACAAAGTATTATTTAAATACCATTACCAGGACAACCGATTAGAGTTACAAGCTTTCCAGGGGTTACAGGTTTCACTTCATAGAACAAAGAATGTAGAACCTAGAACAAAAATTCTGAGATCTGGATGTCTTAAAAACTGCTTTGTGCAGACAACACTTGCAAGGATGTTTATTAACAAATTAGACTGGGATGGTGCATATTTACATGTCTCCACACTCAAGAAGAAAGTAGGTACCATGATTTTTATGAACATTTCAATATACCACTTTATCAGAACTAGCTCCAGGATGCCAGCAGACATCTGTTCCCTAAGAAGGAACATTCCTCCTTCATATCTTCCTGAGATTCCTTTCAGCAGCAGTTAGAAGGGCCTGCATTTTCAAGGGACCTGCACTTTCAAGGTTAAGCCCCAGAGTTCCTTTAGCACAACAGAACTGAAGCAAGCCTAAGAATCTCGTGTTCCTCCAAGGCACTCTGCTTGTCCGCTAAACCAGGGTTTCTCAACCTTAACACTTGACATTTTGGCCTGGATAATCTTTTGTTGTGGGGGACTGTCCTTCGAATTGTAGGATGTTTAGCAGCATTCCTGGCCTCTACCCACTAGATTCCATTAGGACCTTCATAGTTGTGACAACCAAGAGTGTCCCCAGACATTGCCAAATGTCCCCTGGAGGGCAAAATTACCCCTGGCTGAGCACTAATGTCCCAAAACCTAACCTTCATGTGGGGCCAGGCTCCCAAGGCCAAAAGCCGGGGCTTATTAGAGGCTGCTTCTGCCTCCTCCTCCCCCACCCCCATCCCTTCCCCAGTCCTGGGGCACAAAGCCTGCTCTTTGTTGAATGGATGTGGGGGAGGGGAGGGGACGGAAAGGGAAAATGCTGAGAAGGGAGGAAAGTCTGTAAATTAATACCTTAAATATTACCCAGCCACACAGAGATCCCCGAAGTTTTGTGCTCAGCTCTCCCTTTTCTACTGCCCTCACGTGGCTCCACCCTCCTCCTCATCTCCACAGCCTATTTATCACTATTTCACCACCTAAATATTTCTCAAATTTCTTGCCGCCTCTGCATCTCTGCCACCCCTGTTCTAGCTCTTGCTGTGTCTTCTCTCACCAGGATGTTTATATGGCTTCCTGTGTCCCCCACCTGCCATCAAAGTAACCTTCCCCAGGCACAAGACAATGCATCCTTAAAAAACTCCAGTGGCTCCCTGTTGTTTATAGGATTAGGTCTAAATGCCTTATTGTGCTTAACTAAGGCCTTCCATGATGTGATCCTTGCTTATTTTTGCAGCCTCATCACTCCTGGCCTTACCCTTTGTGTTCCAGCTACACCAAACAGCTTGTAGTTGCATTCACACACACACACACGCACGCACGCACGCACGCACGCACTGCTGTTCTCACCTCTATACCCTCGACCATGCTGACCCCTAGTCTACTCTAGCTGCCTGCCACTTATTCACTTGCTTTAGTTCTCTTTGCAGCTTAAGACTCATTCAGATGTCTTCTCTTCCAGGAAGTCTTCCTGTCTCTCCCGGGCTCCGTTAGGTGTTGCTCTGTGTCTCCCTAATACTGTGTGCTTCTCTCTCTCATGTGCAGTTAAAGTTCACTGTTTATCCACCTCCCTCAAAATAGTCTGTGAGCCCAGCAGGGCAGAAATCCTGTATCCTCAGGATCCAGTTCAGGATCTGGCATACAGTAGGAGCTTAGTACTGGCTGGATAGAGAGACGGATCTGCAGACAGGCAGACTCATATCCCCGTGTGTATGTGTAGACACAGACTCTCTGAAGTGGGGCACCAGGAGGGCTTGTGTTTATTGGACTGCCCAACAAATTTAAGAACACTTTTTCCATTAAAAAGTTTCCTTTTTAAGTATTTAATTGCAGGTACATATTGGTCAAAACTATATTGAAAGGTACACACAGAATTCTTGCTTCCACTCCTGTCGCCTTCATCCCTTCCCCTCCCCCTACTCTCTCTAGGTAATCTTTGTGTATTTATAGTCTCTTGTTTATCCTCCTAGTGTTTATTTTGCAATCATAAGCAAATATGTATATATTTTTAGTCCTCCCTTTCCTAACAGTGGCTTCCTACAACCACTGTTCTGCACTTTGCTTTTGTCACTTAATGGATGCTGGCAACCTTTCTGTGTCGCTGCATGGAGGTCTTTCTCATTTTCCTTTTTAAGGCTACACAATACTCTATTGAATGAATGTGCCGTAGTTTATTCAACCAGTGTCCAATTGCTCCACACTTGGTTGCTTTCAACCTTAAACAAATGTCATTTTGTACTTGCACCAGAGTTTCTGTGGGTCAGATTTCTAGAAGTAGGCTCACTGGTCAAAAAGTCAATGCATCTATTGTTTCTTAGATAGAGTAAATTCCCCTCTTTAGTGGTTATGCTTCAATTTATCATACATGTGAGCTTCCTTCCCCCATCCCAACTCCTATATGAGTTTGTCTTATTGGACAAAGGGCCTGTAAAAATTTGCCTGTCTCTCTCTCTTGTACAGTATGAGCTTGTTCACCTCTGAGCTGGCTACTTAAGCAGTGTTCCTTAATGTTTTCATTAGTATTTTCATTTTATTATTATTTGTAGTGTGTATCACACAAAGGCTGGAGCATCCAAACACTCTCAGACCACCTAACTGTAGGGCAAGGCCATTATCAGCAGTGCATTAGCCAAGGTAGGCCCCGGCTTAGGAACTAGCTGAGTATATGTGGGAGTCTCCACTGTGTGTCTGCAAGACTGCACTTGGCTGTTGACACATGTATGAGACAGCGAGTGCATGTGTGTTTGGTGGCATGTTTAGGTGGGCAGCAGGATGAGTAACAGCAGGGGATGGCAGATGACTGGCCGTGCTCTGAGAGGAATATTGAGCCCCCATCCCTGGGGTGTGGGGAGGGCAGACCCAGGATGTTCCCATGGGCTGGGCCTGACAGACCCTGCTGGGGCTGGCCCACCCCCCAGGACGGCTGGAACATCCTCAACTTCATTATCATCTTTATCTTGCTCGTGGGGTTCTTCATTAATAAACTCAGTGTCATCGCTGTCACCTACACCCTCAGGTGAGCTGGGGACTCTGGAGAAAAGAGGGGGACCTGTCTGGACCCTGGGAAAGAGATGGAGGGATTGTTACTGGGTGGGGATCAGCTCTGCCTATCTGGGCAGGTGAGGGGGCAGTGAGGAGGAGGATCTGGGAAGGGCTGAGGGGCACCCCTGAGAGGCTCTGCCACAGGGTGCTTCGTCTGGTGCATGTGTGCATGGCGGTGGAGCCCCTGGCCCGGATCATCCGCGTCATCCTGCAGTCGGTACCCGACATGGCCAATATCATGGCTCTCATCCTCTTCTTCATGCTGGTCAGTGCCCCCCCTCACCCTCACAGGCCCCTTCCCTGAACAGGCCCCTGGGTGACTGGGGATACAAGAGTGTCTGGAGAAGAGAAGCCTATGGGCCTGAATCCCTGTGATTCCCTTGGCAGCGTTCATTTGCGTGGTATTTGCATGTCCTGTCTCCAAGGCCCTTGCGTGAAGTCCGGGTGGTCTTCGGTCTCTCTGGCAGGTCTTCTCTGTGTTTGGGGTCACTCTCTTCGGTGCTTTCGTGCCTATGCATTTCCAGAACATGCAGGTTGCCCTGTACACCCTCTTCATCTGCATCACCCAGGATGGCTGGGTGGACATCTACAATAACTTTCAGTGAGTGCCTGTGGGACTTCCAGGCCCCCAGACTGGCCCAGCCCAGCAGGGCAGCGGCTTGGGTTCCCACGGGGCAAGACACTGACTGGGGAGGGAGAAGGGCTCTCAGCGGGAGTTCGGCTCCAGGGCTTGGGATGAGGATGGCTCAGCAGGAGGGGGGTGCCCGGGGCTTTAAACTGGGGGAGAAGGAGACCCCTGGGGCTGGGGCCTCTGGGTTTGTGGTCTGCTTGAAGCCTTGTCCTCCTTGAAACTCCACTCTTCAAAGTCCATCCCCCCACCCCCCGCAGGCCTGTTCATGATTTCTCCCATCATGCTAAACAGCTGGGTAATGAGGCCTTGGGCAAGGGAGCCGGTCTGCAGTTGCACCTGGGTTCCAGGGCAACCTCCCAGCCCACACTGGAGCTCACCAAACTGCCTGGACTCCTGGGAACTTAGGGTCTCATTTAATTCATTCTTAGACCCACTGCCCAAGGTCATTTTTTACCTCTTTCCCATTAAGTCTAAAGCCTATTTGTTTCTAGTCCATTCCAGGGAGTGGATCCCCCTGACTGATTATTTTTAATCCCCTTCATGTGAGAGTAGAGAGATTTCTTTTTATTCCCTTCGTGCCAGATGGTAAAGGGCTTCTGCAGTCATTATCCATCATGATGTAGGCAGTGGAAAAATCATAAAGTGTGCAATAAAGGTGGGCTGCGCTTTCAAGTCTGCTCCACTACACTAGCCATGCAACCTTGGGCAAGTTACTTCATCTCTCTTCCGAGCCTCACAACTAGAATATACAACTATGTACTCAGGGCGAATCTTTCCTAGCAAAAAAAAAGAAAAACATGAATAAAGAGTATCACCAATAGATTAAACTTCATAATGCTGATGTACAAATCCCCACCTTGAGGGCTGGCTTGAGGACTGCCACTGCTGGCAGTACAGCAGGTGCTCAGGAAAGAGCAGCTGCTGTGACAGTTAGGAGTTAGGTATTAGATCTGCACAACAGCAGGGAAGAGCAGAAGTCCCAGTAGGCCTTGAGATAATTTCCCCATTTCATAGATGAGGAAACTGAGGCCCAAAGGGCCAGGGAGGTGATGGGACCCCTGCCTGCCATCTCCAGGATGGAGACGAGGGAGTACGCAATGGAGATTGGGGGTGCCATCTACTTTGCCATCTTCATCACAATTGGTGCCTTCATTGGTGTCAACCTCTTGGTTGTCGTGGTGACCACCAATCTGGAGCAAATGATGAAGGCAGGAGAGCTGGGCCAACAGCATCAAGTAACTTTCAGTAAGGTGAGTGGGATGGGGAGGGCAGAAGGGAGGAGAGGGAGTGTGTGCATGAGTGCTGACTTGAGCATATGTGTATGTGTGTGTGTGCTTGCACACTCAAGGGCCTGGAGAAAGCCAAGCCTGAGACCGGGAGGCAGCATCCCCCACCTTGAGTGCCAACTCACCAATTGGAGCTTCTGAGGGAGGGTGGATTTCCTAGATGTCTTGTTTCTATGGCAACTCAAAGCTGAGCAGCTGGGTGACCACAGGGCATGTAACCTATCGAAGCCTCAATTTCTTCTTCCGTAAAATGAGAATAATAATAGCACTTACCTCAAAGGGCTATTATGAGAATTACACGGGTAAATGAACCATCCTGGCACATACTAAGAACAACAAATGTTAGCTACAGTACCATTCATTGGGGGTAGAACTTCCAAAAGAGTAGGGGTGGGGAGGGAGGAGTACTTCCCAAAGTGTTGAGGGCTGTGGGCTGTGACTTGAGAGTAGACAGAGCTTTAGAAGCTTGCTGGATAGGAGTTATCAGGAGTGAAATGAGGGGAGGAGGGGCTGAGTTTTGAAAAGGACTGAGAATTTCCAAAGAGGTGGGAGAAGGGCTTGTGCATTTGAAGTTGAGCTCCCACAGCAAGGTAGAGAGGCTAAGATTGGTTGGAGTTAAATGAGGGGCATTAGAACCCCGGTGTCCTAAGACATTCATCCTCCCTGAAGCCAAGCAGGAAGCGGCTGGAGGAGGGGTGCCGGCTGAGCTGTCCATCCCCTCTCTGTGTCCCCATTCCCAGACAGGCGACGAGGAGAAGGACGGGAATAACGAGCTGCCACTGGTGCACTGTGTGGTCGCCCGTTTGGAAATGTCTGGCCTCCCCCAGGAGCCGCTTATGGGGGGCCCCCTGCCGAACCTCTCGGAAAACACATGTGATAACTTTTGCTTGGTGCTCGAGGCAATACAGGAGAACTTGATGCAGTACAAGGAGATCCGAGAGGAGCTCAACACGTAGGGCGGGTACTGGGGGTACCGCCGAGTCCCGTGAGTCAGGGCTGAGCGGAGCCTCAGATTCTTCTGGCCTCACACCCTCACCATTTTATAATGCGGGGCCCAGACAGGTTAAGTGACTCGCTCAAGGTCCCCCAGCCTGTTGGTGGAGGAGCTGGAATCCAGACCTCCCGGGTCTTCCCATCTCACACTACGGAGCGCACAGCTCAGCCTGGGTCTCTAGTACAGTCAAGCGGGAGGGTGAAGAGGGGCGGACAGCAGGGAAGAGGTGGGAGGGCTACCCCATTCCCCTCCCCCTGTGCCCCGTCCCCTGGAACGCACTCACCCCTCCGCCTTCAGGATAGTGGACGAAGTACGCTCCATCCGCTTCAACCAGGAGCAGGAGGAGGAGCTGCTGCAAAAGCACTTGTCGCTGAGCCTGTCCATGGACAGCGGGTCCTCCCTGGACATCCGTGAAGTGACTTTCCAGCAAGACTTGATCACCGCACTCGTCACCAGGGAAAAGGTGCAGCTTCCGTCTCCTACCCAATCAGTGCTCACTCCGCCACCCAGCCTACCCCAGCCCGGCCTAGCTTCCGCCGCATTCGTCAAGGTTTCTGTCAATTCCGAGATCTGGTCCGACCCCTAGATTCCCACGCACCCCAGCGGTCGCGGCCAATGCGGTTAGGTTCCACCATTTCCTTCTCCGAGAGGCCCCGCCCCCTCCTGTCAGGTTCCGCCCATTGAGTCGCTTCTGTTTCTGGCTCTCTCAAACCTACGCTTTCTCAGTGTGGCGTGAGCCAGCTCAGTTCCTGTTTAGTGGCAGATACTTAGGCTCACTGGTGGCAGAAGACCCCTGGGTCCTGTCTAGGGTGCATAAGAGCAGCCTCCTCCTGAGGGAGGAAGCTTCTAAGGAGAAAAATGCACGCTCACATTCGTGTCTGCTTCCCACACCATCTGACCGGAGTAGAATGACCCGGAGCCTTGTGAATGTCCACAGCCTGGGCTCCCAAACTCTGGAGGATACTATGCAGACTAAAGTTAGACATATGAAGGTCTTCCCCGAGAGGCCTGGATAGGCAGCTGTTGAAGCTGGAGGAGGGCAGTAAGGGAGAGTCTGCCATGTCAGGGTAGGCGGATTGACAAGAAGACCTCTTGGTTTGCAGGTTCAGGAATCCAACACAAATGTACTCCTTAACAAACACAAGGCCAGCCGCTGAAAGGGCAGGATGGGAGCCAAGGGACCTGTGCACACACACGCAGCCGCTGCATCTTCCTGCATCCCTAGCATGACTTGGCACAGCCTGGCCTGAGCCTGTCCTCTCCCTTATGCCTGGGCAGATGCCTGGGGCTGTGAAGCGGAAGGCCTCTCTAGGGCTTGTGCCTGCAAGGTCCAGAAGAGCCAGGATGGAGAAGGATGCTGGATGAGTGTGGGAGCCCTGCAGCAAGGATGAGCACAGAAGTGGGGTACTGGCCAAGGCAGCGAGGATTTGTCCTAAGGATGGGCATTCCTGGCCTCCTGCTCTAGGCCAGAGCTAGAAGGGGCCTAAGTGGGCCCAAGCACCAAGAGGAGAAAGGTGAGGCCAGTGGGGCCGGGCATCTGTGTGTTGATAATAAAGTTTTGTGTTGAGATCAATGTGTCTGACTGGTGCATCTCCAGACCCTTGGGGCAACCTTGCCCCAGGTCTGATAGGCAAGACTGATCTTGCGCCTCAAAAGCCTGTTTGTCTTGGAAAGTCAGTGACTGTTCTCCAGGGCTTCCAGTCTAATGGGAGAGAGAATCTGCACCCTGAAAATTTCTGTCTTAATGGTAGAGATATAATTCCTGTCCTTAGGGTCCTAAATTTTGGGGGTGAAAGTCTGGTCCTCATAGTTGGGATCCCCTGTCTGATGAAGGAGATAGCCCTACCCTCTCCTCTCTCTCTCTCTCTGAAGGTGGAGGAGACTGGTCCTAATTCTGAGGAGCCCTAGTCTGATGGGCTTGATTGACCAAGTCATGCAGTTACAGGCAGCTCCATCCGGGCAATGGAGAATGAGTGGGCAAAGGGTGGGTCCTGGCAGGCTCTCTGGAGGAGAGGTGCACTGGAAGAAGCTTGCTGGAAGACAGCAGGAGGAGTTTGTGGGTCAGGTGAATGAAATCTGGTGGGGAACTTGAGACCTGGGAGGACTCTTTGGGACCCTCACACCAAAGGCCATTGAGAGCCACAGAAGGTTCCTGAGCTAGGCAATGCAGAATATGAGAAAGCTATGGCAGTCAAGGGCAATAGGAAGAGCCTCCTTGGAGGACAGGAGACCTGGATTCTCATCCTTGGGCAAGTCACTGGACCTCATTTTCCCCATCAGTGCGATGGAGAGATGATAAGATTGATCTCCAGCTCTAAAATAACATGGCCAGCTCTCAGGCCGGGAGCTGGGAGACAGATGAGATCAGCCATGTTGCTGAGACTCAGGTTCCCTGGTGTTGGGTGGGAAAGGCTGGAAGGTGCAGAGTTCTGCCCAGCAGTTCAGCAAAGGCTAGAAAGTAGGGTCCTTGGGGATATTCACCAGTTGGAACGGGAATCCCCAGAGGCCCACTGATTGCAGCTGATGGGAAACTCCACCCTCCATCCTCCTCCCGTCAGCATTGGTTCCAGCCCTGAAAAGCCCCCTGGGGCCTGCTAGGAACGAACCTGGACAACGGGGGACAAGGTGGTATACTCAGCGGGCAAGTGAGAGGTGACACCAGTGCTAGCAGCGCCTCACTGTCTTCAGCTGCTGTCTGTTCCCCTGTTCTGGCCAGGACTCCTTCCCACTGCCCTCCAGGACCATCAACTAGCCGAGCTATGGGCAGCCAGTGGCTTTTGCTGCTGCTATTTGTTGGGGATGGAGCCCTCAATCTGCCTGGTGAGTAGCCACATATACCTTTCCCATCTATCCTTCTCTGGAGGCTCTCATAGCCCCACTTCTGGCTGGTCAGAGAGGGGAGGAAGGGGGTAGAAGATTAGATAGTGTCCCCAGGAAGATCTGATAACATGAGCACAGCCATCGCCCACCCCACCCCTAAATTGTCTGAAAGGCTTGGGGCACCAATAAGTTTGGAGGTAGGAGCATGACAGATGACCTCCAAGGGACTTCAGGCTTTGCCCATCCGTACTCTTCCGGGATGCTCTTTGTCTGTCTACTCCCTCCATTTTGTCTGTCATCTCAGCTGTCTCCGCCTTTCTGTCTGTCCTTTCCATCTGGGCCAGGCCAACAGCTTAGGGTTTCAACAGGCTAGTTCCCACCCAAGGTGGCCCAGAACTGAGGGCCCAAGGGCTTGGACCTCCGCTGTCCTCCTCTCCCCTACTCCAGCAAAGAGCAACCGCCACCTCTAATGCCTCACTGAGCCTGAAGTCAGAGTGCAGTGCTGGATCCTGAGCTCCTAGGAGAGTATGGGGGAAGATACTGGGAGATGGCAAGAAATTGCCTGTCTCATCTCTCCCATAAGTCCATGACTTTTTCCAGGGACAGAAGTTTCCTTGGCAAAGCACCCAGGAAGCAGATACCAATTTTGATGAGAGAAGCAGAAGGGGATAATCATTACCAAGAGCAGATTCTACTTATTGAGCACCTACTATATGCTAAGCCCTGTGCTAAGTGCTTCACGTGCATTATCTCATTTAATCCTCATGACCATCTGTGAAGTGGGTACTATCATCATCCCCGTTTTACAGTTGAGGAAGCTGAGGCTCAGAGTCATGAAGTGCTTTGTCCCCCATCACAGAGCTGGGATTCTATCTCAGATCTGACTTCAGAGCCCAGGCCACACACCTCATTGCTTCTGAAAGGAGCTGTTGTGTCCAGAATATCTCAATATCATAAAAATATCAAATTCTCACCAAATCTGTAATTGTGGCACACTTTTCAATCAAAATCCCAATAGGATATTTTGTAGAACTTGATAAATGGGTTCCAATATATGTAAGGAAGAACAAAAGGCCAACAATAGCCAAAATAATTTTGAAGAGCAAGATGGGAGACTCACCCTAACAAATACTGAGATTTACATTAAAGTAAATCTGGTGTTGGTGCAGAGAAGTGAACCAATGGAATGGAAAAGCATGGAAATTGGTCTGGATACATAATGACAGGTAGCATGATGAATCAGTGGGGAAAGGATGGACTTTTCCATAAGGGGGCAGGGACAACTGGTTAACTACATGGAAAAAACACAAAATCACATCCAATGGAAACATCTCTCCTTGCAAATAAAAATTTGAGATGCTGTAACAAGACATCTGTTCATTTCAGCCGGTACTTTTGTTGCAAACCCACCCATGTATCACCAGAGTTTAGAGGACTCCTGGGATATTGAGCCCAAGTCCCTCACTGTGCTGAGGGGGACATGGAGGCACCGAGAGAGGTGGGGCCTCTCTCCTGGACAGCTCTCCTGCCCTACTGTGACCCCTTAACTCTGCCCAAGGCTAGAAGAAAGTAGCATATGGAAGGAGCAGGTGCCAGACAGGGGCAGGGGTAGGGACAAAGGTCAGTGCCTCTTCAGAGCTAGCTTATGGGAAGGAGGAGCTCACCACCTGGGCTGGGTCACCTTGAGTTTCCTGAATTAGTTCTTTGATAACTGCCAAAAATGCAAGGACAGGGCATCAGGTGATGGACCTATTTCTGCCCATTGCCCAGGGGAAAGAGAAAGATTTCCAGGATCCAGCTCAGTGTACCTGATTTGAACCTTTCTCTCTGGAGAGAATGGCTGGCTCGGTCATGAGAATGAAGCTGTTTTTGCGAGGCTGTGCAGTGCAGCAGGGAAGACATTGGGCTCTGGGGTCTCATGGACCACGTACCAAATGCAGTGGCACCACTTCCTGGCTGTGTGACCTTGCACAGGTGTCTTCGCCTGTCTGAGCCTCAGTTTCTTCATCTGATAAATAAAAATAATTATCTTTACTTCAGGTTGGATGTGAGGATTCAATGCGCCATTGCTTATGGGTTGGAGTGGCACCTTACTCAGACAAGGTGAAAATCGAACGATGACAAACTATCCTTGACTGCTACTGCACTAAATGAAGTACTTGGCTTGCAGTTGGGGGTCATTTTCTACAAAAAAGCTGTATATCTTTAAATATGAGAATCATATTCAATGCAGTAGGAAACTTACACCAAAAAAAGCATCAAGAAACCAGAGACTGTTACCGAAAGTTCAGTCTCTGAATCCGGTGCCAATCCAAATAACAAGAACAGAGTCTTGGGTGAAAAGGAAAAAGAGCTTTACTTTCTTTACCACGTAAGGGGCGCTAGCAGCTGGCTAGTACCTTGAGAACTACTGGCTCCTCGTTAAGAAATGGGTAAAGAGTTTTAAAGGTTTGCGAGGAATGGGGTGGGGGAGAGCCTGTGACCTTGCTGGTCAGTGTTTTCCCCCAGCCTGCATTTGGCCTTGTGAGGCTGTTCCCAGGGAGGAGGGTGACGAGATAAGGTGGACGTCCTTGGTAGTCTGTCTCCGTGGTGGATTCCAGTGTCAGGAAGCCAAGGAGTTGGGGCCTGGGAAACTTTAGCTTCTTGATATTCTCTGGACATTAGTTTTGCTGTAATAAACTTCAAGGACCAGTGATGAGCCAAAACTTTAGTGTGAGTCAGCTTTAGTGAGGCCACCTGGGCTTTCACAATTTGTAACTTCAATTTGGTTGTAAAGCTCAGGGAGTCAAAGTTTAAAGAAACAGATATATACACATGAGTGTAACTAATGAAGCTGGGAAAGGGGATGGGTGCTCTTGGTTTTAACCCCATACATGCTGAGTTTAATGTAGGGGAACCCATATCAGGGCCTCTATTAATTAAAAGCCTACAACAAGGGGCCGGCCCTGTGGCTGAGTGGTTAAGTTCGCACGCTCTGCTTCAGTGGCCCAGGGTTTTGCCGGTTTGGATCCTGGGTGTGGACATGGCACTGCTCATCAAGCCATGCTAAGGAGGCGTCCCACATAGCACAACCAGAAGGACCTACAACTAGAATATACAACTATGTACTGGGGGGCTTTGGAGAGAAGAAGAAGAAAAAAAAGATTGGCAACAGATGTTAGCTCAGGGCCAATTTTTCTAAAAAAAAAAAAGAAAGAAAGAAAGGAAAGAAAGCAGAGACTAAATGCAATAACAGATTTCTGCCTTTTGCTGACTCTCCTTCTCGGACAATCATCGAGGCGAATGAGACATAGTTGCCAGCTCTAGTTAAACCCACTCTCCCTGGCACGCATTAGCTGAGATCTATTAGCACAAAGCTGGCACATAAATGAATGCGAGCCAGTAATAATGGAGTTGGTATTGATATTATTTTTACTGAATCTTCCAATAAGGATACTTGGTAAGTGAGAACATCTGAGAATCTGGATTGGTGGAGGGAACAGGTGTATTAGTTTCTCTTTGTTTTTGTTTTTACAGGCATTATTACAACCTGGGGGATGGAGTCAGATACAATAGCCTCCACAAAAGTCTCTGTGCCTAAGGGAACTGTAGATTCATCCACAACTTCAGCTCTGACCAAGAATGGGAGAGACAACGACCCTACAGTTCCACTTCATACCTCACCAGCAACCAGGAGGACAACAGAGTCTGAGTCCCAGAAGCATACACCAGCTACTCCTCTGACTTCACCACTAGGCAGCAGCTCCGCTGGGTCCACTGAGCAGACAACCCAGGACATGAGGCTCAGGAGGAGAGATTAAATACAACTTTCACCACAACCCCCAAGGGCACAATACTGTCAAATTCCACGATGACTTCTCTGTTGAAGGACCAGGGAGGGACATCCAGAATCACGGCCTCATCCAGTATGGCCACTTCAGCTGAGACCCCGAAACAAAATCAGAGAGCTCCAACTGCAGCCGCATTAGCATCAAGCTCCATAGTCAATGGATTGGAATCATCACTGTGCACTGACTCTCAGAAGTCAGCCACTATCACAGCTGCAACAGCATTAAACACAGCAGGCAATGATGTTACATGATCAGGGTCCATGACAGCCACTGTCTCTGAGGAGTCAGCTACAACAATATCCCCAACCACATTGAACAAAATCACTGAGGCAAAAGAATCTCTACCCGTGACAACCAGTGCAGTTATCTGCACCACTTCACTAACCATGACCACCCTGGGGACAACTGGTGTTGGAACAACCATGTCTGGAACTCAGGAAGGGGAAACTACAGCTGCGCCTCCAACCCCAGCAACAGCCCCCACGATGAGAACGCTGTCTGAAACACATCACAACACCGCCACACAGACACCTTCCCATCTACTGGAATCAGCCCCAAGTGCTGGCACTGCAACAGCTCAGTCACCTGAGACAACAGCTGCTCATTCAACAGCCCATATCCTCAGCTCCTCAGGGACAACAAAATCCTCTGCCAAGACTGGGGCCAGTCAAGCTTCCCCTAAACACACCCAGAGCAGTAGTCCCAGAGCAGGAGTCTGTGCTCTGGATGAGTACCCAGCTAGCAGGGGTGTTTGTATGTGCAATGACAGCTACTACGCTCACTCAGGTAAGTCTGAAGGAACTCATGTCAGTACAGCAAAGAAGAGATGGGGGCCAGAGCGGACCTCATAAATCTGTGAAGGCCCAGAGGAATGTGCGTCCAAAGGGTACGGGAGGGCTCGTGAGGTTGATCAGACACTAACACCTAAAGAGTCCATCCTGGGGCTGGCCCGGCGGCGCAGCAGTTAAGTTCGCACATTCTGCTTTGGCGGCTTAGGGTTCACTGGTTCAGATCCCTGGTGCAGACATGGCACCACTTGGCAAGCCATGCTGTGGTAGGCATCCCACATATAAAGTAGAGGAAGATGGGCATGGATATTAGCTTAGGGCCAGTCTTCCTCAGCAAAAAGAGGAGGATTGGTAGCAGATGTTAGCTCAGGGCTAATCTTCCTCAAAAAAAAAAAAAAAGAGTCCATCCGGTTAGAGGTGATGTCTATGAGAGGACAGGCAACTGTGCATATGAGTTTGTTTTAGTCTGTTCAGGCTGCTATAACAGAATACCATACACTGGGTGGCTTATAAACAACAGAAATGTCTCATGGTTCTGGAGGCTTGAAGTTCAAGATCAGGGCACTGGCTGATTCGGCGTCTGGTGGGGGTCCCCTGCCTGGTTCATAGACAGTTATCTTCTCACCGTGTCTTCACATGGTGGAAGGGGCAAGGGAGCTCTCTGAGGTCTCTTTTATAAGGTCACTACTCCCATTCATGAGGGCTCAACCCTCATGACCGAATCAACTCCCAAAGGCCCCACCTCCTGATACTATCACATTGGGCGTTAGGATTTAATGTATGGATTTCGGGAGGACACAAACATTCAGTCTGCAGCAGAGGTGGAACAGACAATTCATCGACCCCCAACCCCCAGGACTCCAACTGCTGGCCAGAGATTAAAACTTCCTCAAGAGAGGAGTTGATAATCTACCAAAGACAAAGGCTGTAGCGCCAGCGGAGGCCTGGAGGGCTAGGCAGGGAAACTGAGGCAGAAATCTTATTGTTGGGGCAAGACCAGTGTGGCAGATATTTCAGAAAGCCTGAGTTCACAGGGCCTCCCCTAGGTGCTGCAGCAATCTCCCAGGCCCACATGCTAGCCACATGGAAGCTGGGTCCTGGGAACTGAAAAGATGATGTTGTCCCCGAGACATGTCCTCTACAGTCAAAATAATTCTAACTCCCCCAAAACATTTCAATTTAACAAAATCCCGATTTTCCTAAAATGACTGCTCTGCTGTTTTAAATATCAAATTCCTTCAAAAAATATTTCTTTGGCATTCCTGCTTTGGTCTGTTGGATGATCCAGCCTTGGGATAAAGCTTCTCTTACATTCAAAACTAAGCAGTGCTTACTGTATGGACCAGTATTTTCCAAAATGTATTTTGTGGGACGCCAGTGCTATGGGATTTCAATAGACATTACACTAAAAAAAAAAGGGTTCTGTTGTCAAAAAATATATTTGGGAAACACTGGATTAAACAAAACTGCTTCTTGACTGCAGGACTTTTCAGAGCCTTCAATATTTAATATTCCGCTGTCCACTGTGACTTTTAAGTCAGATTTTGAAAGCAGATTGTAGCGGGAGTTTTCCAGGAGTGTCTGTCCCCAGAATCCTCCTTCTGAGGAACATTAATGTAGCCCCTTGGAATATACCCTGTTGCAAAGGAGGAGAATTCAGATGAGAGCTGAGTGGGGCTGGGTGAGATAGAAGTGACTGGGATGACCCGTCCAGCCCGGGGGCATTTTAGTCAAACCCTGGGTAGGTATTGGCTCATTAGAGGGTTGTCCCTACCTATCTCAACCACCTCTCTTGGTGAGATGGGGGTTACGTGCCCACTTGTAAAACGCTGCATGTGTCCCTCCACAGGAAATATAAAGTCTATGCTTGTGTTTTCATGCACTGAGGATGAGCCAGCTTTTCTTTCTGTGTTAATTTGTTCCCCTGTGAGTAAACAGGGACTCTGCAAGATATACTGTCTGGGTTTGAACTATGCTTCCTTTTCTTCTTCCGGGGATAATAAGAGCACATGTACCTCACAGCATTAATGTTTGAGTATTAGCTATTGTTAATGTTATCATTTGGCGCTCCGTATCACAATATGCTATGGATTACAATAGCAGAAATTTCTGTGATTGACTTCAGCTCCCCCTGCAACACACACTGGTACAAAGCATCTGCCCTTGAATTGCAGCCCGTCCCTCTGATCAAACACGCCTGCCAAGATATAAAGAGTGAGCTTTTTAAAAGAGCAAAGGAAAAGAAATTTTTACATTCAAAGTAATGAAACAAGTCCAGAAATGTCTTACGCTACTATTTCCGCTCCGTTTTCCTTTTTAACGGCTAACTTTTAAGCAGGTCATCCCAAATTCAATAGAAAGTGTGGAAACAGCAGGCACAGAAAGAAGGGGTGAGGGTTAAGTATTAACCTTCTCATTCAACACCAAAAAAGCACTCGTGTTGGACATTTAGCAGGACACCTTGTGGTGCTGGGGCAGAAAAGCAACTCTAACTGGCTTGAGCAAAACAAACAAACAAAATTGAAAACATGAAACAAAATAAAACAAAATTTGTTGGCTCATGAAACTAAAATGTCCTAAAGAGGAGGTGAAGACTGACCTCTCTCCCTCATGGCTCTCAAAGGCGCCCCCTCCCTCCCCTCCCTCGGCCTGTCTTTCTCAAGTTCAGGCTTTTACGAGATAGAAAGAGCCACTGACTGAAGCAGTTTAGGCCCCTCCAAAACCACCAAGGCCCAGGCTACGTATTGGAATGAGAGGGAAATCAAAGAACAAAACAAATCAATACCTCCAAAAATAATCTTGCCAGATAAGTAACAGAAACCAATTGGGCTGGCTAAGGGAAAACAGGAGAACTCATTATAAGGGTGTCTTGTGGAGGCCAAGGGTAGGCTCCAACAAGGCTGTCCAGGGACTGGGACTTGGAACGGTGGATATGGCAGGAGCCAGGAAGTCGCCTCTCTCTTCTCCATCTTGCTCCCCCCACTCTGCACCTGCACCTGCTTTGTTCCTCTCTCCACACACTGGTTTGTCCTACCTCTCAGCCCACGTGACCGAAAATTGCTGCCTCACAATACTCACGATTTATACTGCCTCCTTTTAGGCTCAGTTCCTGGGAAAGAGATTCTGAGTGGATCGGTGAAGGCCAGGGATCAGGGTCCCCCAGTGCCATCATGGTGTGGGCGTCTCACCTCCTGTGAGGGGACTCTGTTTCAGGGAGTCATTGTGGGTTGGGCTAGTATCCCCAGTGTCTCTTCCACCCGGATTAGAACTAGTATCCCTTCCCATAACATTGTCGCAGGAGCCTCAGGAGGCCCCTGTCCTGGCTGTTGTTCTCCTGCAGAACTGTCCACGTTGTTGGTGGCTCTGCACTGCCAGCCGCAGAAAATTGAGGTGGTCCTGATCAGCTGCTTCCTGAAGACTCACCGCTGGAACTTCTCAGGTGCCTTCTCAGGATGCTCCAGTGTCAGCAAGATAGAGGAAGGTCACCGCGTCCAGGTCTTCAGAATGGAGAAGAAGGAGGTCACTTGTGGACTCCACCTCTCTGTAAGCAAGCTGGGGGGCCACCTGATAGGAAGAGGGGATAAGTGGTGGTGTGGGGGGCCTGGGAAATGAGCGATTGGCCTCAGCGACCATTTCCATCTGACTGAGGAATAATTCTCCAGAATGGAGTCAAGTCTTCGCCATCAAACCAGTCTTTTTTTGGGGGAAAAGACCATGTTGTACCCCATCAGACTGGGACTGCCCTTATAGATGGTGCCATGTTTGATGGACTGGGATATTGGTTTCCAAACCTGTCAGCCACAGAACCCTTTAAAATAACCACAACCATTGGGGCTGGCCCCGTGGCCGAGTGGTTAAGTTCGCGCGCTCCACTGCAGGTGGCCCAGTGTTTCGTTGGTTCGAATCCTGGGCGCGGACATGGCACTGCTCATCAAACCACGCTGAGGCAGCGTCCCACATGCCACAGCTAGAAGAACCCACAATGAAGAATACACAACTATGTACCGGGGGGCTTTGGGGAGAAAAAGGAAAAAATAAAATCTTAAAAAAAAAAAAATAACCACAACCAAAACCAATATTTATTAATTTCTTACCATGTGCCATGTGTCAAAATCTTTTTTGCATGCATCATCTCATTAAATTTTCACAATAGTCCTGTGAAGTTCCCATTTTACAGATGAGCAATCTTAGGCTCAGAGAAGTTGAGAGATTTTCCCAAGTATCACAGCTAGCTCTTAACAGAGCTGGTTTGTGCTCCTGACTACTCACCAGTGCTGCTGCCTCCTTTCTTTGGAAGAGAGCTTACACAAAAGCCGAATATAAACATAAATATAGAAAAACAGAGCTGTTTTGACTGAATGGGGGAGGAAGAAGATCGCGTCACTGGGTTAGCTGTCCCCCCAACACCTAAGTGGGCGGTTACGCCCCTTTAAGGAGGCCCTGGGTCCCACAGGCTCAGTTTGAAAACTAGAGTTTGTCCTAAAAGGGTGATTTAGTTCCTTTCAGTTTTTACCGTTATCTCTAGTTTTGCCACACAGAGCTTCATGGGGTCTCTTGCTTAGGTCCTGGAACAGAGTTGGCAGTTTCAACATGCGATAGGTAAGTCCATGGCTATGCCCCTAGAAATCTCTATCAGTGTTCTTTTTAATAAAGTGCTTTATTTACAGCAACAAATCTTTTGATTCTTTTAAAAGATCCTGAGGAAACAATAAAATACCAAAAAGATATCCAAATCTTGGGCTAGGGATCAGGACGTGGCACTTTTAAGAAGCACCCCAATGCTTACTCTTTTATTTTTTTTCCAAGGGATTCTAAGATGTACACTGAAATTTGAGAACCACTGGCACAGAGGTTAAGAACACGGGCTCTGGAATCAGAGAGATGTTGAATTCTGGCTCTTGTACTTGCTCTGGGCATCTTTTAACTTTCTAAGCCCCAGTTTGCTCTTCTGTAAAATGGGACTAATAACAGAATCTTCCTCAGAAAGTTGTGGTTAGGCAACGGCACCTGGCATACAGCCCATGCTCAGTAAACTTTAGCCATTGCTTTTAAATAAACCACTTGCAGCCAACAAGTATGGGCGAAGGTTTCCCCTGGAGATCTGAGGGTAACGGCCCCTCCCTGTCTTTTCTAGACCAACAGCAGCCACGCCCTTTATTCTCTGGAGGTGCAGCTTCTGCAGGTTCTCCCTGGCTTCACCAATACTGACTTGACGATGCTGTGCTTAAGCTGCACGTATCCTCTGGTGGTGAACGTCAGCCAGAGCGACCCTTACCCAGTGGTCTCCTTCCCGTCAGTTCTGCTCTATCTCCCTCTCAGGCTGGGCCCTGTGGAAACTCCTGAGTTCCTAGTGCTACCTCAAATCCAGGCAAAAGTGGTCAAAACCCTCAGGATGTTGGCCTCCCCATGCTCACCCCACTAATCATAGGTACCTCTTAGACTGAGACTCAAAGCATTAGTGGAAGAAAAAAGATGTTTCTATGACACAATTCATTATGGATTGCTTATATAAATGGAGTAGGATGGCTTGGATGGCTTCAAGGGCGCTAGGTCTGGGGATCAGTGAGGTGGGCCCTCACTTTTTAGGAGGTCCCGGAGGCAGGTTAGCAGATTTGCTCCTCTCCTCCCCTTATTCTCTATGGCTACCAGTGCTCGTGACCTTGGGTGCAAGGCAGAAGGTGAGTGAGTGTCCCTCCCTCTAGGGTGTTGTGGTGAGGGTCTAACTCCTATCCCTTTCCAGATATATCACCATCCATGTTCCAGGCACTGGGGACACCATCGTCATCCTGGGCATCTTCACGGACCCTCAGCTCTCATCTCCACTTGGGAACAGACCAGCTCCCCTTGGCAAGCCTCTCTACGTGGTCCTCAGAGCCACAAGCAGTGATCCAGACAGATTTGCCCTTGTGGCCAATGAGGTCTTTGCCAGCTCCAACATCTCCAGGATGGGTACTGTTAAGGACACCTACCACTTTGTGAAGGAGAGGTAAGTATCTATAAGGCCTCAGTAACATCCTGCCAGTGCCATGTTATCTTTTGGACTGTGGCTTGTGCCAGGTGCTTTTGTACCCATGTGCACGAATCCTGTCACTCTTCTCTGTATCCGTGGTACCTAAGCACTGGGAGAAGGTATGTGCTGGGTGAATGTTTATTGAATTAAGGCAAGTATTATTATCACTCCCATTTTGCAGATGAGTAAATTAAGGTACAGGGGGATTAACACCTGTCCAAGATTACAGCCAATAAATGACATTCATTCCTTTTTTTCTTTCCTCAAACAATTATTGAGGGTCTACAATGACAAAAGTAAAAAACAAAAACTAACATTTCTGAGTGCTATACACTATGTTATACATTTGACATGCATTACATTTAATAGCTAATCACAGCTAATTCCGACATAGCATTTACTCCATGCATGGCACTGTTCGAATCACTTCACATATATTAACTCATTTAAGCCTCACAACACACTGTATGAGTGTTATATGTTTGTTCCCATTTTATAGATGGAGAAACTGAGGCTCAGTTCACATAGTTGGTAAGTGGCAAACCTTGCTAAGTGCCGGAGACATAGAAATAAGTAAGACTAAGTCCTTACCCTCAACAGCTCACCGTCTAAGGAAGTAGCTGGGTCTCCTGACTTCTAGGTTGTATTTGATTAATGTTAACAATAAGTCTTCACAGAGCACAGTGAATCATTAATTGCCTCATTTATTTTTGAAAACAACCTTCTGAAGTATTATTTCCTCCACTTTATAGATGAGGGGATTAAAGAGGGGTTCAGAGAGTGTAAATGACTTAACCAGACACGCTGTTGATCTATTCATGGTCCAGAGTCCAGGTTCTGAAACACCACCAAATCTGCCCTAGCATGTAATTCCTCCTCTGTCAGGAGGAAATAGAACCTACTGATTAAGGGTATGGAGCCAGGCTGCTACCTGAAGAAACTTGGGCAAATGACTTAACCTCTCTGAGCCTCAGTTTCCTCATTTTTAAAAAAGAAAGGGTCCATCAAGGGGGAAACTAGAATGGACTTATTGATGGTGAACTTGAGCCCTGGAATAAAGGCCCTGGGGTAAAAAGGCCAAATGGGATTTGAAGAGTACAAGAGGCAGAGATCAGAGAGGTAATTCCCTAATACCTACAGGAGGCAGCATCTGTGTGGACAGGTAACTTGGTGGGAAAGTAATTTGCTGTCCCTTAGGTTTTTGCATTGGCTGGTTTCTGTTCCTGGAACCCACAACTCCCTGACACTCACGTGGAAAACTCTCATCTCCTTTAAGTCGTTGCTAAAATGTCACCATTTCAATGAAGCCCACCCCACCCATGCTATTTAAAATTGCAAACTATGTTCCATTCATCCACTCTAGATCCCGATTCCTTTCTTCTATGTACTTATCACCTCCTAACTGTATACTGTATCACACAAGATCATTTCTTTTTAAGTTAGTTATTGTCTGTCTCCCCTCACCCACAAGAGAATAGGAGGTTTTGCTCTGTTTTATTCACTCATGTTCCCTAATTCTCCTAAGCACCTAGAAAGGAGCCTATGTAACAGTAAGAATTTCTTTCTGCCCGTGGACCCTACACCACAGGACTATCCAAATATTACCAGTTATAGTGAAAGAGTTACATTTAGGTTATTGTCATCTCAAAAAAAGTTACTGTGACAATAGTGTGGACAGTTCAGACCCTTAGCTCTGAATCCTTTAGCTCAGAATTTTCCATGTCTGTCACGGTTTGCCATCAATCCCTACATTGCCACCGGTAACTGAGTTTTCCTTTTTCAATTTGGAACAGTGATTGCTAATAAGGAATCACTGATAAACTAGGCTCAGTCAAGAAATAAACTTTAGGGACCAGGCCGGTGGCCAAGTGGTTAAGTTCATGTGCTCTGGTTCAGTGGCCCAGGGTTTCATCAGTTCAGATCCTGGGCGTGGACATGGCACTGCTCATCAAGCCATCCTGAGGCAGCATCCCTCATGCCACAACGAGAAGGACCAACAACTAAAAATACACAACTATGTACTGGGGGGCTTTGGGAGAAAAAAAGGAAAAATAAAATCTTAAAAAAAAAAAGGAAACAAACTTTATTGAAAGGAAAGAGACTTAGAAAAAGAAAAAAATAAAATGAAAGTGAAGAAAAATAAAAGGTCATCTCACCATGAATTTACTAGCACCACACTGTCAAAATAATAATAGTGAGGAGGAGGAGGGGAAGGAGAAGAAAGGAAAAGAAAGAGGAAGAGAAAAGATGTTAAAAGAAAAAAAAAGGAAGAGAAGAAAGGGGAAAGAAGGGAGGGAAAGTATTGTCTTCCTTCTAGGATTGATCTGAGGATGAAATGAAATAATGCAAGTAAAGTTCCCAGCGCGAAACCCAGCATCTACACCCATACAGGACAAGCAAAAAGGGGGAAATCACTGTTTGTCCATCCACACCGTGGCCCCGAGCCGGGGCTCCTAACAGTTGACGACGCTGCCTCTCCCCACAGCTGCCCAGTCAGCAGCCAGCTGCTCCAGGGCCTGGGGGCCAACGGGGTCTCTCTAGAGGTGACGCAGGCCTTCAACCTGTTCCGCTTCTTGACCAGCGATACGCTCTACCTGCACGGCCGAGTGACTCTGAGCGACAAGCGGGCGGGGCGCCCGTGCCAGCCGGTGAGCGGGCAGCCCCGGGGGCCCACGCCCGTCGCCGCAGCCTGTGCCTGCCGGGCAGCTCCGGGGTGCCTCGCAGGCGAGCCACCTCCCGGCAATGCCGGCATCCTGGGGGCGGGACTAAGGCGGTACCTGGAGGACAGCGGTGCGGGGGATTGGCCTAACCTGCCGGGGGCGTGGCTTGTGGGGGTGAGGAGGCTGGGGTTGACCTAAAGGGCGGGATCTTGGTGAACGGCCTGCATCTACCTGGGGCCTCCTGCATAGGCCCGCCCGAGGTCGGGGGTCTTGTTACCCTTATGCTCGTGTCCCCACAGACCTGTAGTCAGAAGAGTCCGCCCGGGAGGAATCGAGCCTGGGAGATCCGAGCGCCGGCGGGCCTGGAGAACAGAGCCCTCTGGATGGTGTTCGGGCCCATCCGAATAAGCGGTAACTGGATCATTTGGGGGCCTCCCTGACTTGTCTTCCAGAGCCTCCCACTGACCTGATCAGAGACCCCGACCCTTCACTGAGCCCCCTCCTCCCTTCATGCCCTCACATTCTTTCCTAAATCCAAGTCTCCTCCCCAAGCCCATATCCTCCTCGGCTCCCCCTTGGCTTTCCCTGGACTACCCCGTCTGCTCAGGAGAGGTCCCCTCCCCTCACCCGGTCCTTTTCTGACTTATTAAACTTCTGGTCTGAGTTGTCTCTGCTTCTCTCCTCCCAGTCTCACCTTTCCTGCCACACCAGCTCACTCTTTTCCCAGTCTGTTTGTCCCTTGTGACAGCCTGCCTTTGTAAATCCTCCTTGCTGGTCTGAACAGTCTCTCCCTTCTTTCTTCCATGACAGTCCTCCAAAACTCCAACCCTCACGGGAAAACCTATCTCCTTAGTAAGTCCATTCTTATTAGAGGCAGAAGGTTCGTCATCACACCCTTCTGAGTCCCAGCTTCAACAAGTAGTCAGCGCTTTTGCCCAATCTTGAAATGATGGGAGCATGCTGGCCTTGTCCTGTCAGGATGGCTCCTCAAGCTCAATTTTTCTTTCTATGTGGTTTTAGAGTCCAATGCCTCCAGCAGCAGGAGTTTGGCAGGTTGGTACACAGGATCGCTGTGATGAAGTTCTGGTGGTTGCTCCAGGGTCTGCAGGTGCACATTGGGTTCTGGCAGGTGCTGGTCTTGGATCCTGTCTCTGCTCAACTCTATGACTTAGGAGAAGTCAGTTACCCTCTCAGAGTCTCAGCTTCCTTGGCAGTACACGGCAGAGTTGTCATTGTGGAGTGGTTGTCAGTCATAGAGTTTTATACCTCATCAGAACCTGAGACTATCCAGAAATAAATTAGAGTAGGGACTGAAATTTCAAGATACAGGCCAGGCAGGTAACAGCAAGTGAGGGGGATTGAGTGGGGTCCACATTGAACTAGAGAGTGCATTTCTTTTTTTTTTTAACATTTTATTTTATTTTATTTTTTCGAGGAAGATTAGCCCTGAGCTAACATCTGCCAATCCTCACCTTTTTGCTGAGGAAGACTGGCCCTGAGCTCACATCCGTGCCCATCTTCCTCTACTTTCTATGTGGGATGCCTACCAGAGCATGGCTTGTCAAGCGGTGCCATGTCTGCACCCGGGATCCAAACTGGCGTGGAACGTGTGCACTTAACCGCTGTGCCACTGGGCCAGCCCCTAGAGAGTGCATTTCATCTCTGTATCTCTATCTGCCTCGCCCCTAATCTAACGGAGGGACTGGCACAGTCAGTCCCAGGATAGCTTTGTTGAAGGAATGCAGGAATGGATTACTAAATAATCCCCCAAAGTGGAATATCTAAGCCTAAAAAGTTTCCCAGGCTCCCAGAGCCTCCTAATCCTGTTTTATAATGATTTCTTTCTTTCCTGCAGGAATCTGGATTCCTATATTTCTTCTGATGGTGATAGGCTGGATGCTGGCTTAAATCCTACCCAGACACCTCTCCCAACTCTAGCCCTTGGCCTCTAGTTTAGATGCCTGAGGGAAGGGTGGGTTGGAGGAAGAGTTAGGGAGAGGCAAGTAGTCTGTCCTCTTGTTAGGGACCAGAGAGGCTGGAGGTGAAGATGGAACCCATGTAGGACACAGCTACTGTCTGGAAGGAGTGTGGCCACTGAGCCTGGAGCTCTGCGTCCTCATCCCACCTTCTCTTCCCATCTCTGAAGCTCTTCCAAGGGATTGGGCCCCTCGATATGGTTGGGGGCAGGGCAGAAGGTATGGCCAATAAACAGGAGGGAATTCTCCTACTTTGTCTGACTCCTTTCCTGTGTAATCTGACTCCAAAGCTTCATCGCTTTGAGAAATGGGGTATGTGTGGGAGTGTATGTGTGAGAAGTCACTTTATTCTCTATGCATTCAGTTCCCCCATAGGTAAAATGAAAGAGTTTGACCAGATGATCCCTGCTTCAACATGGGGACTCTGTGACTCTTGTTTCAGGGACAGTTCCTGGGCTTTGGCCAGCTGGTCCTAAGTCTCCTTCCTTCTGCAGAATGGGAAAGAGCTATTCAATTTCAAAATTAAGATTAAGTGTATCCATATAATATTATCCTGACCATTAATTATTTCTAATCTCATTAACTCCCCCCCTTCCTAGCAGAGGGTGGATTTAGGCAGCAGTGTTTTATTCATTCAAAAAATGGGTTGGGGGGCTGGCTCCATGGTCAAGTGGTTAAGTTCGCGTGCTCCGCTTTACCAGCCCAGGGTTTCACCAGTTTGGATCCTGGGCGCAGACGTAGCACCGCTCATCAAGCCATGCTGAGGCGGCATCCCATAAAGCAGAACTGGAAGGACCTACAACTAGAAAATACAACTATGTACTGGGGGGCTTTGGGGAGAAGAAGAAAAAAAAGCTTGGGAACAGATGTTAGGTCAGGGCCAATCTTCACACACACACAAAAGGGTTGGAATCTACTATGTACCAGTTCCTGTGTTAGGCCGTGATGATTCAACAGTACACAAGACACAGTCTTTGACCATACTGAGAGGACAGTTGAGTGTAGGAAGTAGGTGGTATGGACCAGGAAGCAGGACAAGCTTTATAAACTGGTAGAGGTGGCACTTTCACAAAATCACAACAAGGCCCTGTGCCTCTTTTTGTTGTCTCATTTTTGAAATACTACTTTTTTTTTCCTGAAGAAGAGTCACCTTGAGCTAACATCGGTTGCCAATCTGCCTCTTTTTTTCCTTGAGGAAGATTAACCCTGAGCTAACATCTGTGCCAATCTTCCTTTATTTTGTATATGGGTTGCCACAACAGCATGGCTGACACCACGTAGGTCCACGCCCTGGGATCCAGGCCCACGAACCCAGGTGGCCAAGGCAGAGCATGCCGAACTTAACCACTAAGCCATGGGGCTGGCCCTGAAATACTACTTTTTATTGATATCTATGACCATTTTAGAAATCAATTTCTTGGGAAAATATGTTGGTACAAGCAACAAAATTAAAGTTAAATTTAACAGCCTTAATGTTTCATTTACAAAGTTTTCTTGTCATTTAATGGTTTAGCAGCTCCTGAAAAAAGTCAAATGTTAATCCATATTATTTTTTCATATACATCAAAGTCACACATTTATTAAATCAGCATACAATTAATTGCATTTCACTGATAATTCATATTAAATGTATAGGTCTGGACTGTTCAAAGAGTCGTGATGGCAAAGGCATTAACCCTTGCCTTTATTCAAAATATATCCTGAAGGATAAAGGACAAAATATTATTGATGATACAATGCTTAAATATCTCAAAAAGAAAACAGAAGGAAACAAAATTAAGTAAACAAGGAAGTTATTGAACTCACACAGCCTCTGTGCTGTAACAATAGATGTTTATAAAATAAGCTGCCAGACAACACTTAATGCATGTGAAAGCGGTACCTCTCATTATATGATTATAACTGAGATACAGTTAGTTTCTCGTTTCTTTGATGAAATTGGGGTGGGACATATCTGGCTAACTCTAGTCCTTTTTCATTCATGTCAGATGATACTTCCGTTGATATATTTTACTAAAATATGCAGCAAGTCTTTTTAAAATAATAAAGTAACTGAAGATTTAAGAATATCTCATATCTAGGGGCTGGCCCCGTGGCCGAGTGGTTAAGTTCGCGCGCTCCGCTGCAGGCGGCCCAGTGTTTCGTTGGTTCGAATCCTGGGCGTGGACATGGCACTGCTCGTCAGACCACGCTGAGGCAGCGTCCCACATACCACAACTAGAAGGACCCACAACGAGGAATATGCAACTATGTACTGGGGGGCTTTGGGGAGAAAAAGGAAAAAAATAAAATCTTTAAAAAAAAAAAAAGAATATCTCATATCTAAAAATTGATTGTATTTGAAATTAGTGCCAAAAGTCTTTGTTAAAATATAAATGAAGAGTCATTCACATTTGGAAATTGGCAGTATCATAATGGAGTTACTTTTAACATACAGATATCCATTGGAGAAAACTGTACAAACGTACTGTTTGCCGCTTGTAAATTTAAATCTCAGCACTTTCACTATGTTTCCAGTCAGATTTCTCTTTCATTCTCTGTATCAGCTCTTCAAATCCTCCCCATTCTTCTCAGTCCTGTTTATGCCCCTGTTCCCTCCCTCCTCACAGGTGCTTCTCCCAAAAGAAATAGAAGCCAGCAAGTGGATGTTTCCACCACCCACCAGTCTAGTTCCTACCCGCCAGCCCACAAATTTAATCATTTAGACACCTATTCTTACCATTTATATTTTAACAAAGGCTTCTGGTCCCAATGTCAGAGAATACCCCCTAAATTCATCTATCATATGATACCTAGATTAGATTCAGTATCCATTAAATTTGCTATTTTATGCCTTCTCTTTTCTTACCTTAAAATGTTATGAGATGGTGGGGGGTAGAACTTTGGGCACACCTCCAGAGTCTTTCCTCTAGAGTAAATTTGATCCAGTAATTAACTCTCTTTATATCCGGTTCTTCAAAGTTAAGAAATCACACAACTTTTTAATGCCTCTCCTTCCCAAGTCAGGTTTCCAAATGCCTGGCATTTCATTTCCTTTGGCTGATGGCTTTGTTCCTCCTTTTAAACAATTTCCCAGTCTGATTCTTAAGTATATATTAATGCAGAAAACTTAGTTCCTTTTCCGGGGGACCGAGTTTGAGTAGGGAGGCAAGACTGATCCGTTACTCTTCTACCTGAGTCCTGGTCACAGACTGACCACTGGCTCTAACCTGGCCCGAGCCCTAACCCTAACAAGGCAGTGACCCAGGCCACACCCTAACTCCTGGTCACAACTTGACCCATTCCTTCAGGTGGGAGAACTGATAGGTGATGGGGAACGGGAGGAAGGTGGGGCAGACTGGGAGGGATTCCCGAGTGACTTGCCCATGCCGCCAGCGTCTCCGTCTGCACAGGCCCGGCAAGCTGCTCCAGACCTGGGCGAGCAGGGCTCCGCCCAGAGGCGAGACCCGGTCAGCGGCCGTGGAGAAGGCTGCGAGAGGCGGCGAGGTCATGCGCAGAGAGACCCGCCCGCTCTCGGCGCCGAAGGCAGCGTGCAGGGGCGGGACACCGGTGCGGCCCGACTCCTGATTGGTCGCAGGCGGGCAGAAAGGGGCGGGGCCTGAGCGGCGCGCGCTGCGAGGCGCGCGGCCTGGAGGGCGTGTAACGGCCGTTAGGCGAGCTGAGCGACGAAATCGCCGCTCGGGGCCAACGTGGAGGTCGCAGTCGGTGTGTCTGAGTGAGGCATTTCGCCGCCCGCTTTCATGCCCACGTAAGTCCTCCTTGCCTCGGGGTACCCCGTCGGACTGACAGACCCTGCCCCCCTTGGGGAGCCTTGGAGTAGCCTCAGGCGCTCACGACCTATCTCGGGGGGGCGTGGGGGGGAGGGAGCGACGAGAGAGCGAAGCGCATGCGCAGAGCGACGCAGCCGTGCCCCCTCGGTCTCACGGTGTGGGCTTCCTGAAATAATGCTCCCTGCACGCCCGCTCGTGTCTCGGTCGCCTCCCGCCCTCACTGCCTTGCTTTTCCTTCCGACCCTCACTTCTCAGCGGTTGCTGGACGTGTGTGAAGGGGAGGCCTGTGCCGGGCGCCAGGGGCCGGCGGGAAGCACGGTCCCTGCCCTGGTGGAGCGCTGGATCCGGGGGAAAAGCAGACGCTCGGGGGCGCCTCCTCGGTCTCGCCCCGCATGTAGGGCGGAGAGGGACAAGGCGCGGACCAGGGCCCGGAGCAGCCCGGGAGCGCGGGGAGCCCCCCGAGGAAGGACGGGTGGAGACCGGAGCCCCTGTTAGGGCCCTCGGCTGGAGTTTCTGAGCTAGCCCCGTGTTTCTCCCCACGCGACATTTGACTGCGTCCGGAGATGTTTTGGGTTATCGCAACTCGGGGATTGCTCCCGGCCTCGCGTGGGTAGAAGTCAGGGGTGCTGCTAAACATCCTGCAGTGTGCAGGACGGCCCCACAACAAAGACTCACCTGACCCAAAGTGTCGGTAGTGCTGAGCTTGAGGAGCCCTGCTCCAGACAAGGAGGAACTGGGGCTCTGGATGGCCCGAAAGTTTACTGTGTTAAAGCCTGGTTGTTCCATAGAGGGTATTCAGTACCTACTTCATCACAGTAAACCGGGACGATCCGAACCCTGCTTGTGTTTTACACCAGTGTATTTCCACCACAGGGCACAGAGCCAGGAAAACAGGGACGCGGGCGTTAGATTTTGGTTGATGAACCGATTACTGTGTGCTAGGTGGGGATGAATGGTGGTACAAGGATGATTAAGGTAACCGAGCCTCATCACTTGCCCTTAGTTAGGCCTCGTCTGCCTTATGCAGGTCTCGTGGTGATGTATGTTCCAGGACTTGTTCTCTGTCAAGGCAACTTTGTGGCAAGGATTTGGCTTCTCTCTCTTTAGGTCTGATTTAATGAGTGATCAAGGCCATGAAAGTAGTGTGATGGCGTGAGACTCTTGATGTGTCTGTGTTAGCTGTCTGTGGGTTCCTTCAGATCCTCTCCTGTCTTGATGTGGTTCTCTCAACAGCTGCCGAGTGTGACATTCCACGCTAAGATTATAATTCTTCAAGGGGAGTATAATCAAAATCTAATTCTTGGGTAGCACTTTGCGAAATAGAGCCTGGGTGGTGACCAAGGGCAAAATGAAGAAATTATATGAGCTGTCCCTGCTACTGTTTTCGGGTTGCAGCTCTGGCTATGTCTGAGGCAGAAATTCCAACTTGTGGTGCCTTAGTAACTTCCTTTATTTCTCTGTCACACACAGAAAGCATGCTGGCTGGACTCATATAGCGTTAGAGCACAGTCCTGGCTTTGAAGCCCCTTCCTAGCTCTATGAGTTTCACCTCTCTAATCCTTTATTTTGTCATCTATGAAATGAGGACAGTAATAGTAACTGCCCTGCAGGTTTGATGTGAGCATTAAACACAAGACGTGATACCTGTAAAGTGTTTGTAGCACAGTGCTTGATGGTTAGTAAGAACGGAATACATGTTAAATTTGTTGAATGAATGAATATTTCTTTAGTTTAAAGGGCTTTGAAGATAGAAACCATCAATGTTAGGTGCTTTTTTTCTGTCTGCCTCCATGCATTCCTGTCTTTCTTGGCTGTATAATTGGTTGTTTATGTTTCTTGTACATTCATTTCTCTCACTTTTATTTCAAGAAATCTCTGTCTCCTACAAATGGTCCTAAAAATTTCCCCAGTAGCCCATCTACTTCTGAACTTAGTAGGAAAAAAGTAGGAGTTATTTATTCTTGACTGTTTTACTTTTTGTGGAATTTCTTTTTTTTAATTGAGATATAATTCACATACCATAAAATTCAGTTTTATGTGCATACAGTTCAGTGGTTTTAGTACATTCACAAGGTTGTGCAGCCATCACCACTGTCTGTTCTGAGGACATTTTGGTCACCCTGGAAAGAAGCCTTGTATCAATTAGCAGTCATTCGCCATTCCCCCACTGGCCTCCTCTTAGTTCCTTCCAATCCCTAATCTAAATGGCTTTGCCATTTCTGGACATTTCGTATAAATGGAATTATATGTAGCCTTTTGTGTTTGGCTTCTTTCACTTAGCATAATGTTTTAAATGTTCATCCATGTTGTAGCATGTATCAATACTGCATTCCTTTTTATTGCCCAATAATATTCCATCGTATGGATATACCACATTTAACTTATCTATTCATCAGTTGATGGACATTTGAGTTCTTTGTACTTTTTGTCTATTACGAATAATGCTGCTATGCAACATTCTTGTACAAGATTTTGTGTAGACTTATGTTTTTATTTCTCTTGAATATGTACGTAGGAGTGGAACTGCTGAGTCATAAGCATAATAAGGTAATTCTGTGTTTAACTGAGAGTTCTTTTGTCATCCTGTTTTCAACTCATCTGAATTTGGAAAGGTCTCAGAATCCAATGAGCCTACCATTTTGTTACACTTTTAAGAAAGGGTAAAGAAAAGGATTTTCATATCACTAATAGTCACTATTAGGTAGGTAATCTAATCCTTATGTGTCATCATTAACACACTGAATGATACTAACCGTAAATTGAAGCTTTTCTTACTGAATAAAGTATGTGAAGAGCTAGGATTTCATACTATTTCCACTGTAGATGCAGTGAATTAGTGAGAGTTTGGGTTGTTGTTACTAACAGAAAACTATAGATGTCAGTAAAGTACATTAGAGAAATAGTACCATATAGCCTTTTTTCCCCCTCCAAAGTTGAATTTCACTTCTAAGAATTGTGTTCTATTGATAGAGTTTGTCCCAAACTCTTTTGGGGCTCTTACAAATTCTGTTTCTAAATTCATACTTTATCTTCCAGGGACCTTACTGTGCCCCTTTTAATTGACATAATCTGCCAAGTAATAATAACGTTAATTGAGTACTTAATATGTGTCAGACACTGTTGTAAGTTAATTTTAAATGAATTAGCATGAATTAGGTTCTGTATTTATCTTCATTTTTATATGAAGGAACTGAAGCACAGAGATACATATTAAGAAATTTGCCCAAGGTTACACAGCTAATAAATTGCTAAGTCAGGCTTCAAACCCAAGCTGTCTGATCAAGAATCCATACTCTCAACCACTTCCCTGTAATGCCTCTCAAGTACTTTGCAAATATAAGATATTATTATTATATGCTATTAGTTACAGTTAATTAAAGCTTTTGCTTACACAGGTGGTAATCAGACTTCTGCTGAACTCTCAGCACCTACCATTAGAGTAAATATAATTGTTTTAAGGAGTGTGGAAATGAGAAGAAAACCTCATGTTCCCAGCTGGGGATTGGGGTTCTGCTTATGACCAAGAATTCTGTCCATCTTTATGCATCATATGACTGACTTTCATTACTAGAGAAATTGGAGAGTTCTTTTTATGTTAATCATAGTTGAAGCTATATTACTTCACTGTTGGTTTGGTTATTTAGTTCTTTCTCCACCCTACCCTCCCATCCTGTTCCCATGGCTAAGAAGATCCATAGCAAAATTGGTTAATTAAAAGTAATGTTATTTTTAATTTTTGTAACAATCAGAGGGGTTCGAGGACCATGTAGGAGCAGTATTGGGAATCTCTATTTGATTCTAGGTTTTCTTTCCTTGCTTTAGCAAGAGAAGTAGGGATGAGTATTGGGAGTTGCTTTGCCTTAAAAAATATCCTTAGACTAAGAACAGTTTAGTGGATACCAGGGGAAAGGTGGGGTGGGGGATGGGCACAAAGGGTGAAGTGGTGCACCTACAACATGACTGACAAACATTAATGTACAACTGAAATTTCACAAGATTGTAACCTATCATTAACTCAATTAAAAAAAAAAAAGATTCTTGAAAGCATAAAAAAAAAAATATCCTTAGGAGTAAAACATATAGAAGAGTACTTGAATACTCTGCGTCGTTTTGACAGTTTCGGTTGAATAGGAATGAGTTACAGGGAATTAAAAGATAGTGGAGAGATCTAATTGATTATTCCTTCTTTCTATAGTTGGCTCAGATAATTGTGTTGATGGCCATGCAAGAGAAATATCCAAGTGAGAGGATCTCTCATGCTACTTCACCAGGTGAGTAATCAAGATTTTCTGGGTTAAATTCTGACCTTTGTTCTGTTATTTCATAACAGAAATATCCTTTAAAGGAAATACTGAGCAAACAAGCATTCACTGAAATCCTGGTACTGAAGGAGCAAAAATAACATGGGGCTACATTGAACAGAAAAACAGGTCTCTCCCAGAGAACAACTCTCTGGTCCTACATGGATTCCAACAAGACCACATGATTGATTGGGAGGGGAGGACACATAAAAGATTGGAACAGAATGACTTGGGAACATAGTTCCATTTGAAATCAGAAAAACACAGCATAAATTATTGTGTTCTATGTTGTCTTTGTAGTCCTGTGGGTGGGTCAGTCATCTGCTAGCCCACAAAGATTGGAATTCTTCTTGGATGCCAACAGTCTCAGTTATGTTGTCACTAGAGACTCAGAAATTTATCTCTAGAATGGATTAAAAAGATTTTGAAAACTCAGTAATATATTAAGTGGCTATATTAAGTATATATATTAAATTTACATATGACTATATACACACTCAATAGACATATTACGTAGATATGGTATATTCAAATAGAAAGTAGTGTTTTAGAAAAATAACTTTCTGAGTTCTGGGGTATTTGTGAAGAAAAGGGTACATTTTATTCAACCAGAGGTATGCTTTATTTAACTTTAGAATCCCACAGTGCCTTACAGCAGACGTTTGGTAGATATTTGTTGTATTCTCCTGGGCATACTGCCTTGCATATAGCAGGCACTTTGGTAAGCGTTTGTTGAATCACTTCAAGATTCATTCAGCAAATAATTTATTGAACATCTGCTGAGTGCCATGCATTGTCTTAGGGTTGCATTGTACAATTTCTTAGGACAATTATATGTATAATGCAAGTTTTTGGAATGTAGCAATTCCTGACAAAGCTCATTGCTTTTCTGATGGCTTTGTCTTTAGTAGTCTCTCACTCATTAAATAATGGTCTTAATATTTGATAAAGATGCTGCTGATAGGACATGTGATATAACACAAAAAAGTTGCACTTTCAAACTTGAATTTTGAAATAAGCATAAGCCTCTGTAATACCAAAACATGCTTTCATTTTAGTGAATATCTCTTTAGAATTGATGTGCGGAGTGGATGCATAGAAAAGAGATGGAAGAATGGAAGATTAGCAGTAGTAACGGAGTAGTTTCCAGTAGGAGGCCAAGAACATGGTAACATAGGCCCTCAATCAATTTTCAGTATTTTAGAAGGCCTGGCAAATTGTACACTGACTGGAGAGAGAACGCCATATAGACTCACCAAGAGGTCAGATTTCTTTGCTTCTGGCTAGAATTACACTAACTTAGTATAGTAACACTGGCTACTCTTATGCTGATCAGAAGCTCTGATTGTTGGCTATGTCTTCTATTAAAGATTATTATAGATTACTTTGTGTATATAGATTCTTTCAAATCAAGCAGTCCACTGTGACTCACACAATAAAAGGAGTTCTTGGGGAAAGTTAGGTTGCCTTCAATAGAAAGCAGAAGTAAGGTTAGCAAAAAAAGGAGCAAAAGTAGAAAAAAGGAGGTTAAAAAGATGGGAGAAGCGCTAAATTTGGAAGAAGGGAATAAGGGGATTTATGTTCAAATATCATTTGCTTCCCACTAGATCAAAGAGTCTGTGGAACATTTTTTCTAATTTCAACGCAAACTCTGACACTTTAAATGAATGAGTAGCTGCCATTACCTTTTTGTTTGTTTACATGGATCATCAGTTACAATTTAGAAAAATCATAGTGCTTTTTAAAAAATAATTTGAATTTAAATGTTTGCTAGTATGTTAGTAAATCAGGTATTTATTGAAGACTTCCTACCTACTAGCCCTTGAACTGCAAGCTGATAAAGTCAAATAAATCTCATCAGCCTTGTTTTGTATTACCTGCTCAGTAATTTTAGTGATTTCTTTGCATTGCCCTCAAAATAAAGTCTTAAACTCTTCAGATTGGCTTTCAAGACTCACCTTGATCTGAATTCACCCTGCTCATGACCTTGGTTCAGTCAAGCAATGATTTTCAACAGGGAATTGGACTGCCTCTTATCCTAGGGGGTATTTTCAGGTTTCATGGTGATGGTGGGATGGAGTGAGGGCTGCTACTGCCATTTAGTGGATGGGGACCAGGGATGCTAGACCATCCTGCAATGTATAGACTACACATTGAAGAATTGGCATGTCCAGTATGCCAAAAGCACTTGTTGAGAAACCCTGTAAGGGGAAAGAGTGTAGACGTTTGAATCATAACAACCTGGGTTCAAATCTCAGTTCTATTCTCTGTGAAATAGGTGATAATACTTTTCAGTAGTAAGTAAATAAGATCATGTTTATAAAGTGCTGTGGCTTCTAGGTTTCAAAAAATGTAGCTGCTATTAAATATTACTGTTTTCTGTCCCAGTATTCCTGGATTCTTGGTAAGTCTTATTTCTATCTTTGAACATTCTCACCTCTCATGCTATTTCCATGTACAATTAACTAACTTAGAGTAGCTGAAATAGGCACAGGAGAGAGAAAAGGGCAGGGTGCTGCTATTCTCTCATAGATTTAAGTGATTTTTTTTAAACAGTCTTGTGGGGTTACCTCAGCTGGTTCACACTAAAGGTGGGAAATGCCATTTGTTGCAGGTTCCAGTGTGATTCAGAAGGGCAGTTCCCTGGGGACAGAATGGCAGACCCCAGTTATCTCGGAGGCCTTTCGGAGCCGCTTCAGCCGTTGTTCCAGTGTAGCTGACAGTGGGGACACAGCCATTGGCACATCATGCTCAGACATTGCGGAGGGTAAGTTTAGATTAATTACTTGATTACCAGTATGTGGTGTCATTTTCAGATTGTGTTCCAGGTGTATTGTCATTTCCGGAATATTTGTAAATCAATCCATTCAGTAAAGGAATCTGCTTGATCCTTCTTACCCCATGCTTCTCACTGCTGGTCCCTACCTCTCAATTCCTACTGTTTGTTCTATCTGAAACAACTTTCTAATAGATTTCTTGGCCTCAAGTCTTCCCCTCTACTGCCAGATTAATCTTTCTAAGAGCCTGATTTCATAGTTTTTATTTCCTGCAAATCCTCGATTATTTCCATTATTTGGAGGATAAAGTTCAGAGGCCCCAGTTCTTCCGTGATCTGGCCCTATCCCACCCACTCAAACATATTTCTTACTGTCACCAGGTTTGTTGTCTTACTATGCCCTGAAAGTACAGAATTTTTCCTTTTATGCCTCAGCTGTTTCCTTCTTTAATCTGGGCCGATTTGTGCTGTTCCCACCTCCTCTTGCCCCTCCCAGCTATGCGGGTCTTATTTTTCAAGATCTAGTGAAGAGTCTGACAAGACACTCCTCATCCCTTCCACCCATTACTGATCTTCCTTATTGCAGTCTTTTATCTTTATTATTTCTGCTACTTGTTTTTGCACTTAGCTAAATTAAGTAATAACTGCCAGGCAGTACTTTACAAGAGTATTTTGTTTTTTCATTTAGATGGTGAGTTCCTAGAGGGCAGAGGACCTAATGATAATAATTAATTACTATTTATTAAATACTTCATGATGGATTCGTGCTGAATTTTTCCATTAATGCCTTTAAGAACTCTGAAATATTTTATTTCCATTTTACAGATGAAAAAGCTGAATTTCAAAGTGATTAAATGAGTTGATTAAAAGTCACAAAACTAGTCACTTTAGTACTTTATCAGATGTCACACCCACTAGGATGGCTATAATCAAAAAGATAATGTAACATGTGTTGGTGAGAATGTGGAGAAATTGGAACCTTTACACATTGCTGGTGGGAATATAAAATGTTGCAGTTGCTTTGGAAGGCAGTTTGGCAGTTCCTCAAAAGGTTAAACATGGAGTTACCTTATGACTCAGCAATTCTACTGCTAGGTACATACCCAAGAGAAATGAAAACAGATGTCCACACAGAAACTTAGCATAGCAGCGTTGTTCATAGTAGCCCCCAAAATGGAAACAATCCAGATGTCTATCAACTGATGAGTGGATGAGTAAAATGTAGTATATATACACGATAGAATATTATTTGGCAATAAAAAGAAACGAAGTACTGATACATGCTATACAAAATGGATGAACTTTAAGAACATTTATGCTAAGTAAAAAAAAGCCAGACGCAGAAGACCACATATAGTATGATTCCACTTATATGAAATGTCCAGAAGAGGCCAGTCTATATAGAGAGAGAATGTAGATAGAGTTGTTGCGTAAGGCTAGGAAAGTTAAGGGAAATGGAGCGTGACTGCTAAAGGGCAAGAGGTTTCTTTTTAGGGTGATGAGAATGTTCTAAAATTGATTGTAGTGATGGTTACACAACTCTGTGAATATATTGAAAACCATTGCATTGTACACTTCAAGTGAGTGAATTGTATGATATGTGAATTATATCTCAGTAAAGCTGTTTAAAAACAAAAAGAATAGAAGTGCTTGGGAAAAAAAGAATGAAAAGAAAAAAAAAACATGTCTGCTAGTACTAGCCCCTAGACACCTGCCATTTAATTCTAATAGTTTGATAGCTGTGTGTATATGGGCACAGTGCTTAGTATATGTTGAGTAGAATTGAATCAGATTTTGAGGTAGACAGGACTTTATTTTTTTATTTATTTATTTTTTGTGTGAGAAAGATTGTCGCTGAGCTAACATCTGTGCCAATCCTCCTCTACTTTATATGGGATGCCCGCCACAGCATAGGCTGACGAGCCGTGCTAGGTCTGTGCCCAGCATCCGAACCTGCCAACCCCGGGCCGCTGAAGCGGAGTGTATAAACTTAACCACTATGCCACCGGGCCAGCCCCTAGATAGGACTTTAAAAGTCACTTAATCCAGTTCCTTTTTGCTAGTGAGTAACAAAAGTTCCCTTAGGGGTTAAGTAACCTGCCTAATGTCACACAATTAGTTATCAGATTTGGGTCTCCCGAGGGACAAGTGGCGTAATCAAAAGTGTTACTGTTAATTTAGTTATGCCTTGTTAAGGTTTTGTCTACATGTGCAGTCACGGGACCTTTTTCATTTTGACTAAATAAGTCTTTTTAAAATCAAACAATGGTCTAGATTTTTCCCCCTATTGAATTGACTGGCTGTGTTTAATTCTGTCGAAGTTTGACATAGAATTATGTGTGACTCTGTCTGCTTTTTATTCCTTTGGGGAAATATATGTATTTCCTTTGCAATGCATTCTTTTTAAATTGTAGTAGCCTTGATGTAGTGGCCAAAGCCATTTGTCTACAAGTTTCTTGCTAAAGGATCCAAGATGTCTTTTCTGCCTTCTTTGTTATATACCACTGTCTTAATTTTAATTTTTGCTCATTTTGTTCATGAATCGAGCTTGGTTTATTTGGAGCCCAGTTGACAAGAACACTTGTGACTGGTGTAAATGTCGTTCATTGGTGCATCTTTAATTGAATAGGCTTGCTTTTGATTCCATCCTTCGCTAAGTTGTTTTACCTGGATTCTCAAGGCACAGGGGTGTCAGGTGGTTACCAGAGAGCTCAGAAGGCTTTCACCTCTTTCCTAAGGACTGAAGTAGTCACTGGCTTAGTTCATACTCCCTTTCTCCATAAACCAGTAAGAGATGTAAACAGAAGCGATCAAGATTTAGCAATAGCTAAATCTACTGCTTACCAAGAAAGCAGGGTTGCTAGAAAGAATGAGTTGTTTTTTGGCAAGGTTAGGGGGCAGATGATATGGTTGAGGAGAGGAGAGATTTAGAAATATGTCCTTAAAGTGCCAAAGCCCCAATGATTTTTGGGAATTGTAGACTTCTCTAAATAAAAATCATGTATCTCAACACTAAATTTGGAAAGCCTTTGAAAATTATAAAATATAGTGGCCCTTTTGAAAATGACTGTTGCTATTTTGTTTCACAATGTTCTGAAACACAAACCAGATGTAAAGGTGTTTAAACTTGACATTTTATAGCAATTTGTCAGAAACACATAGTTTCCTTAATATAAATAGATGAACCCAATAGACAAGTTACAAATGCTGACAAAGACCTCACTTTATTCTGTCATCCATAGATGAACCACACCCACTAGAGAATTAGGAAAACTATATTCTCCTGGGTCAGTTGATACCTTTTTTCTTGGCTTTGGTTTTGGCATTACTGCTCTGGGGATTATGGGCTCAAAACTGAATTCAGTGAATCTTGAGAGAGAATGGTGCTGTGGATGGAGAATGGAAGGAGGTGTTACTAAGTTCAGCATAGTAACTCCTTCATATGCCACAATCTTGCTGACTTCTGTTCCATAATTATACTTTGGGGGCAGGGATCCTTGGTGCCGTTTTGAAAGATTTCAAATAGAGAGCTTACTAGTCTTGGAAGTCTTCATCACCAGTAGTCTACCTTAACCCTGTTGACCAGTCCTATATTTAAGTTGTGGGACATCAGAAACTGTTTCCTTTGACTCTGAAACGTTCTTTTTCTTGGTCCTGAGAGGCTGATGCATGTTGTCAGAAATTACTGGGTTTTTTTGTTTTGTTTTTCATATGACCTTTTATATATCTCCAAGATCATCTAAGTATAGGAAATTAGATACTCTGCGTACATTATAAGGCATAACTTGGCTTGCCCATTTTTTTAAAGAGGTGCTTACAAACCCATTTGAGAAGATGGTAGCTGATCTATATCTATATAATTCTGGGAAAGGTTATAGTATCTGTCATTATCTGAGTATGTTCTATGTTGGTTGATGGAAAGAAAAAAGAGGAAGAAATTGGTAGTCAGCTCTTTTCCATGGTAGATGTACTTGGTTTGGAAGAGTACTGGATATAGTTGTAAAAAAAAGACATTTATATTCATTGTCCCCTTACTCAGTTTTTGGCCTGCTGAAGGTAACAGGTGTGTTTCTTTACGTTCCTATCTTGTTTGTTTGCAGCCCACCACCCCGGCACATTAGTTCTGTGACCTTGTCACATCCTCTTCAGAGTAGTCCTCTTCCAACTTGAAAGTTGGAAATATGTAGAAATGTGAATCTTCTGTGGCAGGGCTAATCAGAGAGTTGTCTCCCAAGACTAGGCAGGAGCTAAAGGAAAGGTAAATCCAGTCTGAAGGAAAAGTGAAAAATCGCAGTTGGATACAAATAAGGGGGTAAGTGGAAGGCAATATATAAGATAGAGGATTTTAGTGTGTACCCACTTGAGAGTGCTCACTGTGCTAGAATGAAACCTGAGAGTTACTAAGAATAACTTCACATATCCAGGCAGTCAGGTCTGGAGTGTGGGAGAGAGAACAGAATCCTGATTCAGATGCTGTATTCCCTGCCCTGGATACAGAGCAGCACTATCCGGTTCGTCTTATTCTTTGGATAGTTTAGATTCATTGCTCACCTTCGCTGGGGAGCTTTTGGAGGTCACGGAGGATTCTGGCAGCCCTTGCGAAGGATATTTTTACTAAATTGGATTATAGTTTAGAGTTGCCCAGCTCCCAGAAGAGTAGGACCTAATCCATTTCCCCTAAGTAAGTGATTATTTTTTTAAAGTTGTTTTCGGCTTCGTTTGTTAACTGGCAAGATTTTTTATTCAAATACAAAGGACAAAGTGTAAGTTAAAAGTGAAGCCAGTGTTGCCTTTTTTGGTTTACCTTGTGAATGGCATTCGAGATCCTAGAACACATAACTCCCAATTAGGCTGCCATGTCTTTCTGCCTGGTACTTGTGATGATAGTGCCCTCTCTGCCTGGTCTCAGGACAGGCAGAGAACGTCTGGCATAGCAGCCAAACTCAAGAAAGCTTGCTGCTTCAATTTTGACTTATGGAAGACTGTTCTGTCCGCAGATTTTTGCAGCTCAAGTAGCAGCCCGTCTTTCCAGCCCATCAAAAGCCACGTAGTGATTCCCACAGCCCATGTGATGCCTTCTACTTTGGGGACCTCTCCTGCCAAGCCAAATTCTACACCTGCTGGACCCTCTTCCTCTAAACTCCCTTTGTCAGGGTTGAGTGAAAGTGTGGGGATGACAAGAAATGGAGACCTCGGTGCAATGAAACGTTCTGCAGGCTTGTCTAGAGATTTTATGTATCTTTGTGGTGCTGCCGGAGACAATGGAATCGAGCAGTCCTGGTTTCCAGCAGTGGGCCATGAAAGAGAAGAAGAAGTGAGGAAGTTTGATATTCCCAGTATGGAGTCTACACTCAATCAGTCGGCAATGATGGAGACACTTTATACAGATCCTCACTACCGAGTCCACTTCCACAACCCAAGAACCGACGCAAACAAGGAGTTATACAAAGTGTTGCCTGAGACCAAGAAGGCACCAGGCAGTGGGGCAGTATGTGAGCGGAATGGACCACACCCTAGCAGCAGTGGGGTGCTCCCTTTGGGCCTCCAGCCTGCTCCTGGGCTCTCCAACCCTCTACCCTCTCAGGTGTGGCAGCCAAATCCTGACCCTTGGCATCCCCGTGAGCGATCTTGTGAGCTCAGCACTTGTCGGCAGCAGCTGGAGTTGATCCGTTTACAGATGGAGCAAATGCAGGTACGGGCCCTTCTTCCTTGGATTTTGCAGGTTCTGTGCAGGTCTTAGAACTGTATATATCTTAGAATTGTCCTATAAGTTTTGACTCTCAAGAAAACATTTGTAAGAAAGAGGGAAGATATTTGTAGATTGGAAATGAAGCCTTATGAAAATGCCATAGAATCTGTTCATGGTCTAATTAAACAGCAGATAGGTTCTCCAAAGTAGAGGGTTACAAGGGAAAACTCAAAAAGGTGGGACACTAACACTCATTGTGTACTTGTGTACCAGTCACTAGGCTAGGTACTCTCCTATACAAAATCTTACTTAATCTTTATAGCACTCTGATGAGTTAAATGTAGGAATTTACCAGCTTCTTAGAATAAGTAAACTGTTCAGGGTCACAAAGCTGGTAAGTGCCAGAGCTAGCGTTTGAAAAACCATCTTTGAACTCCTGTGTTCTTTCTCCTGTACCACTTTTGCATTTAAGAAAAAAGTCCTTGTGCTGCTTAAGAGTGGGAAGGAAAGAAGCAGGACATATTCTCCTTTCTTGGTTGGTAAGGACATCTTAGCTCCTGGTTTGTCTCTGTTGCCAGATAATGAAAGATAACTGACCTTTTCTTAGAAACTAGAGCCTTTCTGAGCAGGGAGTGTCCAGTTGGCAGAAATCTCCTGGCAGGTTCTTTCCAGTCATGCATCAGAGCTAAAATTATTTCATAAACATTAGGCCTTCTCATGCTGAGCCAAAGTGAGCCTTGACTGCAGACGCAACTGGGTATTGCTCAGGTTTTCAGGTGCCTATGAGTCAAGATCGGGCCCCTCTGAGCCTCCTTGTCTTTCAGCTCCAGAATGGAGCCATCTGCCATCATCCCGCTGCTTTTGCTCCTTCACTGTCCACATTAGAACCAGCACAGTGGATCAGCATCCTGAACAGTAATGAACACCTTCTGAAGGAAAAGGAGCTCCTCATTGACAAGTAAGAGGGCCAGGGGTGCCATTGTACCAGCCCCTGCTCTCCCAACCCCCACTGAGGGAACCGTGAGGTTTCCCTAGGGCTGCACATCCCCCTTTGTTTAGGCCCACACCTTGCCTCATGGTAGAGCTAGGTTCATAAGCTGCCTAGTCCTGTAACTGACTAATGTGATAGGCCAGTTGTGTCTATCTGCAGGGGCTCTGGGTAGTGCCTGAAAGGGGCAGCCGGTTCTTTGCAGCTCGTCTTTCCTCATTTCTCCTCAGCATTGCCCTTTCTTCTTCCTTCAGCAAAACACTACTGTCCAGAATCCAAAGTCTTTGCTTATATGGTATGGATTGTACCCATCTGAGGAAGGTGGGGGCTCATATTGCAGGTGAGTTAGTGTCAGGACCCTGGACCTCATTCTACTGGCTTTTGCAGGCAGAGAAAACACATCTCTCAGCTGGAGCAGAAAGTACGAGAGAGTGAACTACAAGTCCACAATGCCCTTTTGGGCCACCCTGCCCCCTTTGGAGATGTCTGCTTGCTGAGGCTACAGGTAAGCATTGGCAGCCAGGATGGCATTCTCCTCGTCATAACTCAGTAGCTTCCCTGTGCTTGGTACTTTTAGGTATCCAGGATATAGGAAAGGGACTAAGTGATGTAAAGTGTCCTTATCCTCAAAGAGTAAACATTCTAATTGTAAAGTATCCCTTGTTCTGCCCTTGTAGGGGCAGAAAAGTCTTGAAGGTAGAATCAGGTGGAAGTCCAGATGCCTTGGTGTCAAGACATTCTTGGGAGAAAAGGAAGGCAGAGCAAAGTACTAAAGTAGTAAAGTCCTAGAGTTGGGTGATACTCTGAGAAGTCTTAATCTATTACCAGCCCTGGCCAAATGGAGGGAGAGGCAGAGGTAATGGGGGAGTTTTTAGAGCCATTCTCATGTTTATTCTTCCATGTCTAGGAGCAACTGAAGGAAACCAGATTTTCATTGGGGTCAGTTGCTCTAAAAGAAGCCTGCTTTGTTGACCAAGCTTCTGCAGTTTGGACTTTTCAGTGATGAGTATAAGACAGGTTATAGTACTGGCTTTGCCAGCTAGTGGGCCTCTTAAGACAGTGTTCCATCTTGTAGAATCAGTGTTAGAGTGAGAAGAGCCCTTAGATAAAATCTAATTCAGTCCTCTGATTTACTGATTGAGGCCCAAGAAAGAGGAAGAACTTGCCGATGATCATATAGAGAATGATTGGAGGAGAACCAAGCCTTGAGCCCAGGCCTTCTGATGTCTTGTCCTGTATTCCTTCCATTGTACTACAGCTCCTCAGGTATTGCTTTAAGGCAGTGGTTCTGAAATGTGAGTGTGCATCAGAATCACCTGGAGGGCTTGCTAAAACACAGATTATTGAGACTCGTCCCCAGAGTTTCTGATTCAGTGGGCCTGGGAGTTGGGCTCAAGAATTTGTATTTCTAACAAATTCCCAGGTGATGCTGAAGCATCCTAGGACTACAGTTTAAGAAGCACTGGTTGAAGAAATTCTTTAAGAAAGGTGATATTTGATCACGAAGTATGCTGGGGATAAGTAAAGTACATGGGACTCTAAGGGTGAGGAACAGTTATATATCCAGAATCTTTCTGCAGGAATTGCAGCGAGAGAACACTTTCTTACGTGCGCAGTTTGCACAGAAGACAGAAGCCTTGAGCAAAGAAAAGATCGAGCTTGAAAAGAAACTCTCTGCTTCAGAAGTTGAAGTCCAGCTCATCAGAGAGTCACTCAAAGTGGCGTTGCAGAAGCATTCAGAGGAGGGGAAGAAACAGGAAGAAAGGGTGAGCTAAGGAGCTGATAGCTCTCTAATTCACAAAGGAGTTGGCAGTCAGCCGCCTTCTACCAAACCCTAAACTCTTTCTGGCCCCCTTCTTGGAACCAGGAGGAGCCAATTGGTGAGACCCTACATTGACTTCTCATGCAGGACTGATCTACTAGAAATGGAACTCCTCCCTTCTGCTTCATCTCCACAAAACTACTGCAGACAGGGAAAGTTTATAATCCCTCACTGCCCCAGGTTGTGATGGGCTGCCAGCTGGCCTGGGTAGAAAACCAGCCTGAGCAGTCAAACCAGATGGTACTGTTGCAAGATGTTTGAACACCTGTGATAGATTTACATCATTCAGCCTGGTTTCTCCTCACTCTACCTAAAAAGGTAGAGAAGAATTCCATGTGTGCATCCAGTTTGGAAGTTGTTACATTTTTGCTAGTACTCTTAGAAATGCCTTAGGGTGAGATTAGTCATTATAGAAGGAGCTGATTTAAAATCTTGGTTTTGTTCACCACTTGCTCTAATGCAGATGTTCTTGGGGGGCCAATGTACTAATGTTTAGTTCTGGACCACTTGCATCAAAATCACTAGAGCAGTGCTTCTTAAACTTTAATGTGCTTGAGAAACATTTGGATATCTTGTTAAAAATGCAGATCCAAATTCAGTTATGGGAGGAGGGAGGGCCTGAGAGCCTGCATTTCTATCAAGCTCCCAGGTGCTGTTGGTGTCACTAATATAACAACGACTTAGACAGAGGCTTGTTAAAAAAGAAACTTTTAATCAAAATAATACATGTATCTGAGGTGAATAATTAAATACCAACATGTTTATAATAAAAATTAGTTCTGTGTACAGCCCCACTCCACAAAAGTATCCATCCTCAACTCTTCTCTTTCTCCTGATATATACCCCTATGTTTCAGAATAGTATTCTTTCCTTGCTCTTTTTGTTTCACTAATGCAGTATCTTCTCTCTCCGATGATACTGACTTTACCTTTTGGGATGTCTACATCTGCTTGTAGTATTGTTTCTTGTTTCCTTCAGGTGCTTTTTATTTTGTTTTGGTATCTTTCATGTTAGAGTCTTGGTGATCCCTGAATGAACGGGCACTCCTATTTAAGAATGAAGTATTTAGGGGCTGGCCCCATGGCCAAGTGGTTAAGTTCGCGTGCTCCGCTTCAGCAGCCCAGAGTTCACCGGTTCAGATCCTGGGCACGGACATGGCACCACTCATCAAGCCATGCTGAGGTGGCGTCCCACATGCCACAACTAGAAGGACCCACAACTAAAATAGACAACTATGTACCGGGGGCGCTTTGGGGAGAAAAAGGAAAAAATAAAATCTTAAAAAAAAAAAAAGAACAAAGTATTTAAAAGCTGAGTGGAAACTCTGGGTTCGTGGTAGTTGCCTGGTAGACTTCACTGAAAGCTGATCAGACTTAGACTGTCCTTTCACTTGGGGACCTTCAAATATCAGTATCTAAATGTCTTACCTTACCCTCTCTAGAAAAGAATCTTCAGTCTGCTGCCTGGTGGGAAGGCTAGGGGAGAGAATGCTTTTGGCCTTTAGGTTCCCAACACTGACAAGATTAAGCTTAGAGTCCCACAGTTCTGTACTTAGATTTTTACTTATACTTATTTTCAACCTAGTGCTTTGCTCTCTCTCTTTGCTATGACGCATATCCCTGAGTCTGGTATCTCTCTCATTTTATTTCTCCAGAGAATAAATCTGCATTGTCCTGTTGGGGGAACCTAGGGTGAGGCTAGTATCCAGCTAACTTGCATATAGACGTCTAGTAAGTCTCCCTGTTTTTCAGGTCTATAGCTGATAATTGCTTCAGAGGTACCTGGTGCTTCAAGTACAGAGATTCTTGGGGATAGTGAAGGGCACATCATTTTTCAAATTGTCTGTAACGTCCACTGTGGATTATAATTCCTCTGCTCCAAGTCATTTATTCCCTGTCCACTTTTGTCTTCTGAAAACACCTTGAAATCTTTTGTATACTTTTTGTCTCCTCTCTGTTGACTTTTTTAGATTAACACTTATTTCTTTCCTATCATTTTAGAAATATTTTGGAAAGAAGAAAAAATAAACATCTGTGGTCAGTCCACCATCTTTTTAATTGAAAGTTGGTTATCAGCATTTTCACTAAGCTTCCCGAGTGATTCTGATGCATATTAAAATGTGAGAATCACTGGTTCAGAGCTTGAAGGGGACAGATTGTACCTGGGGTAAAGCTTTTGGGTGATTTTCAGGGATCTCTCTTAGTACTATCTTATCTTTGGATTAAATTAGGCCTGTGCCTCCTCTTTGGCATCAGTAGATCTACCTTACTTTTTCTCTGCTTTCTCTTGCTTCCTCCAGCTTCCTTGTTCATAAGCTAAAGAAAAGGCCATAATAGTGAAGAAAAAGTCTCCATTCAGCAAATTTTGATTGAATGCCTGCTCTGTGCCAAGCATTATGCTGTGTGTTGGGAAGATGATAATGAGCAAAATGGACACAAACTCTCCTCTCAAGGAGTTTACAGTCTCATTAGCCCTTCCAGATGATTACTTAGCTTTATATCATGTGTGGTATTCAGGGAAGAATGTATTACCTATTTAATCAGAATGGACCAGACTGGTTGTATGTCTATAGAGAAGTTGTATGTACTTCTGCAATTCAGTTCTGATGCACACCACCCAGGGTTAGTGTCAGACTGAACAGGTTTAAAGGCACAGTGCCCAATAAGACTGCAGTTATTTCAGATGCCAGCTGCAAGTTCTAGGTTCCCCAGCCCACCATCCTTGGCTGCAAATCCATGGGTTCTCATGACACCACGAAGTTCAATAATTTACCAGAACAACTCAGAACTCAGGAAAGTGCTATACTTAGGCTTTCAGTTTTATTATGAAGGATACAAATCAAGACAAGCCAAATGAAGAGACACGTAGGGTGAGGTCTGGGAAGGTCCTAAAAGCAGAGTCTCTGTGCCTTCCTGTGGAATCAGGGCATGTCACCCTACTAGCACATGCATGTGTTCACCAACCACGAAGCTCCACTGAGCTTCAGTGTTGTTTTTATTGGGGTTTTGTTATGTAGGCATGACTGAACTCAATCTCCTGCCTTCCTCCCCTCCTCACTGAAAGTTGTGCTCAACTCCATTGGTCTTTCTAGTGACCAGCCCCCAGTCTGAGTCATCTCACTAGCAGAAATGCATTCATGGTGGGCTCTGGCCCACTATGAATGACAAAGACACTCCTTTTCTATTATTTGGGAAATTCTAAGAGTTTAGAAGTTACCTCTCAGGAACCTGGGACAAAGACCTGACAAATTTATGTTATACAGAAATGCTACCAATTTTTAAAAACTGCCCTTTTTCCTTGCCATTGATTGGAAAGTTCAGGTTTGTTAACTTTGCAGTTGATGCTCTGATGTCAAATGGCACATTTTGATCAGCTTCCTACCTTCATTGCAGTAGAATAACACTTACAGTCCTAAAGGCAAGGACAGTGGTCACTTCAAAAAAAGTTGATGTTTAGGATTCTAGAGGAGTCAATGAAGACAGATTCTTGACATTTCTTTACCTAGGTCAAGGGTCGAGATAAACATATCAATAATTTGAAAAAGAAATGTCAAAAGGAATCAGAGCAGAACCGGGAGAAGCAGCAGCGTATTGAGACCTTGGAGCGTTACCTGGCTGACCTCCCCACCCTGGAAGACCATCAAAAGCAGAGCCAGCAGGTAGCAGCAATGTCTGGGCATACCTGGGGCAAGCAGGGAATGGCCAAGCAGGGGGACTTTCTCAGCCTGTGCTGTATGCAGTTACCCTGTGACTTCCTGAAAGGAAAATCCCAAAGGAGTCATGTATAGACTCACGTCTGTCAAATTTGCAACTGGACTGCAAATTCTTTGAGATACCCAGACAAAGTCTTCTTTGGCTTGTTGACCTAAGCCTGGGATCCTGTCTCTCAGCTTAAGGATTCTGAGTTGAAGAGCACAGAGCTGCAGGAGAGAGTGACTGAGCTGGAGAGTTTGCTGGAGGAGACGCAAGCAGCCTGCAGAGAGAAGGAGGTTCAACTGGAAAGCCTGAGACAGAGAGAAGCAGAATTCTCCTCCATTAGACTTAGGTAAATACCCCTGTGGGATTGAGGGAAAGGGTGGATAGGTAGGTTTGGTCCTGGCTACCCTACTCGCTACTTATGTGACCCAAGGCAAATCACTTTACTTCTCTGAGCTTCGTTTTCTCAGGATTGTGAGTAATAGAAAAGCTGCCTATGAGCAGGAATATGTCCTTGAGATGGATTGTGGGGCTGTGTAGTGGTGCAGTGGGGGTTTCTCATTGTATCCTTTGGAAGGATCCAACCCAGTGCCTGGCATAATATATTACTGGATAATAATCCTTGAGTATGTATGTGTTGAATGAACAGAAGCACTTTATAAACTGGGAGATGAGTTATCTGTATATTTGCAAAAGTAGATTCTGGTGCTGAGGTCTAGGGGTTATCCACGTTTCAAAACTTGTAAGCTAAAGGCTGCCAGGAGCATCTCTTTCTCCTCAGCCCTAGGGATTGCTCTCCATTGTCATGATAGGTTCTGAGAACAAAACAAGATGCCATAATGTACTCTCAGGGTGTCTTGGGAGCCTCCTCCATATTAATAGCAGTTTCTGAAAATATAATGGCTGTTTCAACAGCCACTTGGACCAAATCCAGTTTCTAATGGGATGGATTGGATTTCTGATCCCGTGTTCAACCATAGTGACCCTGTTGTTTATTCTGAGCAGATCGGCCATGATGAAAGTGATTGTGGAGATCTGTTGGAGGAGACTGTTGGTTGGAGTCAGAAGTCAGGTTAGGGGACAAAGTTGACTTTGCCCCAGACTGTATGTGCCAAGAAAAAAGGAGATTTTTTTCTGTTTTCCAGAATTTCTACAATATACATGTATGGCTTTTATAATCTAAATACATGCAATGAATGTTTATTTTTAAATATCAAAACAGAATAAAAGAGCTTTGGGCAGGTAGAAACTTGGTGGCACATCATATAGATACTGGTCTCTAGCGAAGGACACTCACATACACTGAGCAGCTTCTGTGTGGCATGAGCTAAGACATTATCCCCAGCCATGACGTGGAAGGGCCTGAGTCTCTTGCCCCAAAACATTCAGTAAATAGCAGAATCAGGAGTCAAAGCCACATTTCTCTGACTTCAGAGTTCTTAAAGAGACCACTGTCTTTCAGCCTGCAAGATAAGCAGAGTGCGGAGGAGGCCAGTGGAGAAGGTCCAGCCCAACAGGGAGAAGGTCCAAAAGTAGAAATGGAGTCCTGGCAGAAGGAATGCAGCTCGCTCCGAAAGGTGACTGAAGGTGTCCAGGCTGTAAGGGGGTAGGCTAAGAGGAAAGAGAAGATTGTATATTGGGAAGGAATCATGAATTTCTGGCCCTGGGCCACCTAGGGTCTGCTACCCTGAGTTTTTTTCTCTTTTCTGAGAAGTAACCCCTGCACAATAAGTTTGCATTTTAGATATTCATCCTTATGACAGGCAAGCAAAGTTAAGGGGGAACATGCCTCTGAACATCCAGACTAGATGCTCCAAAATGGTGTACTGAAGCTTGGTACACTTCCTTCATGGCTCAGACCCCATGTAAGAACCTCTTGCATTGGGCAGGTGAGCTGGCCCTAATTCAGCAGAGGAGAAGGAGCAAGGACCTGCTGGTGAGACTGATCACAGGCTGGCAAAAATGAAGACCCAGAAATGGTTCAGAGAATACCCAAGGTCTCAAAGGACAGGAAACTGGGCCTGTTTAGCTTCTCTTCTAGGACAGTCAGTGTGACCAAAGCTATAAGTAACAACAACCATCGCAGCCCTGGATAGAGCAGGCTTCATTAAAGTGAATTTTTAGTCATGTTGTTTACTAAAGAACCAGAATGTACAGTGGCTGTATATAAAGCTGATTCTGCTGGCCTACAGTCATCGGGGTGAGGGTCTCCGCCCTTCCACCCCAGTAGTGGTCATTGGGTCCACACTGCATTCCTGTTTAACTCTTTGTGACTGGAGCACAAGAGTGTGAAGCTAGTTAGCCAGGATAGGGAATTTGAGTTATAGTTCTGTAGGTAGAGCTAACTTGCCTTCACCCTGGTCTCTATTGACTGTCTGTAGCCAGTGGGGCTAATAGCCAGACCACTGATCCTAGCGCAGCGTCTTGCCCTATGGCTTTACCATCAGCCTATGCTTACAGCCTTTCTTGGTGACTTTGCCTTTCAGATTGTGGAGAAGCAACAGCAGAAGATGGATCAATTGCGTTCACAAGTACAGGTGATTTGGAGTCCTGGGACATGGTGGGCAGAACTTTAGTGATGAAATCTCTAGAATTCAGCCAACACTTTATTCTCTGCCATGCAATTTTCTTGGTGTTAGGAGTACAACAAGAATGAGACCTGATCAGTGCTTTTAGCCTACAGTCTTGTTGGGAAGGGCTTTCAGCACCGTACTGTGAGAGCAGTGTCCATGTTACCCTGAGAGAGCATGGAAGAGTCAGTGGGAGTCAGGGTCAAGGAAGGGTTTCTGGAGATCATGAGCCTTGAAGGAGGAGGAGGAGCCAGCCAGGCAAAGAAGAGGAGCTAGATAGGATGGTTTTGGAGTTCTAGATAGAAGGAACAGCACGGGTGGGAACATGGAGGCATGAAACAGGGTTTGAATCTGGAGCCGCAAGCAGTTTTTGTTGGAGTAAGGTGGTGAATGGAGATCTAGGCTATGGGAGGCTTTGTTTCTTCAACTAATGTAGCTTGTATTCTTTAGGGAAGTGATGAGAATCTACTATAGCATTTCATTGGGGTGTGATGTGGTCAGGTTTGCAACTCAGACTTGCTTGTGGAAGAAGATTCGCACTTGGAGTGAGGAAGGCTGGAGGCTAGTGGACGATTGCAGAAATCCTAGTGAGATGATGAAGGAACCTGGCATAAGGCAGCATAACAAGGAGGAGATGTGAGGGGATAGATGGAAGTGAATCTTAGGAGGTAAAATTGAGAGGAATCAGTGACTAACAAAGTGAAGGGAGTTGAAGAATAAGGAAAAATCAAAGATGACTCCTGGTTTCTATTTTAGGCCGGAGTGGGAGTGTCCCTAATTGAGTTCTCCGAGAAATTCTAGGTAAAGTAGGTTCACTTAGGTTCTCTTTGGATTCTAAAAGAGATTTTCACACCAAAATAGGTGAGATGCCCTCACTCTGAGTAGCAACTGACAGCTGAAGTCCTGCCTTTGCCATTTTGTGGGTCTGGCTCTGGCTGTTCGGTTCTCACCTGTTTCAAGTCCTGTAAGGAGATAGTCAAGCCTAGTGAGTGTTTTATATACCCATTTAGAATCCCAAGTTTTTAAGACTTTTTACTGGAGCTCAAAGTAGATTTCCTGGAACCCTGAGGTTCCACGAAAGTTGAAAAAGTGCAACATTTTAAATGGTACGTTTACCCATGAAAGACTTCTTAGACAAATTAGAGTGTCATGAATTTACTGGAATTAGGTGGATTCAACATGGTTGCCTTGGGCATTTCATGGTGATGAGACGTTCTCCTTGGCAGTTACATTTTTTATTTATACAAAATGGGGAAATTCAGACATTTTTTTCATACTTTATTGGTTCAAGTCAGTTTCAGAATTGGGAGGAAATTGGAATGAATAGAGTGAGAGACAGGAGATAATAAACATAAAACCTCCTGCTCCCTGACCCTGACCACCCCTACACGCACATACACACACACTCTACACAGTGTTGTCAAGGCACTTAGCCGTGAGCTCCTCAAAGACAGGGACTGTTTGGTATTCTTTTCAGTATCCTCAGTGCCTGTCAAAGTAAGTGCTTAATAAATATTGAACTCAACTGAGTGGCATGTTCCCTGCCCTCGAGAAAGTTATGGTCTGGTGGAGGGAGGAATCGTGTGCCAGTCAACAAATGTACTCATGAGCTATGATGGGGCTAGAAGTAGCAGGGCAAGATTAATTGGATCTGATTTGCAGATTAAGGAAGGCTAAGGTGGGCCTTGAAGGTTTCCTTGGTGACAGGCAGAGCAGAAGAGGAGGCTGAGCAAAGGGGAAGAGGAGTGAGCAACAGCATTGGAGCTGGAGCCCTCAGGGATAACAGCCAGTCAGTAATGCTGTGTGGTTGGAGTGGAAGCTGTGTGGAGGGTAAAAAAAGATATGGCTAGAAAAGTAGGTAGGGGCCAGACTGGCCTGGAATGCTCTGCTGAAGAGCTGGCCTCTATTTGGAACATGGTCAGGGGCTATAGGAGGGTTTCAGTGGAAAGTCACAGATCAGGGCTGTTATACGATAATCTCTTAGCATCAGTGTTTGCATAGGCTGGGGCTTTACTATGTAATCCAGGCCAGAGGTGATATGGTCTGAACCAGACTTGTCACCCCTGGTGTGTTCTCCCACCACTGCTTGATGTGGGATTCAGAGCCTAGAGCAGGAAGTGGCTCAAGAAGAAGGAACAAGCCAGGCCCTGAAGGAGGAGGCCCAGCGGAGGGAGACAGCCCTGCAGCAGCTGCGCACAGCTGTGAAAGAGGTGAGTAACATGAACTAGGCTTCTTGGTACTGCCTCCACAAACCTGATTTCTCTGTGTACCCTCCCCATCCCTGCTCCCACAAGAACCCCCACAGTTGAGAGGTCCCTGCTGAGCTTTTTTTGGCAGAGGAATCAGAAGCAACATTGCACCATCCTTTGTATTAAAGGTCCTAAGCCTGTCTTAGAGTGGCCATAATTACCCAGGAGTGCTCTTTGGATGTGGAAAGTCATTCTCTCTCCTCTTGTCTTCCTGCAGCCACACATTAGTATGGTTGGGGAGGAGCGGTTCAAGAAGACTGAGGGTTTGGTTGTCCTCATGGAGTAAACAGAGCTGTCAGCAGGGGGCAACCAAGTTCGCTGGCCAAGTACCTAGGAAGGAGTCTCCCAGAGCTAGGACTGTCACGTGGCCCAGAGTGGGTGTAAAGGGCTGGGACTGGAGGAGGAACTCTCTTCAGTGTCTTTAAAAGAGAATAGAGGAAGGGAGGGAAGGAGAGTGGGTTAAGCTGTTCAGGGAGAGGTGGGAAGGAAAGAGACAGATGTACATGAATAGCTGGTCTATGTAGTAACTCCACTGAGGGGAAGCTTTGAAAAGGCAGGATACGTTCCAGCTCTGTTTTCCAGGTCCCCAGCTTCTCCAGCCCCCTGTCTAGTGGCCACTACCTGTCATGTTGTCTTTCTTGCCCCCTTTATCTGTCTGATACACTCTGATCAGGCTGGCTGGTGGCCACTTTTGTCCGGGTGGCAAGGAGAGATTGAAACCAGTGTCTCCTCAGATTTCATGGTTCACGTTAAGCCTTCTCTAATAGCCTGGCTAACAGAGTTGGCTGAGGGACTGGCTTCAGATAGAGTTCTGAGGGGCGGGAGTATCTTCTCTGGTTCCTGAACAGAAACCTGAAGGCTGATGACTCAGTCTGCTGGGGAATGGTTTCCTCTCCAGTGCTGGAGCCCTGAGGGCCCAACCTACCTGCAGGAGAGACTAGGCCTGATATTGTTGGGGGTGGGCGGGGAACGTCGCCTGTGACTCATAGCCTCCCCACCATACACACATATATACATATATACACACTCATGCACAGATAGTCGGTCTTTCCCTGGGGCTGGGTTAATGTGCTTGTCTGTCTATTCAGCTTTCAGTGCAGAACCAGGACCTGATTGAGAAGAATCTGACGCTCCAGGAACACCTACGCCAGGCCCAACTAGGGTCTCCATCTTCACCAGATACTGCCCAGCTGGCATTTGAGCTGCATCAGGAGTTATCCAGTTGCCTTCAAGATCTGCAGGCAGTCTGTAGCATTGTGACCCAGAGGGCCCAGGGCCGTGATCCCAATCTCTCCCTACTCCTGGGCATTCACTGTGAGTCCTCAGGCCACTGCAGGACCCAGGAGAGAGTGGTTTTCATTCTCTTCTCACCCCCATCCAACTCTCCCGTCTTTAGGGTAACGTGTGAACAGAGCTGTGTAGGCCTGGCCACTGCCCTCTTTGGAGTTCATGTGTTTTGCGAAGGATGTTCAGTAAATCTGTTTTGGAAACAGGCATCCTTGAGGGGTACCTGGGTGCAGAACAAACAAAAAGTGGCTCTTAGGCAGCAAGTTTTCAGCCCGCTGTCCCCAGCTGCTTTTTTAAAAGTGTCATATCCCAAGATCATGGGCCCCAGGGTACTGCCTATCCACACTGCCCCTCCATGTGAAAGTGTCTCCTAGCACACTTGCTAACACTCTCTCAATACTCTCCTCCCCAGCTGCACAGCACCCAGGGACTCAGCTAGATTTGCAGAAGCCGGATGTGATCAGGAGGAAACTAGAAGAGGTTCAACAGCTGCGCCGTGACATCGAGGACTTAAGGACCACCATGTCAGACAGATATGCACAGGACATGGGAGAAAACTGTGTCACACAGTGAGGAATGCTGGGGGTGGGATAGGCTGTATTCCTTCAGGGAGGATCTGGTTTGCTGAGAGCCCAGTCCGGCAGGTCCTGCCCTGACAGTCTCCTGCCTCCTGTCTGCTGCTGTTCCCAGAGAGGAGGTGAAGGGGAGGTAAGAGCCTACATCTGGGGCCAAGGGCTGATTAGGGAACTGTGCCTGCCCTGCTCCACACTGGCTTTGCCTTGTTGGGTTGCATTTGTTCTCTCATCTTGATTTACCCTTTGAGGGGGAGTTACTAATTAACTTTTGCAGGTCGACTGATAAGTCCTCACAGACTGTTCCCAGCTCCAGGCAGACGTCAAAGGCAAACAGGCTGCTCACATCCCTTCTCCATCCTCTGGGATGGATCCACATTCATTCCCACTCCATGCCTTGGTCCTGCTGATGCCCAGAGTTCATTAGAGGGGCCTGGAAAGGCTGAGTACCAGTAACAGTGGCCATTTGAGAATTCTAAGGCCCCATATGCCAGCCTGCCTGGGAGCTGAGCTGGCTTTCTGGGTTTTCTTAGGCCCAGTTTCACTGCTGCTTCCTCAGGGCTCTTGTTCTCATAGACGCCTCAGGGTGATCTATTCATTAGCAAAGCACTCACTAGAATGGGAGGCCTGGGGGTTATAGCCAGGGCTCCTTCATCTGTACTATCAAGTCTATCACAGGAAACCCTACTCTCCAGGTGCCCTGTCCCCTTAGGACCCTAGCCATGTGGTTAACACAGCCCCTTTGCCTTTGTTCTCAGGCTGTCCATGTAGCCCTTTTCTTGGGCTTTGAGTGCAAAGTCTTCTCTATGGTTCTGGGTTTGGGCAAGATTTTCCCCCAGAATACCACAGGGCATCTGTCAAGCTGCTCAACCCCTCCCCTTGGGCTCGGGCCGGCGCCCAGCCCTCTCATTTGTGCCTCTCTTGTGTTTGGAGATGGAGGTCCTTTCCCTTTCCTGCTCTGGGCTCTTTGAGAGTTCAGAGTACCCAGTACGGGCTGGCTTTAAGGTACAGCTTTTAGTGTTTTCAGTGGAGGAGGGCGTTGTTTGTTTCTTCGGGCCTGTGGACCCTCTGCTTTCTGGTTTCTCTTGCCTCCTCGATTGGGGAGCATCTCACAATTGTTTGTATTGGTTGTTGGGGTGACTGCAGGCCTCCTCTGGATCTGGAACCAGGCCAAGCTGGGCTGTGTGGGGATGGGGAAGCCCAGAGTCAGCCACTACTCGATTCTTGCTAAGCTTTGGGCTATCAGGGCAGCATCCTGGACCTCACTCCTAGGCCTGAATGAGACTCCTTATTAAGTGTTTTTAAAGTTTGTGTTTTATTTATGGAGTGACTTATTCCTTCCATTCAGAACAGCCCCACCCAGCCATCCCCTCAGCCTCTGGGCTCCTGCCTCCTAAAAGCAGAGCTGCCTGGTTGGTCTCCACCCGAGTTGGGAGCCCAGCCACCATGCTCACGGGTATTTTTCCTCATAAAGTTTATAAGCAGTTATTTATATGAATCTTTGTTATGTCAACTGGTTTGTATTGCCTATTTTGATTACAAAATAAAACATTTAACAGACTCCTTAGTTTTCCATTGCTTTCCATCACCACCATCCCCTACTCCACCCCTCATTTTGGCTTGTTGGAGCCAAAACCCTGGGTGTTTAGCCAAGTTCCCCAGAGAGCTGCAAGAAGGGACCTTTCGCAGGTCCAGCCTCACGTCTACATCTCTACCACTTCCGCTCCCCTCTCATTCTATGAGGACAAATAAGATCTCTTCCCACACCGCTGTCTATTGGGCGAAACTGCCCTGAGTCATAGAGCAAGTTTGTCATTGGAAGGAGTTTCAGTAATCCTCTGAGAGAGGAAGTCTGCTGCCTCTGGATTGCTGTGAAGAAGTGGCTTCCCCAAGCACTGCAGGGCACTGTTTGCCCCAGGGAGCTAGGGCTGTCTTCCTGGACTACTCTCTGAGCCCTGGACCTGGGGGGACTTCCGAGGGGTGTCATATCCAACCCAAGACAGAGAGCTGAGTCTCTAAAGCTGAGCTGGTTGCTGGAGTCTGCTCCCTCCAACCCCCCTGAGTTTTTGCTGGGAGTAGGAGCAGTTTTGAAGTGCCATCTGCATCAGGGAGTTGGAACTGAGCTGGGGCCACTCCAAGACCAGCTGCTGTGGATCTTTAGCAAGGGCCCAGGCTCCCAGGAGTCCTGACACCAACCTCTGCAGCCACCCTTTGCAGAGCTAGTAGCCTCTTAACCTTGCCTCCATCTGGCTCCTTGAGGGTGTGGCCCTGTCTTCAGCCACCACTCTTTCTTGTCTAAACCTGCCTATTTGAGTGGAGAGGAAGTGTGGGGAAAATCTCTTAAGCGGGGCTGTTCCTGTTTTGGTGTGCCTCCTGTCCTGTGGAGTTAGCCATGTGTGGGTGTCCCCCGAGGGTGTGGGGAGGGGTTCCGTGGAGCGAGGTTCGCTAGCTTGGGAACTTCAGGTTTGGAAACAGCATAAGCCTTCAAAGCCAAGCTGTGCTACGTGCTCTCGTGGCTCCGAGGTGGGTAGTGGAGTGCAGCAAACCCGGGCGAGGCTGAGGAGCAGGCTTTTGCCAAACCTTCGCCCCTGCCCTCCCGGCCTTTCCCGCCACGGGGTCTCTCGGCAGCCTCAAACTGTGAGCCCCAGATCGGGGGAGGGCCGAAGGGGGAGGTACTGCGAGGGACTGGGGTCCTGGGCCCGTCCGGCCCCTGAGCGGGAGGGGGGTCGGCGGCGCGCTGGGCGGGGTCGCTCAAGCCACGCCCCGGCCGCGCGCCTGCCCGCGCCGCCCATTGGTCCCGAGAGCAGTGACTCGCGGGCTGAGCAGGAAGGAAACCGCTCCCGAGCGCGGCGGCGTCGTCTCCAGGCCGTACAGCTGCCGCTCCCGCCTCCCGTCCGCCTATCGGCCCGTCCGTCCACCCGCAGCATGAGCGGCCTGCGCGTCTACAGCACGTCGGTCACCGGCTCCCGCGAAGTGAGTGCGCGCCCGGGGCCCGCGCTGCCGGAGAGCGCGGGCAGCCGAGTCCCGGTGCTCCGGACCCGTTGCCCGGGACCCGCCCCCAGGGCGAGGGCGAGGGCGAGGGCGAGGGCGGGGCTAGGGGGGCGACGAGGTGGGCACGGCCTCTTGGGTGGGGTCCAAGGGTGGGCTTCACATCCCCATCCTGAACCCCTTCACTGGGCATCCTGGGTCCTCAGCAGCATCAGCGCGCCCACGGGATGCCCACGCCCATCCTCCGTCACCCGGACATCCATTCTCTGCACCCCCACTACCAGCTGACCCTGACCACGGCCTTATGTTGCCCTGTCTCTCCTCCACCGTGTGTGTACTGAACCTGGGGCGGGGGTGGCCCCCTACCAGCCTCCACCCAGGCCTGCCCTGCTTTTCCTTCGCTGAGCTCCTGGCTCTCCCCATGCTGAACTTTATCCCACTTCCCTTCATTCTGACTCCTCTCCCCCATGGTTGGTGGTCCCACTCTCATCCTGCACCACCGAAAGCCTGACTCATCCTCCCAACTCCTAGTGGCCAGAACCTCCCCCAGGGTGTGGAGGGGGACAAGGGACAAAAGCTCCTGGCCACAGCCCTTTTCTCTCTGCCTAGGGTTGCCCCCATAAGTCCTCCAGCATGCTTGCTAACCCCTGCCTGCCCTCTGCCCCCAGATCAAGTCCCAGCAGAGCGAGGTGACACGCATCCTGGATGGGAAGCGCATCCAGTACCAGCTAGTGGACATCTCTCAGGACAACGCCCTGCGGGATGAGATGCGAGCCTTGGCAGGCAACCCTAAGGCCACCCCACCCCAGATTGTCAACGGGGACCAGTACTGTGGGGTATGGGCCCAGGGGTTGGGGGTGGGGGAGTGTTGTAGGAGGACCCCAGCCAGAGTCACACCTGAGACAAAGCACCAGCACTCAGGTGACCACCTCTTGCCTCCCTCCCCCAGGACTATGAGCTCTTCGTGGAGGCTGTGGAGCAAAACACCCTGCAGGAGTTCCTGAAACTGGCCTAAGCCAAGCTGGCCCCCTCGACTCCATCACCACATTCCCCCCAGGCATCACCTGCCCAGCCACGAAGGACCCTGTGACCAATTCCCTGTTATTCCTAACCTTCTGGCCTTGGAGCCCCTCCCCTAACCCAAGCCCCTTCTCCTCCCCTGTTGCCCCCTCTCCCCATTTAAAGGCCACATTCCTTACCCACTAGTCTCAGAAATTGTCTTAAGCAACAGCCCAAGTGCTGGCTGTCCTCAGCCAGGCCCTGGGGCTGCCACCCTGCCTGACACTGGCTGATGGGCACCTATGTTGGTTCCATTAGCCAGGGCTCTGCCAAAGGCCCCGCAATCCCCAACCTGGGACCACCCTAGAGACAATTAAATGTCCCATTCCATTAGCACCGTGTCTGTTTGGTGTGGTCTGGGCATCTTGAGTCCCTGCTTTGAGCAAGGCCGATAGTTGTGACTGTGCTGAGGCCGTGCTCCTGTGGGCAGGTGGGTCAAGCTGTTCTGCCTGGCGCATGTGTGTGTGATAGTGCATGTGTATGGATATATGGCCGGCACATGCATACCTGTGTGGACCAGTGGTTTCTGGTGACAGTGTGGGTGAGTCCCTCTCCAGTTCACATGCGTGTGATGGTGTCCATGCCACGCCTATGCCTTGGTGTGTACTGCACATTTGCATGCCTGTAGTAATGTGGCTGTCTGCCTATGTTCCAGCAGATTGGTTAAGTGTGGGTGTGTCATGGGAGTGGGTACACAGCTGTAGTTCTTCCAGTTTGGGGACAGTGGGGACAGTGGCTTTGTGCATAGCATTGAGGAAGTGTCCCCACATGCTTGTGGTTCTGTGCATATCTGCACACAGGGATCTGCTGGCTGCACAGTTGCACTCATGAGGCTCTGCTACCCCAGCTGAGGCTGAGGTGGGGCCCACCTTCCCTCCACTGGATTCACTTCCCTCCACTGGATCACCTTCCCTCCACTGGATCGGCTTAGCCCTTCTGGGGAAAAGGAGGAATCTAGAGGACAAAGACCCAGAGTCAGGCCAGCCAGCTGGGGATCAAGTTACGGAGGGGTGGGTCGGCACTGCCCACTCCCCCGGCCCAGCTGGGCTGCCCTGCCAAGAGAGACTCAGGGAGCAGCCGGTGTCTGTGTCCATGTTGGGGCAGGCGCTTTATTTGGAGCAGGGGCCGGGGGCAGGCGGTGGGGCCCGGGGCGCCCGCAGCAGCAGTGCTGCGTTGGGTACCAGGCCTGCAGCCTGCAGTGTGAGCGTGTTGTCGTGGTAGACTGTAGGTGGGAACGTACTGAAGATCTCGAAGGTGGTGGCATCCACGGCCCTGGGGACCCGGAAGAATGGATCAGGCTGGGTCACGGGGCCAGAGACCCCTGCAGCCACCAGCCCGCCCCATGCCCACCTGGCCTGTGCAAGCAGGGTGCGCACATCGCCGACAGTGTCCTCGGGCCGCATCATTAGGAGGAAAGCCTGCTCGCCATTCTCAGACTTGATGCGCAGCATGGAGAGCGGAGGCGCTGGTGAGTCGGGTGACTCTTGGCTCCTGCCGGCCCAGAGGCTGTCAGTGCCCACCCTCCCCCAAAGCCCAACCCAAAAGGTCCTCGCCTCTCCATTCTGCCCTCACCTCTCACGCTCAGCAGCCAAGGCAGGTGTCTCCACTACGATCTCCTGGATCCGGGCAGGCAAGGGGCAGCAATTCTGGAAGCCGTTGATGGAGAGTAGACAGAGCTCTGGGTCCTGCCTGAGTCACACCCTTCCCCTCAACCCTTAGAGGGGACTTATCCCTGGTCCGGGATGGATGAAACCAATGAGCCAAACGGGGAGGGGATGTTCTGTGTAAACTGGGGTCCAAGGAGAGGAAATGGAAGGGAAGCTTTGGGAGGTGGCCGCACTATTCCCCCCCAGAAGCCTTGAGGTTCCTCAGTCTAGTGGGGGAGACAGAACCCGACACAGATATGACCAGGCTGGACGCCTAACCCAGTATGAGTCTGGGAAGGGTTCCCTGGGGAAATGACACCTGAGCTATGACTAAGAAGTGAGAAGTCCTTAGAAATGGAATTGGGGGGATAGTCCAGAGAGCATGGGCAAAGATCCCCAGGTCAGTGAGGGCTTCCAAGAGGAGGTGATACATTTGGGGAAATGTCAGCAGTTCCAGTGGCTGAAGCTAGGAATCAGGTTGGAGTGGGGGAAAAAAAGGTCAGAGGTGGGAAGAGGACCAGCAACAGATGGCCTTGGGTGCTGAGATAAGAGCTTGGCCTCACCCAAGATCCACTGGAGGGTTTCAACAGGGAAGGGCCAAGATGCAATTTACATTTTCAAAAGAGCACAGAGGCTGCTGGAGGAGGATGGCTGGTGGGGCAGGAGGCCAGTGAGGGGCCCTTGCGTTTGTCTGGGAGAGACGCTCTGGAGCCTAGGCTAAGGCGGTGGGCAGTGGGAATGGAGAGAAGGGATAGAGTCAGGAAAAGTTCTGGGGATCAACAGGTCAGACAGCATTTGGCAGTATGGGGTGAAATGTGCAGTCCTGGGAAACTGAGGTCTGGTACCTTTCAGAGGGAGTAGCAGCAGGACGGGGAGTGAGGAGAGAGGTTGAAGAGTTCTGGGAGGGCCAGAAAGGGGTATCCAGGACTGAACTGGATATTTGGGTCTGGACCTTGAGGGGTGGCCTGGGACTTGGGCTAACCCCCAGCCTAGACTCTGACTTTCCCCTTCTTCCAGCCACACCCCTGCCAACCCAGCTGCTCTCTGGGTCCCAGCCCAGAGCCCTCACCAGCTCCAGTTTCTGGGAAGCAGTGGAACAGCTCTGAGGGACTCATCTCTCCGTCTAGGCTCTCCTCAGGGGCCCCCAAGCCTGAGCCACTGCACTGGTAGGCTGGGCCAGGGTTGATGGTAAAGCCCCCTAAGAAGGCTGGGATAGCTAGGGCTGGCCTCACCTGCAGGGTGTCCCGGATGGGGCCCCGGATATCAATCACCTCGCCTTGCCGGATCACAAACTTGGGGAGTTTCTTCAGAAATTTCTCGGCAGTCATCTTGGAGCCTGTAGGGAGGGCACTGGAAGCCTTGGCCTGGGGAAGGACTGTTAGTGATGGTGGAGGAGGCCACCTGGAGCTTGTCTTGCACAGCACCCCCACCACCTAGCTCAGCCTCAAGGCTGAGCTCACCTGGGTGCTCCATCCTGTCCAAGGGCTTGCGAATCCTCTGCCGGCCCACCACGCGGCCCTCACCTGGGAACGGGTCCAGCCCATTCTCTGGGTAGACCTGATTGCGCAGGTCACTCACCTGGCAAGAAGGAAGGGAGACAGCGGCGGGCCCAGCTCTTCAGCCCTGGGCTGCACCCCACCCACCTTGCCCAAACAGAGGCCCCAGGAATAGGCCCAAGGGACGGTCTGGTGCAATCTCCATTTTACAGGTGAGGAAACTGAGGCCCTGGGAGAGAGCAGAGGAGCTACGGTTCATGCTGCTATTGCCCACCTGGGCCCTGCTCTTCCTGCAGGCACCCCTCATCATGCCAGCTGAAGCCACACTATTAACATCCTCCTCAGGAGCCCCTCTCAGGAGCCGACTGGGAGGGGAGGGATGGGGGTGTTAGGAGAGGGCAAAGCTTGTCTTGGCATGGACTGCCTCACACACCTCCAGTCATGACTCATGCTATTTTCCAAGACATGGTGGCACACACTTCCTCACATGCCTTCACTGGGGAACTAATGCCACCCTCGGGGACACTGCCTCATGAATGCCCATCACAGCATCCTCATCTCACCTCCCACCCCCCACAGCAGGGGACCAGCTCCATCTCATGTCCCTTAGTCCCAACATTTTCCCCCCATAGCACTACCCTCCACTTCAACCAGATGGCTTCAGGAGCCTCTGGGGGAAGCCGGGCCACTTTTGCATAGACTCCTCAGGGACCCCAGGCTGTCAAGGTTTCCTGAATGCTGGGAAGGAGGGGCAGTGGTCACACACAGCTGAAGGCTGTGCCTTGAGAGTACCAGCAGGGGGCGCTGCCTGCTGCTCAGCCACAGGCCGTCTCCCCTGCTGATGTGGCAACTGTGGCCATGCAGTCTCCCCCCTCCCTTCCCGGCCTGGCTTCAGGCTCACCCTCCTCCCACAAGTCATCAGACTGGGGTCCCCTGAAATGAGACAGTGGCTTCCCGCCTCAGACTGAATGAAGCCTGAGGAAGCTGTTTATGCCCACCCCCCTCCAAAATCCCCACACAGAGTAGGTGGTTTGAGGAGCAGCCCGTCACCTGAAAAGGGACCCCATCAGGGTACAGCCGCTGGAGCTCTGAGGGGAAGAAGCCATCCAATATATCTCGGAGGCAGCGCTGCAGGGGGAGAGGGAGGGTGAGGCCTGGCTGGACCTGTGCAGTGCCCCCCACCTTGCTTCCTGTCTGGATGGCACGCCCTGGGCCCTGGCACACTCTGGAAATATTCAGAGCCCCAGGACTTGGGTGGGGGTGCTTCTGCAAGTTGCACATGAGCCTGGGTGCCCGTGGAGTAAGCTGGGCTGAGAGTGACCTGGGACCCACCATCTCCAACTAATGGTGAGAAGGGGTGGGGCAGCAGAGTGGCCTGAGTGAGTACAGGCCTGTCTCCCCTGCCCCCTACTCCTACCTGTGTGGAGGGATCACAGAAGGGCCGGAAGGGCCCATCGAACATCATGATGCCATTCCGGTAGAGCTTCAGTGGGATGGGCTCAAGGACATGGAACTGCACTCCACCGGGCACTGGTGTCACCTGCATGTCACTGTCTACCAGCTCACTGAGATCCTTCAGGCTGGCCAGCAGCCTATCAAAGTCCACCTCGGGGGGCACCAATGAGTCCCCTGGCAAAGAGGATAGATACCCATGAGCCTCTCTTCATGGCTGCCGTGTGCCCTAGCAGCCCTGGCTTCCACAGCAATCTTTTGTCGAGCGCTCACTTTGTGCTGGGTGTTTAATATGTATTATCCCATTCTCGCTTCATACCAACGCTATGCTGCAGGGGCTACAATCATCCCCATTTTTCAGATGAGGAAGCTGAGGGTTAGAGAAGGTCAGTGGCTTGTCTAGGGATGCACAATAAATGGCAAGAGCAGGATCTAATCTCAGTGCTGTCTGTGTCAGGCACTGGCTTAGAAGCTGAAAAGCATTGTACAGAGCTCCCAGCTCAGGATCAAAGTTGTCTGGGTTCAAATCCCAGCTCCTCCACCTCTACTTGTGTGACCTTGGTCAAGCCATTTAATGCTCTTCATCGCAGCATCCTCTTCTAGAAGGGGATGATAATAGTGTCTGCCTCCCAGGATGGTTGTTATGGTCCAGGAGGATGACGAAGTAAGGGCCACCTGGGAACACGCACTCTGTCCATGTTAGTTATTGTTACCAACTCTACCTTGCACAAATGGACCTCAGGCCAACCCAGAGGCTATAAGGCAGGGGTTATTTATCTTCATTTTACACATGAGGAAACAGGCCCACAGAGATGATAAATGACTTGCCCCAGGCCACTTGGAAAGTTAGAAGAGGGTCTGACTACAGTCTGTTTTCCATCCATCTGCACCCTCAGGAGAGGGAGGCTGGGGTAGGGACAGATGGCTATTAGGGAAGATGTCGGGACAGCTGCTGGACAGAACAGATATGGGGCAGACCTTGGGCTGTGCAACTACTTCTGGGTCACAGACCCCTTTGAGAAGCTGACAGAAGCTTTGGCCTCCTCTTCCGAAAAATGTGTTGCACATACAGCTGTGCATAAGCTTCAGGGGGTGCAGATGGGGTGGGGGCAGCCGTGGCAGATGCCAGAGCAGAAAGGGCAGAGGGCAGGTGGGATGCTGGTGGGGGACAGGCTAGGGGTCTGTTCTCAGTCCTTGGAGGGACCTGGCCCCCAAGTAAGTCATCTACTAGGGTGTAACCCCACGAAACACCAGTGACTTTCTGGGTCTTCTCGGGAGCTGTTTTTCTCCAGGACAGCCAGGCTGCTGCAGGATGTGGGTCAGGACTCTGGGGACCCAAGTCCTTTCCCAACAGTGGTGCAGTGGCTGCTCTAAGTACAGATGTGGGCGGCCCTGTTTCCTGTTGTCTTCGCAGCTGCTGAAGCGATAGGCTCCAGCTGGCTTTCCCCTCGCCCCACATGTTGCACTGTTGTAGGGGCTGCACCTGCCCCCTCTCCTCCTGGGGTCCCCTGGAGTCCCTGAGATTCAAAAACTCACAGAACATCGTGGGCATCCCTGGTATGACAAGACACTGTTTTTCTTTAACAACTAACTACTTTCAGAAAACATTGGTAAACCTAAAACAACAGAAAAGCTCTCATCTCAGTCAACACCTGCCCCATCCCTACATTCTTACAGATGGAGCAAGTGAGGCCTAGGAAGGCCGGATGACTTGGCCCAAGTCAACACCACCTAGCAGAACCAGGAGGACCACTCAGATACACTGACTGCTAATCCAGCTGCCTCCTGGGGCAGGGCTTTTGCAGGGGCTGATGGGCATGGGGTGGTCCACAGGGGAAGGGGCAGGTGGAAGCCCAGGGGACAATGCCCAAAGACTGAAAGGGAAAAGAGAAGTTTGCAGAGAAAATCAGCCTGTAAGGCTCCCGGCCACTCGGGCTAGGGCTTGGAGAAGTGAAAGCAGGGCCGGCCGGGCAGGTATCAGGTGCAGCAGGTGGAAGCAAGATAAGGGGCCCAGGAGAAGGAAGGGTGGCGCTGGGCAAACAAGGGCTGAGAGAACAAGGCAGGAAGAGCCTGGCATCGCCACCACACAGAAGGGAGTGCTCAACAGAAGCCTGGCCCAGTGCAGCCAGGTCACATGGGGTGAGGAAGGTCAGAGGTCAAATGAGGTGTTCCTCTCTCGAGTCCCAGCTTTCCTTTCCATGGAGTGGGTAGATAATAGGAAACTCCACCCCGCCCACAAGGTCCAGCAGTGAACTGACAGTAGTGACACACGGGATTACTGCTCCCATTTTACAGAAGAGGAAATTGGGCCTTGAAAGGTGACATGCCCCAGGTCATGCAGCTTGCAGAGCCCAGGTGACTCCAACCGTGGTTCTCAGTGACCACACAGGCTGCCTCTCAGTGCTGGCTCTTCAGACACTGCTCACTGGGGTCCCTTTCCAAGGAGGGGTGCAGTGCAGGGAGATCATCTCTGAGGCCTCATCCGACCTCGAGAGCCCTGGATTTCATTAAAAAGGGGAGAAGGGAGGCATGGAACTCCTTGGCCAACTTCCGAGACCCTCAGAGCCTAGGGTCCCCAGCCTCCCCTCAATATGCTCCCTCTCTCATGCTCTGCAGCCATACTGCCAGGGCTTCTGCTTTCAAGCTGTGTGACTCTGGGCAAGTGGACCAACATCTCTGGACCTCGGCTTCGTCTTCTATAAAATGAGGACAATAACAGTTCCCACTTCACAGGATTGCTGTGAAGCTCAGAGGAACTGCCTGGCAGGTGGTGGCTATTGTCATTAACACCTGACACTCTTGCTCATCCCTGGGGTCTCTTCCTCTGAGAGGCCTTGCCAGGAGCCCTTCCCTCTGAGGCTGGGTCCCTGTTCCACTTGGATTCCTGGAGCCTTTGGACTCACTCCCTCTGCCCCATCACAGGCTGTTGTTATTTTCTGTTTGCTTGTCTTTCCAACCACACTGGTACTCCTTGAACGCAGCCTGGAGCATCCAGCACGTACTGGATCCATCTCTCCATCCCGCCATCCAGCAAATACGTCTGGAGCACCCATGCTCCACAAGGCCCTGAGAACCAAGGCTGTGCTCATGCCGAGAGTCCTGCTGTCCACAGGCTCATACTTGAGTGAAGGAGCCAGGGTGACAAATGGTGACAATGGCATGTGGTAAGTGCCACTGTGGGGGCCACAGAGCCCAGAAGAGGGCCAGACTCTGCCACTATCAGCAGATGAGTGGTGGGCCCACCCTGGGCTGGGAGGACCACCTGTGGCTGTGAAATACCGAGGCAGTGGCCGAGGTGCCTCAGCACTTCCCTTCACCTCAGGCAAAGGCTGCGGGACAGGAAATGGACCCACTATTTCCACAGACCTGCAAGCCAGGCCCTGCTCGGGGGCTTTACCTACATTCACTCTGCTCCTCAGAGGGGCCGCGGGGAGAAAACAGGCCCTGAGTCTGGTCACTGCCAGGGCCACAACCAACTCTCTGGCCCCTGCTGTTGAGCATCGCGCCACCCGTCCCCACCTCCTCCTGTGCAGAGGATTGTCCCAAGGTGCCTTGTCAGGCCTGGGCACCACCCGCCAATGACGTGCACGCACATGTGCCCTGGCCTATGGGTCAAGCACTGTGCTGGGCACTCAGGGCATAACAGGGGCTCACGGTCACCGTTCATCTACCACCGTCAGCCCTCGGGAACGCTCTGCGGGCGCTGTGGCATTCAGTGCTCTCGGTGGCCTAGGGCTCAGTCACACCACCTCCTCATTTCACAGATGAGGACTTGGACTCAGAGAGGTGAAGAGGTTTGCCCACACAGGGTCTGATCTAATCCAGGCCCCCGCTCCTCAGCCAGAGCCTTGGACGCTTTCCCTCTAACACAGAGTCATGTGCCGGGTGGTGGGGTGGGCGGGTGGAGCGCGGTAGGGGGCAGCTCTAGGGTGGCCAAGTGCCTGGCATGAGCAGGCATTCCATGCCCACTGGCTGAAGCAGGTTGGTTTGAGCTGAGCTTCAAAGGAGGGGAGGGAAGGGGGCAAGGCACCTCTGGGGCCATAGCACAGGCCTGGGGTCGGGGGCAGGAGGAGCCCAGTCTGCCTGGAGTCTAGGCCAGGCCAGTTCCAGGGGCCCAAATGTGGCCCAGGGACAAGGGAAGCTGGCTACAGCCCATGGAGTCAGCGCAGCTTCCTGAGCAGGGGTGGGAAGAGGCCCCCACCCAGATGCAGGAGCCTGGGGCTTGGGAGGTCGGGAGGTAGGGGCCGGCAGGGGGAGCGGAGATGTAGAGGGAAGGCAGGAACTTGATGAGATGAGGAGCTCAGAGCGGGAAAAGAAAGGAGTGAGGAGTTGACTGGAGCTGCCCTGAGGCTCAACACCTGGCCCCATGGTGGTGTGATCAGAGCAGGACTATCCCTTTCATGTGTCCGCACACCTTGAAGCACCCGGAACCCATCCTGTTTGATGCTCAATACCCTGGTGTGGAGGGGCAAATGATCCAGCCTGAGGCAAAGCCCTTGCAAGGCTTCCCCTCCAGTGAGGCCCCCTTCATGGGCCCAAGTGACCTTCCTCCCTAAGACAAGAGGCCCAGGCTCTAGAACATTGCAATCAGCCCCAGTCTGGCCCAACACAGGTGCCCTGGCTCCCCCGTCCACTGGCCTGCGGGGAGTACTATCCAACAGAGGGAGAGCCAGAGCACTGGGCCAGCCAGAAGCCAGCTTTGTGGACCCGAGGGCCTCTGGGGAGGAGCAGGATGGCACCTGGGAGAAGGCAGTGGGGAGAGGATGGGGAGGAGCCAGGACAGAGGGGGGTCCCAGGAGGAAAAGCTGCTGGAAATGAAAAACATGTTGTTCATCTGTCAGAAGAGCTAAATTGAGGGCCCTAACATTGAAGGATCAAAAAGCAAAAGGAAGGGATGCACAGAGGGAGCGCACGGCGGGGGCTTTCATGAGGGCCTTTAGCTTCAGAGCCAGCCCACTCGGAGCATAAACAGCACAGAGCAGACTCGGGGCTGCTCTCTTTTTTGGGGAGAGGGATAAGAATCCACAGAGCCAGGTCTGGAAACCAGCTATCTGGCCTGACCACCTCCCCAAAGGAGCAGAGAGGCCCCCCGGCCAGGAGGAAGGCTGGCCTCCAAGTCAGCAGGGTCATGTAACACCTGAGCCAGATCGCCATGGCAGGGCCCCAGGCGCAGTGCTGGCAGGCCTCTGGCCCTGGATGCCAGGAACAGCCGTTCTTACAGCTCTGGCAGTCCCCTGCCAGTACCTCCCCTCTCACCTGGGTGGGGGGTCCCTAGAGAACTCTTCCCACAGCATTCCATCTACGGCTCATTTAGTGTGATTAAGCTGTTGGCACGCCCAGGCCTGCATCGTCCTGGGCAGCAGAGCCAGGCCCCCACTGCCTCCCGGCACGGCCTGGTGCCACACAGCTCCCAGCTTTGGCATGTTTCAAATGGACTCAGCATCTTCCTCACAGTGAGCTCCCTAAGGTCATCCCTGACACTCCTCCCCTCCACTCCCTCCTGCACTATCAGTCTCCAAGGCCGTGGATTCTACCTCCTACATCTCTCTGCTCTGCCTCTTCTCACCATCCCCACCTGTATCTCCCTGATGCTGGACATCATCTCATCCTCCTGGATGACTCTAACCACCTCTCAAATGGGCTCTCAGCCTTAAGGCCTGCTTCCTTCACTCAACAGTCTTCAGACTTAAATGTCTCAGTTTACCCATCTGTAAAATGGAATAAGCCCTGGCCTATGTCAAGGAGATTTACAAAAATACTTTGAAAACTGCAAATGTTGGGGGATGGCCTGGTGGTGTAGTGGTTAAGTTTGCACACTCTGCTTTGGTGGCCCCAGGTTCGTGGGTTCAGATCCCGGGCGCAGACCTACATATCACTCATCAAGCCATGCTGTGGTGATGTCCCACATACAAGGTAGAGGGAGACTGGCACAGATGTTAGTTCAGGGCCAATCTTCCTCACCAAAAAAGAAGAAAGAAAACTGTAAATGTTGCATAAATGGGAAGTGATGTGTTTAGAACAAACAGTGAAGAAGTTGTGCCCTGAGGTTTAGGAGGATCTGGTCAAAGCTAAGTCTTGAACAGGAAGTAGTACTCTCAAGTTTTGAGTCTGGATTATCACTCAATAGGAAACCTATTAAATCAAGAGAGTGTGATCATCTTCCAAACAGTCCCCTCAGGAGCCATGATCATGTTCCCACAAGACCACCACTGCCTTCTGGAAAACAATGAGTACGAATTTGTTGGGCTGATAACTTGCAGGGTCAGTGCTGGGTACTCTACGTCTAACCCACTCGGGCCTCATAACTCTGTCAGGAAGAGCACAGCCCCATCTATGGATGAGGAACTGGAGGCCTGAGAAGGAAAGTCATGTGCCCAAGTCACACCTGGAAAAGGTGGTGGAGTGGGGATGAGCACCCAGGTTTGACTAGCTCCAGAGCCTACAGAAGTACCTTCTGGGCAAGAACTTCCCTTCTTTAAAGAGAACGGACCTGGCTTTCAGAAATGACCGGTTCTATGGGCCCAAATCTATAGGGCACAGCCCTAGATATTAGCAGTCGAGTTGAAAGTAAAAAGTGGTGAAGTCCCATAGAAGCAGGCAGACTTCCATGGCCTGGGTCGTAAAGGAACCTGGAAAGAGAGTCTACAGGGGGCGCCGAGCCCTGGAATTGAGGGGCAGCTTCCAAAGCAGAGGGATAGCTTTTAAAGGCAATGGCTTTTGGATGGATGATGTTTTGTAAACTATGGCGCCTGAGACAAATGAGGTCTTGTTACCTCCTGTTTCTCTGGGTCTCTGGAGGCTTTGAAAGATGAGCAAGCAGAAAGTCTGAGGCGAGACCAGAAGAAGAAAGTGGTGGCAGGTTAGGCTGTCGGCGATGGAGGCCAAGGCCTTCCCTCCCTGCCCCCATGTCAGAGGCAAGGTGTGGGATGTCTGAAGGCACCTTGTGCTTGGAGGGAAGGGCATGAATGAGACAGTCTCTGGACAGCTGCTGGCCAACAGGAAGCTGTTGGAGAATTCCCTTTGTAGGAAGGGCCAGGGGCAGACCCCCAATTCTACCTGGCTTCCAGAACTTCTTGGCCGTCATCCAGTCCTCCTCACCATCCTTGGAGCCTATCTTGTCCTCCGAGTCCTCCTGGTCCACGTGCTCACCCACCCACTGCAGGCCGTAGTCACCGAGGAAGCGCTGGGGGGAGAGGAGGGGGCGATGCTGGGGCCACCATCAGCTCAGCCCCTTCCCAGGGAAAAGGTGACATCAGCCCAGTCCCCAGCCTCAGCCCAGAGCTAAGTGGGCAGAGGGGATGGGCCCAGGGATCTTGGCCACTTCCTGGCTGTGACCTTGGGAAGCCACTTAACCTCCTAAAACCTCAGGTGCCTCCTTGTAGAATGGAGATGACAGCACCTGCCCCATAAGCTTGAGGAGGACTCAGTAAGATAATGCACGTCAAGTACTCAGCACAGTGCCTGGCACAAGTAAGAACTCCCTGAAGGCAGCCATTACGGCGGTGGGGACCCGGTGGTCTGGCTTGAGTGTGAGGAGCAGGGACACCCAGCTCTGCGGACTGAGAGGACACGCCACCCACACAGAGCCTGCCTAGAGCTGGGCCTCACATCCCCTTGGCCACAGGAAAACTTCTGAGTTGTCTACACTTCCTGTTGCTGCTTCCTCAGTTCTCTCTCCTCAACCCACCAACCAGGCCTCTGTCCACAACTCACTGAAACCGCTCATGTGCTGCCACCAACAGCCTGCCTGGTGCCAAACCCAGTGGGCACACTTCTGTCTTCAGACCTTGCAACACATGTTGTTCCTTTTCAGTTTCAAATTTCCAACCGTCTAACTTAGATATCTAACAGGCATCTCAAAACAGCCATGACTCCCCGACCCCACCTCCCAAACCTCTTCCCCTCCAGGTCTTCCAGCCTAATTCAACGGCACCCCCGCCACCCAGGGCTCATCCATAACCCATTCCTCTCTCTGCCCTGCCACGACTCACAGGCCTGTGGGCACCACCTCCAAAGCGGTTGGAATCCATCCACTCTGCTCCGTCTCCTCTGCCGCCATCCTCTTTCAAGCCACGGTCACTCCCTCCTGGGCAACTCAAACTGTGCTTCCACCTGCCTTCCCCCATGCACTCCGCCAACTGAAACCTTCCCATGGTTTCCCATTCTCAAGGAACAGAATCCAATCCCACACGATGGGCAATGGGCGAGCCCCTGTGATGTGGTCGCTGTGGCTTCTTCAGCCTCTTCTCGCTCTCCCTCTTGCTCCATAACCACCCACCAGGAGCCAAGTTTACACGGGGAAGTGAAGCCTTTCATCTCTTCAGCCTTTCCGTGGTCCCCTCCTCATTCTCTAGATCTTTTACCCAACGTCACCGCACAGAGTGGCCCAATTCCCAACTACTCTCGATCGTGTCACCCATTTAAATAGTTCACGTACTCTCTGTACTTGTTTATGTCTCTGTCCCCTACAGACTGTCAGGCCCAGGAGGACAGGGACCACATCCATATCTCACGCCTGGCAGGGTGCCTGGCACACAGGAGATACTTTGTATGAGTTTATTAAATTAACGAAGCAATAAAAGCATGAATGCTGTGAACATGGGAGCCGCGATGCCCTCTGCCCTGAGGCTCTGGGTCGCAGCCCTCACCCACTGTGGGAGCTGCTCAGAGAAGCCCCATGGGCTGACAGCATTGCCAGCAGGCTGCTCAGGGAGCAGCTGTGTTTACCCTGAGCCCCAGGTATGAACAGGCCCAGGTGGGAAGTGCCCTCAGTTACAGCTGCAGCTTGGAAGTTTGCTTCTGTGGTCTTCAATTGGGTTGGGGCTTTGCCCCAACTCTGCATGGAGAGGGAGAGGTTAGAGCCCAGGAGGAGCTTCTGGTGGGACCAGTGAGAGAGTGCCGGGCACTGAGGAAGTGTGCTTGTCCAGGACCCTCCCTTTAGCATAGGGTCCCTCCAGTTCAAGCCTTGCCACAGGAATGGGTGAGTGAGTAGGGGCAAGAAAGATGACACTGGGTGAGTGAGATGCCAATTTCACAGGCAAGGGATGGCCATGGCCAATTCAGTAAGCACATACGGCCAGGCGCAGTGCTAGGTGCTGGGCGCACAGCAATGAGCAGGGAAAAGAGGCCTCTCCCTTGTGGAGTTTACAGTCCCCTAGGGGAAGAAGACGAGGCACTGAGAAAACACAGGACGGAGAACCTGCCCTGGTCAGAGGTCGGGAGGCCCCCAGGGAAGGGCCCCCACCTCGATCTGAGACTGAGGATGAGTGACAACCTGCCAGGGTAAGGTGGAAAAAAACATTTCAGGCAGAGGGAACAGCATGGGCCAAGGTTCTGAGGTGGGAAAGAGCTCTATCTGGTTAAAGAACCCGAGGCAGGTCTCCGTGGCTGGAGGGGAGAGTGGTTCAAGGGGAGACTGAAGAGGTAGGCAGGGGCTCGCCCAGGCCCGAAAGGAGAAGTGTGCTCTGGCACTGGACACCTCCAGGGCTCTTTAAACGCTGGGTTAGTCCTGAGTAGGGAACACAGGGCAGGCCCTGTGTGGGATGTGTGGCGAGGGCGGCCCAGAGAGAGGGGCTCTGACCCTGTTTCTGAGTGGCAGAGAGCTCTCAGCCGCTGCCTCGCTCACCTCCATTTCCCCGACCTGCCGCTGCAGCCGCGTGCACATCGTCTCCAGCTCCTCCTGCCGCTGCAGGGTCGCCTCACCTTCGGGGAGAGACAGGGAGGGGTTCCGCTGCCTCAGCAAGGAGGTTGCCAGGCCACCTTGGCCTTGACCAGTGCTCTGCCGGGAGGGTCATCTGAAGAAGCTGCCCCTTGAGAACTCAAGGGATCCCCTGAGAACTGCCTCTGGGCTGCTCCCCCTGACCTTGAGAGGGGATGTCCTGACTCTCAGGAGGCCACCCCCTGAGAGCAAGGTTCCTGAGGGGGCTGTGTTTCCTCTACACTTTCAGTGGTGCACGCTGTGCTCAGGGCTGGGCTCAGGGGACTCAGTCCCATATAGGAGGGACCGTCCTGGGTGTGTCACTGCTCCGCTCTGGGCTCAGTGGTCCAGACCCCACCACAGGACTCAGAGTGATGCTCTCAGAGTCCTGATGCCCAGAGGTCACCAGCCCAAGGGAGGTGCAACAGGAGGGCCGGCCAGCCCACCAAGAGAGCCTCTTACCCTGGTTCTCCTGGAAGTTCTGCAGCAATTCCTCTAGGGCCCGTATCTTCCGATCCTGTGGCAGTGAGATATGGGGGTTGGGGTGTGGGGGAGACAGGCCTGGTGGTTCCCAGAGCCCCAAGGAGCCCCTTCCAGATGGGAAGAGCCAGAATTTTTGCCTCTGTGGGGCACTGGGGAGCTTAAAGCCCCCGCACCATCCCCCTTTGGCCAAGCCCCACTCCCATACCTCAGATGACCCTTGTAGTTCCCCCCTGAGGTGTGGGAAAGATGTGGAGCACCCTCTAGCATCCCAGTGCTCAGCAGCCACTGCTGCCACCAAGTGCAAGGACTACAGACCTTGCTCAGCTGTGAGAAGACCCCTAGCCTCTTAGGTCACAGGGACCCAGATCAGCCCCAGACCATAACTGGCCCTCAAACTCCATGTGTCAGTGGGGGAGATGGTTCTAGAACCCATCTGCCCTGGCCTATTACAGTAGTAGCCTCATTCGTCTCCCCAGCCCGGGCCCCACCACCCCTCAGACCAGACCCTGACCCTTCCCTGCTGGGGTCCCACCTTGGACAGCATCTCATTAGTCTGGGCCTTCACCTGCTGCTCCAGATCTCGCAACTGCTTCATCACGGTGGCCATTTTCTCCGGGTCGTGGGATACAGGGACTGCCAACCAGAAAAAGTCCTAGTGCCCCGGCTTAGAGCTGAGGCTGAGGTGAGGGGGAGAGGGATACCCAGGAGCGGAAATAAGAGTAATAACAACAGCTGCCACCTAGATAATAGGGACTGTCCTAAACACTTTCCTGTCTCAACTCATGCCATCCTCACACTGTGCCTCTGAGGAAATGAACTGCTTTAGGAAACTGAGGCACAGAGATTCAGTAATTTGTCCAAAGTGATGAGTAAGTGGTATAAGACAAGGATCACACAACCTCGAAGCACTGTCCAAAAGTTCACCCTCAGTCGAATCAAGCATCTAAATGTTACCCCCAGTTTACAGGAAATACAGCAGATAGAGGAACAAGTTAAGCAACACCTAGGGCAAGCAAGCAGAGAAATCCACAATGTCGGACGTTCCTTGGAACAAGTGGCCTGCATGCTTCAAAAAGTTGGCGTCACATTTTATTTTGTTTTATTTATTTATTTTGAGGACAATTAGCCCTGAGCTAACTGCTGCCAATCCTCCACTTTTTGCTGAGGAAGACTGGCCCTGAGCTCACATCCGCACCCATCTTCCTCTACTTTATATGTGGGACGCCTGCCACAGCATGCCTCGTCAAGTGGTGCCATGTCCACACCTGGGATCCGAACAGGCGAACCCCGGGCCGCTGAAGCGGAACATGCGCACTTAACCACTGCGCCACCGGCCCGGCCCCAAGCAACACATTTTAAAAAGGCAGGGACACTGTTCTACAGAGGCATAACAATCAAAGGCAGTGTACAACCCTCAATTAGAACCTGGATCAGGGAAAAAAAAAATAGCTCTAAGAGATATTTTGGCAGACTGGGGAAATCTGAATGCGGAAGAGCTGCTGGGGAGTATTACTGAGTCATTCACAGGCTTAGGTGTGATAACTGTATTGTGGTCACGTATTTCCTTATTCTCAGAAGGTGCACACTGAAGTATTTAGAGGTGAAACATCATGATATCTGCAAGTGACTTCTAAATGGTTCATCCAAAAAACCCATTGACATTCATCCATATGTGGATATGGACAGAGAGATATGGACAGAGTGGATATGGACAGAGAGAAAGCAAAGGTGGCTAACTGTCACAAATTGTTGAATCTAGATGGAGGACTCATCGTCCTATTATTTCAAGTTTTCCGTATGCTGGAAATTTTTCAAAATAAAAAGTTTGAAAAAGGAAACGAGAGAGACAGGAAGCAACAGGCCCTCTCCTTCCCCTGGACGTTGCCCTTCCGATGTGTGACACAGGAACTCCAGCTGTCACTATGCAACCACGTGGGGCTGATGTGCCAAGGGTGGCTCAGGGGAAAGATGGAGAAACATGAGCTTTTGATGGTCTTTGAGTCGTTGGATTAGCAACCCTGAAGCCGCCTCCTCAGAACTTCTTGGTGTGTGGGATGGTAAGGCCTTAATGCTCGCGCTGGTTGAGTAAGGGTTTTCTTTGCCTTACAGTCAAAAGCTTAACGGATATGTAGACACTGGGGAACTGTCAGCACACAGCGTGCAGATGAGCTCACTGAGGCAGAGCGGAGAGAGGGAGAAAGAGTCAGGCAGGAGGAACATCTCACTGAAACGCTGGGAGGAAAAGAAGGAGCTGACAAAGAGAGCCGAGGGGAAAGAACCTGAGAGGAGGAAAACATCTGGGAGAGGAGTGTCATGGCAGCCAAGAGCCTGGGGTGATCTGAGAAGGAGGGAACAGTGACCACGTGGAATGCTGATGTGCGGAGAAGTGAGATAGATGCATGTGTCCTCTTGGTGACCTTGGTGGGGACAGACACTGGCTAAGAGTGAGTGAGGAGCAAACGGCAGGACAGAGGCAGAGAGAGCATGTGGACGGCTCTTGATGGGGAAGAGCTGGTTCTTGCAGTTACTGTGGACAGTGTCCCCAGCTGGAGTGAGGAGATCCTGGCTTTATGATTGAAGGGCTGAGGGGCCAGGGTCTTCTGTGTCCTTTTCCACCTCAATTCCCCTACCTGTAAAACGGAGGGCTATTCCATGGAGGATGGCCTCATGGAATCCTCACCTCAACATGCTGACCTAAGTGTTTCCATTCCCACTTCATAGAGGAGGAAATGGAGACGGAGACAGGAAGTCACTTACCCAAGATACTCTCGCCTCAGCCCCAGCTCCTCTGGACTCCCAGCTCAGACTCTGACCCTGCCCAGCACTCTGCACAGCTCGTCCCGCCCACCCACATCTCTCCTTGGCCCAGGGCTGCTCAATCCTCCCGCTCTGGGAAGCCGCCCCGATGAGCCCCACCCTACTTTAGGCACCTGATGACTGCAATGTCACCACAGCCCTTGGGGTTGGAGTGGGCCAGGGTAGGAGGGCTATCCAGGGGATTTGGGGCCTTGCCCAGAGCCCTGTGGAAGCAGATTTCTGGAGGCTGAGCTCCACCGTCAGGCCCTTCACTCCTCTCAGACCCTGAATCCTGGACCCACTGACATCACACTTGATAGTGATTCTAGCTGGGTCCACTCCAGAGGCTCCAGCCACAGCCTGGCCCGGGCTTGACCAGTCCTCCTGAGCTAAGGCTGGGGCCCCTGTGGCTTTATGCCAAACCAAGTCCTGGACAGGTTTAGGGGTGCAGGCACATGGCTGCAGTCAGCCAAGAGTGGGAGCAGCTGCGTCAGCCCCAGCAGGCAAGAGTGGGTGCCACGCCTCTCTGGACCCCATCCCTTCTCTGGGGCCCTCTCCTGCTGCTGGGCACCCAGACTCCTTCGGGCCTCTGCTCTCACCTTGCCTACTCACAGGGGCACCTATGCGGCCATAGCAGGAAGGAACAGAGATCGTTTCTTCAGAGCCATGTCCGTCATTCAGCATGTCCACCTCGTCTTCTGCAGACAGGGATGCCCAAGTCACTGCTCTGGGGCTGAGGCCAGAGGAAACTGGGATCCTGGGACCCAAGGAATTTTGGCATATGTACTCCATCTTCCCCCACCCCCAGCACAGGATAGAAAACTTGGGATGTTGGGGAGAAGGGATCCAACCAGAACAGGTCTCTTCTGGGAGTTCTTCCTGCCTGACTCCTGGTGAGACCTGAGTGGCTAATGGGAGCACCATGATGGGGGCAAGAGTGGAGTTGGGATGCAAAGGTCTGAGCCTGCAAGAGTCAGGGCAGCGATGCGAGGACAGGGAGAAAAGGCTAAAACGGGCTGAGGAGGCTGTCAGGGTAAGGAGGGCTGGGGTCTGGCCCCCTCGTGGGTTCTCAGCACCCAATGAGCAACCCCACGTGGGTGGAGGAATTCAGATGTTAGCAATGACATCTCTGCTAAGGGTATGGGGCCTCCTAATCTGAGAGCTGCCAGGAGGAAGCCCTGTCCTCAGGGAGGGGTGGGAAGCTATAGATAACATTGTAGTTGGGCAGCTGCTCTGGCTGAGAGGGGCATTCATCATGGTCTTTCCATCTGCCCAACCACAAGGAGCCTTGGCAGATAGGAGATGAGGAGGACATGAGGACAGAGCCCACACTTACCATCTCCATAGATTTTTACCGCTCGCCTCCTGGGAACCCGGGCAGGAAGGAGAAGGAAGACAGACAAGTTAGGACCCCCTGGAATGTCACCAGGAGAAAGGGTCTGGGCACCAAGCCCCAGTGGAGCGTAAAGGAGATGGAGGCTGGGCCTCTGCCTCCTGAGGACATCCTCCCCGAATCCCACCCTGGCACTGGGCAAGCCAAGGGACAGGCTTCGTGGTGTCTGACTCATCCCAATGGAGAAAGGTGGGGAAGAGCTGAAGGGCAGAGTCTTGGGGGGAAGACTACAAGAGTCCCCATGCCCAAGAGCCCAGCCCCAGCTCTGTTTTGAAATGGCTGTGGCACCCCAGGCCTGTCACTTAACCTCTCTGGATACCCTTGGCCTTCCAATGACTCAAAGTGGTATTCAGAAGAGCAAAGAGAGAGGTGAAAAATGCTTTTGAAAAGATGAAAGTGCTGGACAGATGTAAACAATTCCCTTGAATGAGAGCCCAGCACACGGCCTGGCCCAGAATAGGTACACTGCCAGTGTTTGCAGAGTGGACACAGGAACCATGAGTAAAAACATGGAGGCTGAGCCATTCCTACAGGGCCCACAGCTAACTAGAGGGCACAACCCAGCGTGTGCTTACACACAACGAAGAGCCTCCCAGAAGAAGGTACAAAGAGAAAGATACGGTGATCAGGAAAAGCCACATAACTCCTTATTGTTTTCTCTAAGACATTAGCAGTTATTCTTCTAGTCCTTGGAGGGGCCAGGAGGAGGCGGGGCATGGACACAAAGACCTCGTGAGGCTGGCTCCTTACCCTGGACTCACAGGCTCCGACTGCAGGGGCACTCTCCGGGTCTTGCCAAGGGAGGCCAAAGGGGAGCTCATAGCTCTGCTTCTAGATTCTAGCTGTCAGGAACTCCCTGAGAAGAAAGAAGTAAGTCAGCCCTGGAGGACACTCCGTCAAGAAGTGGCCTGAAACCTCCTCTTCCCTGGCAACTTTTCCCAGGAGGGAGCACTGTCCAGTGAGCAGCACCCCTCACTTTTTCCCACTGCCCCTGCAGAAGTTTCTGGAGGCAGCTTGGCCTCAGGATCCCTGTGCTTGCTGTTTCACCTGCTCCTCTGGACATCCAGCTCTCTGCTCGGATCCTGGAGGCCTCTGGCCTGACAGTGCTTAGGAAAGGGCGGTGGGGAGACAGGTTCAGGGGAGGGAGGGGGGTAGAGATGGGCCAGAGCCTGAGACTTGCCCAAACTTAGAGCCTAGGCACAAGACTACCCAGGAGGCCTGGGGCTTTCGTCCATCTATCAAGGAGCTGCTCCACACAAAGCCCAGGGGTCCCCTCCTCTCCTACTAGAACCCAGGCGCCACCCCTAACATCTCAGAGCCAGAGAGGAGCTACCCAAAGACAGGATTCGACCAAGACATGGTCCCCATAGTGGGGACATCAAGAGCCCAGGCTGTGGACAGGTTCTGCCATCTACCAGTGTAACCCATGCCTCAGTTTCCTTTGGTGTAAAATGAGGATGGTATTATACCAGCCAGGCACGGTTACCCAGGGGACTCAGAGAGAACACTCATAAAGCACCTAGCCCAGTGCCACCCTCAAAGGAAGCACTTAAAAATGTGACTTGTTGGGGCGGGCCTGGTGGCTCAGCAGTTAAGTGCGCACGTTCAGTTTTGGCGGCCTGGTGTTCACCGGTTCGGATCCCAGGTGCAGACATGGCACCACTTGGCAAGCCATGCTGTGGTAGGTGTCCCACATACAAAGTAGAGGAAGATGGGCATGGATGTGAGCTCAGGGCCAGTCTTCCTCAGCAAAAAGAGGAGGATTGGCAGCAGATGTTAGCTCAGGGCTAATCTTCCTCCAAAAAACCCCAAAAAACAAAACAGGTGACTTGTGGCTATGTGGCTTTTGTTCTTATTGGCACATGGAAGGCACTCATCAATGTTGGTTTTCCTTCCTTCACTCTTCCTTCTGGAAAGATGAGTGCACATCAGGGATGTAATTAAAGGTCATACTCCATTCAAAGAATTAAGCATCTTAGGTGGCTAATATCTGGAAATCTTGGAACCAAAGGACCTCCATCAGGGCCTGAAATCGTCTTTTGTTCCACTTTCGAAATGTGTGACCCTGGCCTCCACCCTGTGCTGAAGCTGTCCAGCAAGGGGACAAGTGAGGCCTGGAGGCCACCTCCTCTGTCTTCATTCTGGAGTTTGAGACTCATGCCCGGCTCCTTCCTCAGGAGGAGTCCTCCAAGGACCAGGCCCGGAGTTTCCTTGCCCAACACCACCCAGCCTCCCACATCTGCGCTGCCCCCGCCGTCTTGTCTGGGCATCCTCATGGTTTGTGTGGCCAAGTGTGACAGCCCCCTCTTGGTTCCCTTCCCCAGTATCCACATGCTGCCAGAGGGATCTTTTTAAACACAAAGCTGACACGTCATTTTCCTCCTAAAAGTGCCCAATGACTCCTCTCACCCACAGGAAAAAAATTCAAAATTCCTTAACATGGATGATCTGGTCCCTGCCTGTGTCTCCTGACCTCACCCCCCACGGCCCCCCTCCTACACTTGAGCCACTCTGAACTGCCAGCTCGGCCTCAAATGCACCATGCCTTTGCGCACGTTGCTGCCGGCCTGGAACCCCCTCCTGGAATGGTCTCCCCACTCCTAACCACACCCTTCCTTTGGCTGAGTTAACTCTTTTTTTTTTTTTCCTAGCTTTTTTGGTTGTTCTTTAGTTACATTTTGACTTTTTACTTTAAAATTATTATAGATTCACAGGAAATCAGGAAAATAGTACAGAGAGCTCTTGTGTATCCTCCACCCAGTTTCCCCCAATAGTTACGTTTTACGTCCCTATATGTGTGTGTCCTTCTACGCCATTTCATCCACTGTGTAGAGTCTGTGTAATGACCACTGTGGTCAAGATACAAAACTATTCCATCACTGCAAAGGCCCCCTCATGTTACTCCTTTGTCGTCACAGCCATGCTCCTCCTCCAGCATCCCTAACCCCTGACAACCACTACTCTGTTTTCCATCTCTATAATTTTCTTACTTTAAAAATGTTATATAAATGGAATCATACAGTATGTGAACTTTCTTTTTCAAAAAAAGCTTTATTGAGATATAGTTCACATACTTAATGCTGTTAAGTGTACTATTCAAGGGTTTTTAGCATATTCACAGAGGTGTGAAACCATCACCACAATCTCAGAATATTTTCATCGTGCTAAAAAGCCCCAGGCACTGTGCTTTTAGAGGCTAGAACTGTGCTGCATGAACTCCCACCAGACCTGATTATCCCTCCCTTCTCCAAAGGATTCGCATCACTATCTCATCACCATTCTTAAGACCCTCCAAAAGAAACTGGTTGAAAAGACAAAAATTAACAAGTGTTGGTGAGGATGTGGAGAAATTGGAACCTCTGTTGGGATGTAAAATGGTGCATCTGCTGTGGAAAAAGAGTCTGGTAGTTCATCAAAAGATTAAACAGTGATGTTATGGCCCAGTAGTTCTACTCCTGGGTATATATCCAAGAGAAATGAAAACTTGTATCCACAGGAAAACTTGTATACAGTTCATAGCAGCATTATTCCTAATAGCCGAAAAGTGGAAACAACCCAAATATCCATCAACCAACGAATGGACTAGCAAATGTGGTATAAACATCTCCTTATAATGGAATGTTATTTGGCAACAAAAAAGAAATAAATACATGCCGCAATGTGAATGGACTTTGAAAACATTATGCTAAGGGAAAGAAGTTAGTCACAAAAGACCATGTATTGTTATGATTCCATTTATTTGAAATGTTCAGAATAGGCAAATCTATAGCGACAAAGTAGACTAGTGGTTGCCTAGGTTGGGAGGGGTAGCTGGGGGTAAATGGGGGTAATTGCTAAAGGGTACAGAGTTTCTTTTGAGGCTGATGAAAATGTTCTGCAATTGTGGTGATTGTGGTGATGGTTGCACAACTCTATGAATATAATAAAAACTATTGAAATTTACATTTTAAAGGGGTGAAGTATATAATATGTGAATTATATCTCTATAAACCTATTATAGAAAAAAGAAGGACCTGGTCCCCAAAACAAATCCAAATCTTCCCTCAAAATAAGCTCTTCCCACATCTCTCTTCTTAATGGGACCCCATCACCCAACCACAAATTTTTTCTCTCCTTCCTTCCCTCTTAACCCCATCAGTTGCCAAAGGCTGCAGGATAGACTCTGCATTTTCTCTCACAGATAGCCCCTCCTTTCCATGCCCACTGTTGGCCATCCTAGAGGAGCTCTCACTGCGCTTCTTTGGCCCCCAAATGACTTCCCTGCTTCCAGTCTCAGTCCAAGCCAATCCGACATACTGTCTCCAGATCACTTTTCCCATGGATTAGAGGAGACCCCTGAGGGCGTATCTTCCCATCAGTCTGGGGACTCCTGAGGGCGGCGCTGTGTCCCCTCCTCCCTCAGACCAGGGGTCCCTGAGGACAGAGCCATGTTTTCTCCCTTCACTTTGGGGGCTTCCAGGGGCGGACTGTGTCTTCCCCCTCAGGTTGGAGGTGACTCAAGATTAGACTGTCTCCCTGCCTTCAGATTCGGGCTTTGAGGGGAAAGCTGTGTCCTATGCCTCTACGTCTGTAGGACCCAAGTCAGAACTGTGCTTGATCGACAACATCCTTCACACCTACGCGACCTATTCGTCCCCCCAGGCCCCCGTGCTCTCCAGCACCGACAGGGCCCGGACGACTGCATGCCTTCACTCCGTAAATCCGCAGCTGGAACGCTCACGGCGCGACTTCTATCACCACCTAACCCCGTCCGGGGAGCCGCGTCGCCTCCTCCCGCCTCCACGCGTAGCCATGGTAGGCGGGGGGCCCGAATCCGCTCCCGGGACGCGGGGGGACTGTTAGGGGAGCCGGGCCGCGGGCTCGCGAGTCCTCGGGGTTCTCGGGGCCAGGGCCTCAGCCTGCGTATAGGACTCCGGGGGCAGAAAGACCTCGGCCAGGACTCACCACGCAAGGCCACGGAGCCGTCCCGCGGCGCCGCCATATTGTTGTCACGCAGTTTCCCAGGCGACCGGGATCTGTGCGCTTCTCATTGGCTAGTTCGAAGGGGCCCCTGAGTAACCAGCAGGCAGCGGAGGCGGGTACAGCCGTCCGCGCTCGAATTCTATTGGTCCACAGAGTCTAAACTCTTCGCGGGAGACTGCAAATCCCAGAATCCACCGCTCTGAGCAGACTCAGGGTCTGGGGAAATGGAGAGTTCATCCGTAACACCCCGAGGCGTAGAAAGCGAAGCTGGGATTAAATTCATGAAGCTGCTAGAAGCCTCTGGACCTGAATGTGTAATCCCAACGATGCCACTGTTTTGCTAAATTGATTTTGGGGAAAATAACTTCTGGGGTGGGGGTTTCTCAGCCTCTTCTTGATTCTATCCCGCGGTGTATATTTACTGCCTGACGATGGTGGAAAGGCTCTGGCTTGGGAGGAGGGAGGTCCTGAACAAGGCTCTTTCTGGGCCTGTTTTCCCACCTGTAGGATGAGGAAGTAGACCCCAGGCCTGGAGTCAGATGGCTCTAGAAGTCTCTATTCTTGAGAATGGACAGCGTTTGCTTTGCTTTTAAATGATTTCCCGAAAGACCCTTGTCAGTTACGACCTCTTTGGGGCTCAAGTGTTTATTGGGTCCTAGCAGCTCAGGAGGGAAAGGTAAATAATAAAGGAGGGATGAAATTGAGGACGAAGGAGTCAGTTTCTCTAGATTAGGATGAAATCATGCCTGTACCCACAAGGTTTAACATCGGAAACAAAGTAACCACTCTCTGAGCTTGCCTTGCAGAACAGCAGGAGGACCGCTGACAAGCAAGTAGCTTGCTGACAGCCCTCCTCCTGACTAAGCGTCTCGCAGGAGCCTTGAGAAGTTAAAATGACCCAGTGTAAACTTTAGAAGTCACAGACTAAATATCCACCACATGCAACACATAGAAAACCGTCCCCCCCCCCCCCCGGAATTTGCACATTCGACTCATAAAGAAATATGAAAGACAGTTGTGCCTGTGCAGAGGACTCTTAAAACTTCAGCCCCCAAGGCCACATGCTCCCTCTCTCTGTCTTGTTCTCACAATGTGCTTTGGAAAAACGCTTAGAACTGTACTAGAAAAGCTAATCTGTAACCAGTAGAAAAAAATAACTTGTTAGCAGAAAATTTATGTCCTCTGCCCAAACTGTTCCTTCTGTCCCAGATAAGGAAGTAACAGGTTTTCTTAGATTCCTCAGGACTGTTGCATTCAGCAGATCTGCTAAGCAGAAGTGGCCAACAGTCTGCGGTCATCCACCACCTGATACTCCGGAGGCCCCTCCCCAGCCCCATTTGCCTTATATAAGTCACTTCCAAATCAGTTCTCCTTAAGATGGTTTTTTTCTGGATGATAGTCCACCATCTTGTGATTTGCTAGCTCATCACTTAAATAAACTTTTCTCTCTCTTTCCACCCCTTTGCCTCTGGACTGATTGGCCTTTATCTTGCAGCAAGCAGATGGGGCCCTTGCTCAGTAACAGAGAGGTCCTCTAAGTCCAGGCATTCCTTCAGAATAAAAACCTGGCTATCTCTGCCACCCTCCCCCTCTTCTCCACCCATATCACAGCTGCCTTGGATCAAACCCTCACCATCTCTAGTTTGGCATGACATTTAGAACGTTTGGATTATGAGTTCTGCCTTCCACCCTTCTCAGTGTTCCAGAAACTATCATGCTCTCTCCTATGTTCAGGCCTCTCCTTCCAGGGGGAACATCCTCCTTTGCCTTTTCCGCCTGGGAAAATCCCCCTCAGTCCTTCAAGAACTAGCTCAAATGTCCCGTCCTCCATGAATACTCCTCCCCCCAAGCAGAATTACGCTCTATATTCTAATAGCCCTGCTGCCATTATAGCATTTCTTATTCAGTTTTGTGATTGTTTCAGTATGCATCTCCCTCTTGGACTATGAACTCCTCAAGGGAAGGGACCCTCACTCATTCATCTTTCCTGGCACACAGTAGGTGTCAATAAATTGCCTGAAATGAACTGAATGAACAGATGGATGAAAATTTACCTTTGACTGCTCTATGGTGCTATTGGATTGCAGCCCTCTTTTGTGGGAATGAAAGATGCAGGGCAGATCATACCATACTAAGGGCAGCAACCCCCTTTCTCTCCCTCCATCCCTGCTGTATCCCATTCTGTCACTGAGCTCAGGCACATGTTGAACACCTGCCCTATGTGGGACTGTGCTAGGGCCTGGGGCCAGTCATCAAAGAACACTGTGAAACTGGGACGGAGTGGTCTGAGGTGTTTTGCATGCCTATGTCCCACACAATCATTTCCCCAACACAATCATTTTCTCTGAGTGGTCTTCCCCAAACACTTACCTAGAATATGTCCTCCTCCCTTTTCTCTTCTCTCACATTACCCTATTGACTCCCTCATAGCATTTATTGAAATCTTAAATTATTATTATTTTTCGTTTCCTCCCATTCGAATGTCAGCTACATGAGAGCAGAGACCATGCCTTTTTGTTCATTTCTGTATCCTCAGTGCCTAGACCACACAGTAGGCACTTAATAAATACATTATGCCATAGTAATATTTTCTTACGGTCTTCCACTTCACTAATTCTTTCTTCATTTGTGTCTAATCTGAAGCTAAACCTATTCACTGAGTTCTTAATTTCTATTATTGTATTTTTAAGTTCTAGAATTTCCATTTGGTTCTTTTCTATAATTTCCAGTTCTTGATCTTGTCTTATATGTCTTTGAATATACTGAACATTGTTATTTGAAAGTTTGGTTGATAATTCCATTAGCTGGATCTTCTGTGTAACTGTTTCTATTATCTGTTGCTTCTCTTGGTTTTTTGGTCACGTTGTCTTCAGTTTCTGTGAGGGCTGTGCTGTTGTTTCCTGTTCACTGTTACTCCTCAGGTGTAATCTTTCATGGTTCCAACCCAAAGCCTAGTCGGGGGTGGGAGAGTTTACCAGGGCCCTCCTTTCTTAGCTGGTCTTGAACTACAGTTTTTCTCCCCCCAGACCCATAAATTTATAGAAAGCTCTGCTCAGTTTCTCAGCTGTCTCTTCTGGAAGTGGCAAATACTTTTAAGGGAAAAGCAGCCCCAAATGAAGGGCTCACTTCTCCCTTCCCCTTAATTATGGTCTATATTGGTAACTCTCCAATGGTTAGTCTGCTGTTGCCCCATAATAAGTATTTACTGTCTGAATGAATAGAGGCATACAAGGCTTGGAGGTGGGAGTGGTCACCTTATAGTCACTCACTCATTCGGCTGTCCCTGACACCTACTCTGTGCCATGTTCTGTGCTGTGCTGGGTTAGAGAGGCAACAAGACCTAGTACCCTTAGATTGTATTCTTAGCAGACACAATCTTTAGACAGAGGCCAACAGAAGGGGCTCCTGGAACACAGAGGAGCTTCCTCTCTTTGGAGGAGTTTCCTGGGGGAAGTGGAAAGTTTCCTAGGGGGAGGGGCTTCTGAGCTAAGTCTTGAAGAACAAATAAGAGTTGGCCAGATAAAATAATTGGAGAAGGGCTTTCCTTGCAGAGAAAACACATGGGGGTGTAAAACAGCCTGGGGCAGCTGGGGAGAAGTAAGTTGGGTGAGGGCAAGGGTGTGGTGTGTATGGCATGGGGGAGGGATGTTATGGAACCCAAAACAAGACGGGAGGAAGGCAAGGGCCTTCGGTGTCACACCAGGAGCTTGATCTTGATCCCTGGGGAGAGTTGCAGAGGGTGTGGACTGAGACTTCCCATCCTGCTGGTTAAGGTTCAGAAGTCACTTTTGGAGAAGGTGTGCAGTAGGACATTGAAGTCGAGAGAGAGACTATGTACAATCTCCAGCTCTGCCGTTAACCTGCCCTTCTCTGGCCCTCAGTTTTTCCATCTGTGAAATGGGGGTTCTCTGGGCACTTTAAGCTTTGTGACTAGTGTTCTGTCTATACAGAATGAAATTTCGTTCTGTCAAGATAGAATGACTGCTGAGAGGGCAGGAGAGGACAAGATGTGAAGCCCCACTTCTTCTCTGAAATTCTGAAGACTCCAGATGCCCCTTCATGCTCCAAGTCCTGAAGACTCTTAAAAACCCTTCCAGCAGCCTCAAGACCCCACCACCACTAGCAGCTCAGGCTCACACCACAGCAGAGGTGCGGGCTGTTGAAATGAAATTTCTGGGGCTTGTAAGAAAATTTTTACAAATAAGAGCCTGGCATTTAAGTATCCTCACATGCATCCCCAGAAGGGAGAAAGTACATCCCGGCTGGCTTTGGAACTTAGCCTGTCCAGCTGCCTCTTCGTAAGAGGGAAGAAGACTGCCCAGTGTGACACAGCCAATTTTCAGCAGAGCAATCTTGGACTTCAGCAGGGGCCTCCTGTCTCCTGGGCCAGTGCCCTTCCGGCACCTGCTGCCTCCCTGACTCCCACGAACCCCCAGAATCATCCACCCCCACAGATGCAGTGAAGGCAGCCAGGACTTGCGTCAAGGGTCAGGAGAGACCTCCGGTGAAGGAGTTGATGGGGTGGACAGTGATGGACAGTTGAGTACTCCTCCCACTTCCCACTCCCTCCTTCCCAAGAGCCTCAAGACGGCCGCCTCCTCCTCCCGGCTTTCTCTCACCAGTCTTGACTCTCAGCTCTTTCTTTTTCACCAGGGCTGGAGGCCCCTGAGGGCCCACTCAGGTTCTTCTGAAGGTTGCAACATGAGGCCTAGCCCATAAAAGTAGAAGGGAAGTGAGTTTAGACTAAGAATAAAATAGACTAAGAAAGGGAGAGTGGGAGAGGCTGGAGACAGAAGTGGGACAGGGAATCAAGACAGAATTGACTTCCAGGGCAGCCCGAAGTTACATACATGGCTGTGGCTTCAGACAGACCTGGATTCAAGTTCAAATGAGACTGGCTCCACCATTTACTGCCTTGGACGAGTCACTTAATATCTAAGCCTCAGTTTCTTTAAGAAAATGGGGATAATCATAAAACGTATTGCAGAGCCCCACTGAGAGAATAAAGTGAGAGAAAGTATAAAGAATGGAGCGCCATCCAAGCGGTTTGGTGATCCCTCTCACCCCCCACCCCTCACTGGGACTTCACAGCCACCCCCACCCCAAATCCCTTCCACTGCATTTTAGTTACCTGTTGCCCCGCCCCTAGCCCTATTCCCATCCATCCTACATTGATACAAACAACCCATCTCCTACTTTCTTTATCCAAATCACCAAATGCTAGGTCTTAATAAACTGCAGAAATAACCCCCTTTAGTCTTCTCACTTGAAATGGGGAAGCTGAGGCACAGAGGGAATGGGCGTGTCTAGAAGCTAGGTTTCTGGATTCCTAATGCAGTGTTAATTCATTTTCACAGAAATCTACCACCAACCCCTCACTAAATTTTAATGTTCCCCCAGCCTTCATTCTGAACACGTGGAGCCATCTACAGTCTTATATTGAAAGCTGAGTCTATCCCAGCCTTCTCCCCTTCAGCTCTATCCCTAGCCGCAATCTGTTTTTAATTACATTGCATTCAATCCTCTGGCAGCTCTTCGATTAAAAGTTCAAAGAGGCAGTTTCTGGCCCAGGATCTCAGAGCTGATAGGAGATTAAACCAAGATTCAATCCCCAGTATGCATGACTCCAAGCCCAGGGCCCTATTTACTGCCCCACAGCTGTCCCCTTGATTTGTCCACGCACCATCCCCTGGGATTTGTCTCTGTCTTTATCCAGAAGGGCCTGGTATCTTCAACCCAAAGTTGTGTAGAAAGAAAGCAGTTCCTCCTCTTACCCCATAGGCCCTCCTTCCTCCCCCTTTCAGCCTGCCTCCGCCTCCCCTGCCTCGTGGTTCAAAAGCAATCAAGCCAAAAGGAGCCTGCAGACAGCCCTGCGTTCATTTCCAAAAGTTGCTGCCAAGAGAGCCACCAAGATCCTCCCAAGATGAAGGGCTTCCTCTTCCTCCTGTTCACCATCAGCCTCCTGGTTATGATTCAGGTAAGAGCAGCCCCACAGAGCCCCTGGCACCACTGCCCAGGACTGCCCAGCCCTGCCTGGCACAGGAGGAAGGTAATACAGGCTTCTGCGCACCCAGCCTTCTCTCAGACCCTTCAGCAGAGGAACCAAGGACTCAGGGGCCCAGCTCCTAGCCTTCCAGGCCTTCTGGCTGGGGTCAGGCTGCTTGAGGGCTGCCCCTGAGCAGAAGCCTGTACCCAAGGCTGGGGAGCACTTACAGGGCTCCAGGCACACTGAGGCACCCCTTGGGTGTTAGGAAAAATAGGGAATTAGGAGGTTTTGGAAGACAGCCCTAAGTGAGATGGCATCAACCCACAGGGAACCTGGGGACACGGTCCTGTTGGAGGAGGCCAGGAAACGTTCCACTGGAGCCTGATCTGGTTCTGGAGGTGGCAGGGAACTACCTGGGCAAGAAGCCTGCATGTTCAGCAACGCAAAGAAGACAGAAATCTCCCACTCCAGAAACAGCTGGAGTCTCAAAATCAACTGCTATGCCAGGAAGCAGCTTTGGCAGCATCCCCTGTGCCCAGAGGGCACTAGTTAGGATAGGAGCCAGGAACCATCAAGTTCTTGATCAAGAACACTTGACCACCACCAAAAACAGCTTAATCTCTATCAAGAGCAGCTTTAGCTGCAGCTTGATCAAGCATTGAGAACAGTTTGATCACTATACAGCCATCTTCTCAGGGAAAGTTGCACCCTCCCCATCTACCCATCCACCCACCCACACTTTGCCAGGTGCCTCCTCACCAGCCCTGTCTCGTATGACCCCAAGACTGTGATGGGCTCTTCTGCCCATCCGAAAGATGAGGAAACTGAGGCTCAGAGAGGTTAAGCCCCTGGCCTGGCTAGTAAAGACATGGGCTGGGGCCACAGGCTCTCCTGTCTCCTGCATGCTGGAGGAGCTGGTGGTTTGGCAGAGATGAAAGGAAGCTTCCACGGGAGGTAGGCTAGGGACCACCTCTAACTCTGCCTGTCTCAAGGTAGGAAGCAGCCAACTATTCCCACAGGACCTTGTAGCAGAAGTCGTGGTCATGGGGGACAGAGAACTGGGGACTTTTGTATGAGAGGTAGGGGAACTGTGTTTCTAACCAACAAACAAGAGATTCAAAAGCCCCCTCCGCTTGCCCCACTTCTCTTGCAGATACAGACTGGAGTCTTGGGAAACAAGACCAAGACCATGACCACCACGAAGAGACCCACCAAGGGCGCAGCGCCAGCACTCGGCAGCCTGGGTGGTAGCTGTGTCCTTCTCTTCTTTACCAACGCCCTCATCCGGCTCTTCCACCTCAGCTGAGGTGACACACCTCAGCCCTAGCCCTGTGCCCCCTGAGACACCTGCCATCATCACTAGCGAGAGAACCACCCTCCCTTCCCCCTTATCCTTGGGAAGGGTTGACACCAGAGATGACCAGGTTGTGGGAATTGACCAGCAGTGCCTTGGGGGCAATGGCCAACACAGGGAGGGACTGATGTGGAGGGGCAAGCACTACCCAGCTGAGGGTCAATAAAGTTGTCGTGTACTTAGAGTGGGGTTCTGTGTGTGGTCACTGGACATCACTGGGCCCCAAGAGCCAGGTTTGCAGCAGCACCAGAGTCTCCCATGCCCCTATCAGCAGGTCAGGTGGTACCAGGGATCTCCTGCCCCAGCTTCCCTTCCTGAAGTCCAAATGCTGAGGCCCCTCCCCTTGGGATCACCTTGCAGGGACAAGGCCCAGAACCTGCCATCCTCACCATCTCCTTTATTTGCATTTGCTTCACCTGTCCCTGGGTGTTTGGGAATGATGGTCCCAGAGGATGCCCCTGCCCACTAGATCTTGAACATCCCAAGTTGCAGAGGCTCAGATAGCCCCCTACCCTAGTACCTGGGTGTCTTCAGCATGACAGATTCAGAGAGAACACCGCCCCCAGCTTCCAGGGGTTCCCAGCCTCACAGTTGTACTCCTGTCCTCACATCTCCAACCACATGAGGCGGCTGAGAGGGATAACGAGGCAGCTGCCCACTTCCTCCCCACCCACCCATGGGTTGGGAAGGTGGGAAAGACAAACAGCTGCTCTAACCACTCCTACTGCCTCCTGGATTTGGGGTGGTGGCATTGGGAGCTGGAGAGAGGGAAGGGAGCCCCAGAGAAGCCCCCGAGGGCCTTGAACATCTCTGCCTCTTCCGGAGGACCCTGGCCAAGGGGCTGAGAAGTGCCTGTTAGATTGAGGAACAGAGGAAGCTGCTCCCCTTCTTTGTCCTGCTCTGAGTCGGGTTAGGAACCTAGACCCTCTGTCCTGGCTTCTTTGACTGAGGCCAACCTTTAGGCCTTGAGACCCGAGCTGGGAGAAGTTGAGAGGAGCCCTGGTTGGCAAGGCCCCTTCGGGGCATGGCTCCCACTCACCTCTCCCGCCTGGCCCACTGCGCCCCCGTCACTCTGAACTTCCAAGTTCTCACCCCTGGGCTTGTCTGCCTCCCTAGAACACTTTTCCTGTGCCACCCTCTAGCCTGACTGACCCTTTCCCATCCTCCACACCTCAGCCGAGGGTCCCCTCCTCCAAACAGCCTTCCCTGTGCCCCTAAATGGTTTAGGCTCCTCCTCTGTGCGTCCCTCCACTTCCATTCTTACCCTGTCACCAAGCACATCACCCTACCCATGGGAATCCTCCACTGGACTGTGAGTTCCCTGAGGGCAGGGACCAAGGGACTTGGTTCATGTTTGTGCCCCCACAGCCCAGTGCCAGACCTGGCTGGGAGCAGGCTCTTAGAACACCTCATTTGAGGGCACAGCATGAGAGACACTCCCTCACCAGTTAGTCTGGTCCCAGGGCTCCCTCTGGTGGCCGAGGGAGGCCTTACATCTGAGCCCCAGAACTGGAGCTGGGAGGGAAGGGCCAGGCTGAGTGTTGGGGGAAGAAGGCAGGTGAATAAACCCTCACCCCAAATATCAAGGTGCACAGAGACGAGGATACCTGGGAGTATATTAGAAAACAGCTTATGTTACAACAAAAAAACCTATAAAAATATGTCATCCCAGGGAAAGCCTCCAGGGCTGGGGGGAGGGGGGAGCGTTCAAAGCACATGGACAGTCCAGATCTGGGACGCCCTGTCCTTGGCCAGCTCCCACAGCACAGCGTGGTCCCGGTCATAGCCCCGGCCACCTGGGGGAGGGAATAAGAGATGGGGAGATAGTCAGAGAGAGCTGGGGACTCCACTGCCCTCACCCCCTCAGAAGACTTCCGCACACATCCCCACCTTACCCTTCACGTCTAGGATCCGCCCTTCGAACATCTGGCTGCAGATGTGGCCCGATTCATTGATGCTCCACGTCTGGCGGGGAAGGCGGCTCTCAGCCCACAGCACCACCTTGGAACCTGTACTGGGGGGTCCAATCACCTGCAGGCTCATGGTGGGGGCCACCTGAAGCCCCAGGAGGTCATCAGGCACTGTTTCTGTGGGACTCCGCCAAACCCAAGACACCTTTGAGCCACCCAGCTTTGAATCTTGGCTCTTATGGACTGTGACCCTGGGCAAATCTCTTAATCTTTCTGAGCTTTGGTTTCCTTGGGGATGGGAATCTCTGAGTACCGGCTGTTGTGAGGGTTCAATGTGAGAAATCATAAATGGGCTGGAAAAATATTAGCTCCTCCAGGAAGCCTGTCACGACTGACTCCCAAAGCACAGGCATTAGTATCAGAGATTACAAACTTATTGACTGTGTGCCTTTCAGCCAATTACTTAACTTCTCTGTGCCCTAGTTTCCTTACCTATAAACTGGGGAGTATAACAGGACCTGCTCCCTAGCGCCCTCTGAGGACTGTACGAGGCATTCATGTGAAGGACTGAACACAGCACCTGGCACAGAGCCAACGTTCCTCTCACTCCAAGTAAAAGACAAAACCCTTTCAATGGCCTACAAAGACTTACACCCCCATAACCTTTCTGACCTCATCTCCTGCTCCTACTTCCCTCACTCACTTCACTCCAGCCATTCAGGTGGCCTTGCTAGTCCTAGAAAATTCCAGGCTTGTTCCCACCTCAGGGCCTTTGCACTTGCTATTCCTCTGCCTGAATACTCTTCCCTCAGACATCTGCATGGTTGCCTCCCTCAAATTTCACCCTCTCAGGAAGAGCTCCCCTTGTCAGAGCTGCTGACACTCCTTATTCTCCTTCCATCATTTATTTTTTCTCTCTTGCACTTTTCCTCTTTGAAAGTACTAAGATATGTTACTCCTTGAAATTGTTTCTGTCTCTTCTCACTAGGATGTAAGCTTCAGGAGGGCAGGGGGGTATTTCTGTCTTCTCACTGCTGTATTCCCAGCACCTAGGGCAGGGCCCGGCACATCGCAGGTGCTGAAGACACATTTGTGGCGTGGATCTATTATTATTAGTAGGATCCAAGCTCTGTCACAAGATAACAGAGCTGGGAGGTCCCTTACAAGCATTTGGTTCAACATTCTTCTCTTGCACACAGGGGACTGAGACCCAGAGAAGAGCCTCAATTGCCCAGGGGTGCACAGCCTGCATTCTCCACCTCCCTAGGGTCCTGGCATCTGTGTATATCTCTCTGTTTCTCCGGCCCAAGGGTGGGTCCTGTTCCTGACTAGGCCTATGAGAGCCTGGGGCCCTGGTGTCCCTGTCCCAGCCCCCAAACTGGTACCTGGTTCTTCAGCAGCCCATCCTCGTAGTACCAGATGGAGCTGCCTCCGGCTTGCGGCTCCGAGACCACCACACGGCCCGCCTTCATGTCCTCGACGTGGTCCGGCACTGCCAGGAATCCCCCCAGAGCTGCATTCCAGAGGCGGAAATATGCCCGGCGCTAGGGAGTGGGGGGAGCTGAGAGTCAGGGGTCCCTGGGGAGGAATGCTCCTGCCTGGGTCCCCAACGCACTCAACCCTAGGCCCTCCTTCCTGCCCCTAAACTTTCCTCGGCCCTGCTCCATCACCCCTTCTTTCACTCACACACACCAAAGGCACATACGTAGCGCACACCCACACCCACATGGTTCCAGGTCTACAGAGATACTCACAGACATATGCAGAGGGACACGCCAGCAGATACACCCAAGGTCCACATGGTTGCACAGAAGTTTGCAGCAGACAAACACATGGATACACGCAGCCATGCAAACGCACACATACTAACTGATGCGCAGGTCCCCCCAGCCATCTCTGTGCCTGGGACTTATGTTTGCTAAGAGGATGGATGCATGTAGGAACACAGACATGCAGACACACACTCATGCTGAAGAGGTGCCATGGTGGGGAAACACTGGACTGTCAGACATGAGACCAGGCTCTGCCACAAATCAGAGGGGGTCTTGGATAGGGGTAATAACAGTAATAAGAACCCAGCTAATGTTTGTTGAGTGCCTACCCACTCAAGCACTGTTCTAAGGGCTTTATATACATTATTTATCTTCAGTCCTCAAAACAACTCCATCATCTATATTATCCCCATTTTAAAGATGAGGAAACTGAGGTCCATGGAGGTACAGTACTTGCCCAAGATTGCAGAGCAAATCCTTGTCCACTTCTCTGGGCCTTTATTTCCTCATCTGTAAAATGGGAGGGTGGGAGATAATCTCCAAGATTTCTTCTAGCAATGATGTTAGAAGAGTCTGTGAATATGGGGACCACACAAATAGCCTCATACAAAGAGGCACACACTCTCAACAGTGTCACAAATGCAGGCACGTGTAGTCATAAACACACTCTCGCAGACGTGTACAGACACACAACCACAGGTGACCTCCAGAGCACGCAGACGCTTGGATACAAATGACATCATGGGCACAGGCACGCGCACGTGTGTGCGCACACACATGCACACCCCATGGCTGGGCCTCCACCTAAATGCACGTTTACATAAATGGGACACATGTCCAGACACACGCTCACAGACATACAGGTCACACATGTGGACACAGTGTTCCCCAAAGTGAGGCGTGCTTACTACTGGTGGGTGGTACGTGAGATAAATTTCAGTCCTATGTGGATAAACACATTGTTAAAAATTTAATGGTAATGTATTTATTATAATGTCTACTAAAAAAATCATATACACACATCAAACCCAGGATTTAGGGTTATTCTTTAGGATAAGGATAAAGCAAAAAAAAGTGAGTTGATTTAAAGAAAAACCTTAAACAGCTAAGTATTAACCATTCAGTATTAATGGTTTACGAGGAATGAGATGTGGCAAAAATTGTGACAAAAGTACACAAATGCCGAGTTTGGGAAACACACAGACACACACCCAGACAGGCTGGCATAGACACGCTCAACCTGACACGCTACCCACCTGCTTGATGGGGTAGAGGGAACCCACTCTCTGGGTCCCGCTGTAGGTCAGCCAGTTGGTGATCTCACAGCTGCTCACCAGCCACTGGCGGCCCCGGAAGTCGCTGTGCTCACAGAGTACCCAGCTGGGCCCAGCAAGCGCCAGAGACACAGAAGGGAAGACAGACAGGCAGACAGGTGAGGGAGGAGGCACGGACAGCAGAATGTTCTCCATCTCCTTTTCTCTCATGCTGGGGCTTCTCTGTCTGGGGCCGGGGTCCCCAGCGGGGAGCGGGAGGCTGGGAAGTAGGTTTGGGGTTTGCAGGACAGAGGAGGGTCCTGGAGAGGACCCCCGGGCTGGGGTTCAAGCCCTGAGAGCCAGTGACCTGCTCAGTCTGCACTTCTCCTCCCTCTTGGCTGGGCGGGGAGTGGAGTAGAAGTGCGGATGGGGGAGAGGCTAGAGACCCAGCCCTCAATCCAGCAGCCCCCAATCCCTCGTGCCTCCCCACAGCACACTTACACGCCCCCCTTGATCTGCACAGACAGCACGTGGTTGTTGAAGCCCTCGGCTTGCAGGCTCCGCACCTCCCGGTTGAGCTCAATCTCCTTCCCCTCGAAGCACTCCAGTCCATACAGGAAAATGGAGGGCTCTGAAAAGTGCTGGGGACCCAGGGACATAGAGAGGGGTGAGGCCACGAGAGCCCCGGCCCCAGACTCAGCCCCCCAATCCAGATACCCCAACACCCAGATTGGCATTTCAGGCCCCCTGCCCTCCTGAGCTCCACCCCACAGGGTCCCTGACTCCTGGACACTGCCAGCTGGATGTCCCCCAGATTCTCAGAGGCAGCATCTGCCAGACTGGGCCCCCCTCTGCCCCCTCACACCTTCTCCCCAGGAAATGGCACTTCTAAGAATAGTAATAATAATAATAATGGTAATTATAGCAGTTCTTATATATTCAGGGCTTATAACATGCCAGATTCTGTGCTGGGCACTTTACCAATCTCATTACAACTTCTCAACAACACTATAAGGTAGGCGCTATTATTACCCCTGCTTAACGGGGAAACCGAGGCTGGGGAAGATTAAACCACTTTCTTAAAGCCCTAAAGTGGAGCTCAGAACCAGGTCTATCTGCCTTCAGAGCCCAACGTGTAATTGTAAAGAGCTTGGACTCAGCAGCTGGGCTGCCTCAGTGAGAGGCACTGCCTGTTACCCCGGCTCTGCCTGTTACCAGCTGTGTGACCTGGAGCAAGTCACGTGACCTCTCTGTGCCTTAATTGTCACATCTAGAAGAGGGAGACAGTGATGAACCTCAGAGGGTTATGGTGAGGTTTAAACACCTTAGTACACGGGGAGCCTGTCAAACACAGCCTAGAGCATGGTATGTGCTCAGTAAACCTCAGCTGTCCTGCTTGTTCTGCTTGTCCTGCTGCTGCTGGCCCACCCACCCAGTCACAGTCCTACAGACTCTAGCTCCCTAATATGGCCCGTGTCACTTCTCTCCATCTCCTGCCTGGTCCAGGCTTTCATCACTCATTCTGGCTTCCTGGAGCAGCAACTCCAGTGCCTGGCCTCTGCCCTGCCCCCAGCCTGCCCTGAGCACTCCTCTCCCTGTACCACTTCTGTGTCTGGACACACCACCCTGCATTGGAATCTTTATGTCAATGTGACCATATGTTCCTCGAAGGTGGGGCTGTGTCCAATTTATTTTAGTCTCCCCAGGACCTATCTCAGTGAGTGCTCAATAAATCTCTAGAAAGTTGAACTGGCTTTGAAGCCCTGGGGTCAAGGGGACCCAGAATGGTTCTGAAGAAGACTAGATTCAAGCCCCAGCAGCTCACTCAGCATCGAGAAGAGGCTGTGTCCACGACTCCCCCAGCAGCACCCCCTGCCTCAGGGATGCCTGGAGCTGGACAAGGGCACTCACCAGGGGTACCTTCTGGAGAGACCCCAAGACTGTGGAGGCTAGGCAGCCCATGGCCGTGAGAGTGGGGAACTCGCCCTCGGAGAGAATGTGCTGGTCACCCTCAAAGTTCTTCTCATCAAACAGGATCCAGCTGGGGAAGAGGAAGAATGGGGGGATGTGAGTGGGTATTTGAGTCTGCCCTGTCCTTGGCCTGCCCCCTGAGGCCCCCTGAGATACAGCAGAGTGGATGCAGACTTGACTGTAACCCTCCTGGTCCAGGAGAGATCAAGGATGAATAGGCACTGCAGCAGCAGGGACTAAGGTCAGACTTTGGAAATGACTGAATGAAATCATACTGCCCCATGGAGAGAAATTTGGTAATATCAAGCAAAACTCTATGCACAGGGCCAGCCCGGTGGTGCAGCAGTTAAGTTTGCACATTCCACTTTGGTGGCCCAGGGTTCACCAGTTCAGATCCCGGGTGTGGACCTACACACTGCTTATCAAGCCATGCTGTGGCAGGCATCCCATATATAAAGTAGAGGAAGATGGGCATGGACGTTAGCTAGGGCCAATCTTCCTCAGCAAAAAGAAGAGGATTGGAAGTAGATGTTAGTTCAGGGCTAATCCTCCTCAAAAAAAAAATGCTTTATGCGTAATTACTCAGCAATCCCATTTCTGGAATCCATACCAAAGACACCCTTCAAAAACATGAAAAGACACATGCACAAGGAGGTTCATTACAACACTGTTTGCAATGACAAAAAGTGGAAGCAGCCCAAATGTCCATCAACCAGGGATTGGTTAATAAGCTAAGAATCTAAAATACAATATAGCAGTAAAAAAAACCTCTTAAGAGGATATAAAGTGATCTCCAACCTGTCAAATAAAAAGCAAGGTGTATAACAGTGTTTCTAGAATGTTTCCTTTTTCCTTTTTTTAAAGCGATTTCTTTTTAAAAAATTTTTTTTTAAATTTTTTTCCTTTTTCTCCCCAAAGCCCCCCAGTACATAGTTGTATGTTCTTCGTTGTGGGTCTTTCTAGTTGTGGCATGTGGGACGCTGCCTCAGCGTGGTTTGATGAGCAGTGCCACGTCCACGCCCAGGATTCGAACCAAAGAAACACTGGGCTGCCTGGAGCGGAGCGTGCGAACTTAACCACGGGGCCAGCCCCTAGAATGTTTCCTTTTTTAAAAATTGAGATATAATCCACATACCATAAAATTCACTCTTTCAAAGTGTATAATTCAGTTGTTTTTAGTATATTGACCAGGTTGTAGTATGCTTCTTTTTGTGTAAGAAAATGGGGGAGGAGAGAAACAAAATATACGTTATATTTCTATAGTTATATGTAAATTTACATATGGTGTATACGTGCTTATATCTTCAAAAAGAAACAAGAGAAAAATAAACACTTAAAAAAAAAAGATTACCTGTCAGGGAAGAGAGAGAAAAAGGTAGCAGAGACAGAGACGGAAGCTACTGTTTTTAAGTCTTGACTTGGGAACTGCTGTGGACTGAATGTGTCTCCCCAAAATTCGAACATTGAAGCCCTAACTTCAAATATGATGGACTTTGAGAGGTAATTAGGTTTAGATGAGGTCATGAAGGTAAAGCCCCCCTGATGGGATTAGTATCCTTATAAGAAGAAGAAGAGACAGGAGCTCTCTCTCTACCATGTGAGGACACAGCAAAAAGGCAGCCGTCTAAGGAAGAGAGCCCTTACCAGGGAACTCAACCGACCAGCACCTTGATCTTGGACTTCCCAGCCTCCAGAACTTCAAGAAAATAAATTCCTGTTGTTTCAGCCAGTCAGTGTATGGTATTTTGTCACAGCAGCCCAAGCTGACTAACACAGGAACATTGTAAATATTTAATGTAATTAAAAAACAGAATTAGGGGAGTGATGTCAGCATCACAGTGGAGTGATTTATTCCCTTTGTCTCTCCCCTAAGTTAAAATAAATGGACATTCATTAACCAACAGAGGATTCCCTGCACAGCACAATAGGATGTCTGAGAGATCCACACAGCCATGCGTGTGAAGGTGGGTGGACTGGGTCCCCAGAAGACAGTGGAACTAGGTGAGCACACCTCTCCCCCTCCCTGGTGGCAGTGACCTAGTTCGTGGGTTCTCACACAGCAGCCGGCACGACTGTAAGAGAAAGTAGGGGCAGCTTCACCTGTGCACAAATGCCTTTGGAGTGGTAGCCTGGCCTGTGGAAGCACTCACCATGCCACAGTGGTCCCTCCTGTGGGAACACTTCTCACTGAGTGGTGCAGCTCAGCCCCCGTGAAGGAGCCCCCACCAAGTGCAGCAGCTTAGCCGAACCACCCGCAAGCAGAGAGCCGGCCAGAGCAAAAGGAAGTGCCCCTTCTCTCTTGCCTAGCAAGCAGCTCAGCTGGTCTCCTGCAGAACTCAGTGGTGCTACATAAGAATGACCCACCCATGGAGCACACAGGCCCAACCTGCACATCTGTGCATGACCTGACAAGCAGCTGTGGCCAGAGCACAAATGCAGACCAGCCCTACCAGCACAACTTCCAGAACACAGGGTGGAATCAGAAAACATAGCTCCTGCTCCACCCCCAGTGGTGGCAGGTGGAATCTGCAACCTGATACTACCACAAATGTGCCAGCAAAGGATCAATTCATCAAACACCATGAGGAACCACATTTACACTTCAGAGCAGAAGGAAAATGACAAGTCTCCAGAAATGAGTCCTGAAGTCACAGCAATTTACAATGTAAATGACAGAAAATTCAAAATAATTGTCATAAAGAAAGTTAACAAGTTACAAGAAAACAGAAAGACAATCCAATGGGCTTAGGAATAAAATTAATACGCAGAAGGAATACTTCATCAAAGAGACTGAAATGATAAAAACAAACAAACAAATTCTGGACATGAAGAACACAATTAATGAGACAAAAAATAATCTAGAATCCATAAAAAATAGAGCTGACATTATGGAGGACAGAGTTAGCGATTTAGAGGATAGAAATACAGAAATGCTTCAGGTGGAAGAGGAAGAGAACTAAGATTTGTAAAAAGTGAAGAAATTCTTCGAGAAATATCCAACTGAATTAGGAAAAGCAACATAAGGATTATAGGTATTCCAGATGGAGAAGAGGGTGAGAAAGGAGCAGAGAGCTTGTTCGAAGAAATAATAGCTGAGAACTTCCCAAACCTGGGGAAGGAATTGGACTTACAAGTACATGAAGAAAATAGAACTCCTAATTACATCAATGCAAAAAGATCTTCTCCAAGGTATACAATATTAAAACTGGCAAAAGACAATGACAAAGAAAAAATATTAAGGGCAGCAAGGCAGAAGAAAATAACCCACAAAGGAATCCATATCAGGCCTTCAGTGGATTTCTTAGCAGAAACCTTACAGGCAAGGGGAGAATGGAATGATATATTCGAAATACTGAAAGACAAAAACTTTCAGCTAAGAATACTCTATCCAGTGAAACTATCCTTCAGATACAATGGAGAAATAAAAGCTTTCCCAGATAAACAAAAGCTGAGGCAATTCATTGCCACTAGGCCTGACTTACAGGAAACATTGAAAGGAGCGCTCCCACCTGAAACTAAAAAGCAAAGGTTTACAAAACCTTGAGGAAGGAGATAAATAGACAGACAGAATCAGAAAATTGCAACTCTATATCAGAATAGGTTAGTAAACACTTAATTATAACATAAAAGACAAACAGAAGGAAAGCATCAAAAATAACTATAAAAACTTCAATTTAGTCACAAACTCACAACACAGAAAAGAACAATTTGTGACAACAATAACTGAGAAGGGGAAGAGGAGAGGGATGGAACCAGCTTAGGCTAACGGAGTCACGAGGCATTCAGAAAATGGACTATCTCATCTATGAGATCTTTTATACAAACTTCATGGTAACCACTAAACAAAAAATCATAGCAGAGTCACAAATCACAAAGAGAAAACTGAAAAACCATCACAGAAAACCACCAAACTGAAATGGCAGTCAGAAATACAAGGGAAGAGAAACAATGGAAATATAGAACAACTGGAAAACAAGAGATAAAATAGCAGGATTAAGCCCTCATATATCGATAATCACTCTAAATGTAAATGGACTGAATTCTCCAATCAAAAGACAGAGTGGTTGGATGGATTAAAAAATAAGACCCAAAAACATGCTGCCTCCAGGAAACACATCTCAGCTCTAAAGACAGACACAGGCTCAGAGTGAAGGGATGGAAGATGATACTCTAAGCAAATGGCAAGCGAAAGAAAGCATGTGTTGCCATACTTACATCAGACAAAGCAGACTTTAAGACAAAAAAGACAATGAGAGACAAAGAGGGGCAGGATATAAGGATAAAAGGGATAATCCACCATGAGAACATAACACTGGGGCTGGCCCCATGGCTGAATGGTTAAGTTTGTGTGCTCTGCTTTGGTGGCCCAGGATTTCACTGGTTTGGATCCTGGGCACAGACCTAGCACTGCTCATCAGGCCATGTTGAGGCGGCGTCCCACAAAGCAGAGCCAGAAGGACCTACAACTAGAATATACAACTATGCACTGGGGGGCTTTGAAAAAAGAAGAAGAAGAAAAAAAGACTGGCAACAAATGTTAGCTCAGGCACCAATCTTTAAAAAAATTAAAAAGAGGGACCTAACACTTATGAATGTATATGCATGTACCACAGCAGCACCAAAATATATAAAGCAACTATTAACAGACCAAAAGGGAGAAATTAACAGCAATACAATAATAGTAGAGGACCTCAACACCCCACTTACATCAATAGATAGATCATCCAGACAGAAAGTCAACAAGGAAACAGTAGCCTTAAATGATATAACAGACCAGATGGACTTAATAGACATATATAGAACATTCCATCCCAAAACAGGAGAATACACATTCTTCTCAAGTGCACAAGGAACTTCTCAAAGATAGACCATATGTTGGGAAATAAGGCAAGCCTCAATAAATTTAAGAATATTGGAGGCTGGCCCAGTAGAGTAGCAGTTAAGTTTGCATGTTCCACTTCTCAGTGGCCCGGGGTTCGCCAGTTTGGATCCTGGGTGCAGACATGGCACCGCTTGGCACGCCATGCTGTGGTAGGCATCCCACATACAAAGTAGAGGAAGATGGGCATGGATGTTAGCTCAGGGCCAGGCTTCCTCAGCAAAAAGAGGAGGACTGGCAGTAGTTAGCTCAGGGCTAATCTTCCTCAAAAAAAAAAAACAAAAAAAAACCCGAATATTGAAATCACATCAAGCATCTTTTCTGACTACAGTGCTATGAAACTAGAAATCAACCACAGGAAAAAGGCTGGGAAAGTCACAAATATGTAGAGACTAAACAACATGCTACTGAACAACCATTGGATCAATGAAGGAATCAAAGGAGAAATAAAACAATACCTGGAGACAAATGAAAATGAAAACACAATATACCGGCTCTTATGGGATGCAGTAAAAGTGGTGCTAAGAGGGAAATTCAAAGCAATACAGGCCTACCTCAACAAAGAAGAAAAATCTCAAACAAGCAATCTTAAATTACACCTAACAGAACTAGAAAAAGAACAACAAACAAAGTCAGCAGAAGGAAGAAAATAATAAAAATTAGAGCAGAGGTGGCCAGCCTGGTGGTGCAATGGTTAAGTTTGCATGTTCTGCTTTGGTGGTCTGGGTTTCCCAGTTCAGATCCCAGGTGCAGACCCATGCACAGCCTGTCAAGCCAATGCTGTGGCAAGCATCCCACATATAAAGTGGAGGACGATGGGCCTGGATGTTAGCTCAGGGCCAATCTTCCTTGGCAAAAAAGAGGAAGATTGGCAGCAGATGTTAGCTCAGGTCTAATCTTCCTCAAAAAAAAACAAAATAAACAAACAAAAAACACCAAATTAGAGCAGAAATAAATGAAATAGAGACTAAAA